>NC_136414.1:180451312-181051312 GCF_051521515.1 Lactuca serriola
CGTACTGATTCTTGAAAGATAACGATTTCAGCTTGAGAATCTTCAGAGAAAACATCAGAGAGAACAAATCTTCTAGATCACTTCAGCAGGTTCATAGATAGCAGCAGACTGATTGAGGAGGCTTCAATGCAATCCGTCACATAATCTTCAATTACAGCTTCACCTTGCTTCTGGGGTTGAAGGATTGAATGTTGAAAGAATGATCTTCATTTCTTGCTCCTTCGAATGTGAATTCTTCGATGCTCACGGACAAAGCCTTTGGCTCAGAAATCTTCAACACAAACTCCATGAGTCTTATCTATACCTGAAATCACTATTCAAGACAAAAACAAAACTAAAAGAAAACTTAGCACACAAATTAAAACAGAAACAAAAATATTTTTGGATTTTTTGATTTTTCTGAACAAGAAATAAAACAGAAATAACACTATTTTTGGATTTTTTTAATTTTTCTGATTTTTTTTTATTATTTTTTTCCATTACTTTTAATTTTTAATTATCCCATAATATTTAAATTAGAAGAAACTATAATAAATTTAACAAAAATAAAAATGATATCTAACTTTAAGAGTGATTTGGGATCAAAGTTTTTAGACAGCCTTTATCCACTTGTCGGTACCTTCCATATTCACATCTTTGTCTGGTCGATCGTCGGTATTGTAGTCCACTTAAACACGAAAAATTTGTGATAGATTTAGGATATACTATTTGTTACAAGACAAGGTAAACTTAAAAACCTAAAATTTATATCTGATCCTAATTTCTTAGATACTATATCTTAAGGTCCATTCATCTGACGACGACCAGGGATATTGTTGTCCACCTAAATTGAGCAGTGAGATCTACAGACAATCTGTATGTGTTCAATTTTAAGTGTACTGGAACGTGTTTCCCGCTTCCTGATATGCCCCAACCATCAAGAACTTCCAGAGTACTCGTTACACCAGGTGAGCAGACAACCATTCAGAGAGAGAAGAGATTCAGAATTCTATTGCTAACTACTTCAGAGGGGTTGAGAAGAAGAAGATTGCATATGTTGTGTACCAGGTCGGATTAGAAGTCGCGCAAAGGAGACAGCATATGGCTAACAGATAAGAAGTATTTCACATATATATAGCCTGCAGAGAAATAGAGTTGCATATGTTGTGTACCAGGTCGAATTGGAAGTCGCACAAAGGAGACAACATATGACTAACAGACGGAAAGAAAGAAAATGATATTCTACAGACCTAATTTATCGGAATCTACCAGTCGCCCCATCCAACCGAAATTAATGACAGAATCCGCACATCGAGGAAAAGTTAAGCCACGGTTCCAAGTACGGGTTCAATTAATGTGACAGGTAGATTCCCATATATATCTCCCTGCTCAACCTATCTAAGCGTCGTATTTTCAGGCTGAACGTATCTAACTAGGTCAAGATTTGTCAAGTCTATAAATTTCCTAAGTTCAACTCTGCCGAGTCATGTCCATTTAAAATTTTTCGTGCCTACCGACGCATCAACTCAGAGCATAGACCCTTCAACTTCGGGTACGTTACGCAAACTCATGTTGCTTGTTATCACTTGATAATATCACTTCCCAAAACATCACCCTCAAACACAGACTCATAACCAATATATTTTTTTTTATTTTCTAATGCTTTTGGATTTTTTAAAATTTTTAATTTTTGTTTTATTTTTATTTCTCCCTCTAAATTTGTGCATAGGAGAGAAACGAAAGTAAATGCGCAAATTTAAACTATCCTAAAACAAAAATTAGTCTATAAAGCGAATCAGCTTAAGAAAAACTCAGGAGTATAGAGAAGAAAACGCAAACCGTAAGTCACCGATTGAATTTGCATCCAGAAGGTCTGAGAACAGCACATGTAATCTCAGAACAGATACGAAAATTCTTCATGTCGTTATGTACTAACCCCATGAGTGATCTCTTCCTTTCTTCCTTTCCTGCAAAAGGACACATACTCTAAGATAATGTTCTGAGTGTTGTACAGTTGAGAGATGTCCCCAATCATATGCCAGGAGCAGCCACTACCAACAAACCGAAGTCTGATGATATGCCTCCATAGCTGCTCCGACACAGAGTGAGATCAGTTGGTCGTTGGAACCCAGTCCATTTTGAAACTGGGTCGACCTTTGTCATCCACGCACAATACTCTCTCCCATGACATATCCTGCTTATCACAAATAGAAGATGTAGAAACATTAGAAGCATTAGGAGATTTGGGAGTTTTCACCTTTGGTACCCATCTATATTCGGGTTTAACCCATTTCTTGTTCGATCCAATGGGTGCCTCGGCACTTGCTTTGGAACTTGAAGCCGGCTGCCTAAATGACTTTGACCTAACCGATCTTGGCTTCACTGGAGCATCTCTTGGATTGGACTTGTTGGTTGAAATTTCCTTCTTGCCCTTGAGATTTGAATGCTTGGCCTTGGGAGTTGAATTCTTGGCCTTCATGGCATTCCAGTCGGCGTTATCTGAACGTGACCTTGAGGGGTTTCTTTTGAAAAATCTCCCTCTAGGCACGTTCTGCCATCCTTGTTCGTAGTAGGGAACATACGCACGATTAGGACAATTTCTGGCAATGTGTCCAGGTGTTCCACAGTGAAAACATGTCTTTTTCTTCACCGGGGAGTTGTCTCTTCCTGCCCCTGGTGGCGTATCCTTGTCTTGTCTCTTATTTTTCCCATACGCACAGTTACAACAGGCACTCTGTTTAGCTTGAAATGGTGGCTTGTATTTACCAACGTAGGTTGATTAGAAGCAACAGATTTAGAGTTCAAGGGGTCGTTTGTTTGTTCAGAAGAACTCCCCTTGTTCTCATCCTCTGCTACTTTACCTGCACATGTAACAGAAGCATCAGTATTTTCAACATTAATAACTCCTCCTGACACAAATCCAGCTCGTTTTCCATATTGAAGATGTGCCTCCCTGTCAATTTCTTTCTTTGTCATAGGGATGGATGTGTAGTTATGATTGAAAGGAGGAGGTACACTATCATACCCTAGACCCTTGTTTTGATGCCTTTTAAACTGCATGCTTTGGTCTATCATATTTACAACCACCTCACTTGAGAAATCATATTTTCTAACATCAAGTTTGGCGGTTTCAAACTTTCCTTTCAAAGATTCAACTTCAGCCACTAGCTCAACATTTTGTTTGACTACATAATCATAGTTTTCACATTTGTTACTGTAGTCTTCCTGAAGTCTCCTAAAGTCCTTGGTTTTTGCTTCCAACTCAGCCTTCAGGGGTTTCTGTCCTTTCCTGAGTTGATATCCTTCATATCTCAGGTCTTCAACTTCTCTTTTAAATATCTCAATTTGATCCCGAAGAAATTTAATCGTATCTTCACATGATTGAGAACATGAAACTTCACATGAATGAGAACATGACACTTCATTGACCGGAAGGTTTACAGAACTCTTTAAAGCGTCAAGCTCTTCAATTACTTCAGCAATACTAAGACGATTGAGATCTTTTGTGTTCTTGATGACAACTACATTCATATCCCATGATTTTGGAAGTGAACTCAATAGCTTTTGTTTATCTCAAATTTAGACAAGAAAATCCCAGTTATATTCATCTCAGTAGTAAGTGTGGTAAATCGTCGCAACTGAGTTTCGAGGGTTTCTTCAGGGATATAATCAAAAATGTTGAATTTTTTCTTAATATATCCTGACAACTCTCTTTCATGTTTTCAAGTCCCTCGTAGACCTTAAAATCAATTAAAAACACAACTATAAGCTAACATAAAACTTAAAAGTCAAATAAAAAAATCAAACTCAAAAGTCAAACATAAAAAAGACAACCTTGAAAAAAGTCAAACCAAAAAAAAAAAATTAAACTTGAAAGTCAAACCGAAAAGTTAAATTTTAAAATTTTAAAAAAAAATTAAACGAAAAAGTCAAAGTCAAAATTTAAGGTCAAAAGTTAAAAATAAAAGTAAAAAAAATTAAAATATAATTTTATTTATTAATTTTAATTTAATTTATATTTTATTTATTTATTTATTATTATTATTTTTAATATTATTATTATTATTTATTTTTGATGAAAAAGAAATTTAAAATTAAAAGGAATTTAGTTTTGGGGTTAAAAGTGTTAAAAAAATGAAAGCTTGAAGCGAAAAAGACGCCTTATGAATTAAATTCCGAAGGAGAGAAACAAAGAGCCTTCTAGTCGAGTTGGAAAGGCGCGAGGTTTAACTCCTAGGAGACCTGGACACATTAATAAAATTAGAAAATTTATAAAAAAAAAAAAAAAAAATTAGGGACTTACAATTGGTATAAAGTAAATTTATAAAAACAAAACAAACGGATCTGACATCATTCTTCATCTTGAGCAGCATCTCCTACAAATTAGGGACTTACAATTGGTATAAAGTAAATTTATAAAAATTAGGGACCAATATTTGTATGGTCTAGGGAGAGAAATAAAAACAAAACAAAAATTAGAAAATTTATAAAAAAAAAAATGGTGTTAATGGAATGTGCTTGCAGGAGATGTTTTGGGAAGTGATATTATCTAGTGATAACAGGCAACCTGAGTCTGCGTAACGTACCCAAAGTTGAAGGGTCTATGCTCTGGTTTGATGCGTCGGTAGGCACGAAAAATTTTAAATGGACATGACTATGGAGAGTTGAACTTAGGAAATTTATAGACTTGATAAACTTTGACCTAGTTAGATCCATTCAGCCTGACAATACGACGCTCGGATAGGTTGAGCAGGGAGATATATATGAGAATCTACTCGTCACATTAAATGAACCCGTACTTGGAACCGTGGTTTAACTTTTCCTCGATGTGCGGATTCTGTCCTTAATTCCGGTTGGATGGGGCGACTGGTAAATTCCGATAAATCAGGTTTGTAGAATATCATTTTCTTTCTTTCTGTCTGTTAGTCATATGTTGTCTCCTTTGCGTGACTTACAATCCGACCTGGAACACAACATATGCAACTCTATTTCTCTGCAAGTTATATATATGTGAAATACTTCTTATTTGTTAGCCATATGATGTCTCCTTTGCGCGACTTCTAATCCGACCTGGTACACAACATATGCAACCTTCTTATTCTCAACCCCTCTGAAGTAGTTAGCAATAGAATTCTGAATCCTTTCTCTCTCTGAATGGTTGTCTACTCACCCGATGTAAGGAGTACTCTGGAAGTTCTTGATGGCTGGGGCATATCAGGAAGCGGGAAACACGTTCCAGTACACTTAAAATTGAACTCATACAGATTGTCTATAGATCTCGCTGCTCAATTTAGGTGGACAACAATATCTCTGGTCGCCGTCAGATGAATGGTCCTTAAGATATAATATCTAAGAAATTAGGATCAGATATAATTTTTTTTAGGAACTTAAGTTCACCTGTCTTGTAACAAATTATATGTCCTAAATTTGTCACAATTTTTCATGTTTAAGTGGACAACAATACCGACAATCGACCAGACAAAGACGTGACGATAGAAGGTACCGACAAGTGGATTAAGGTTGTCTAAAAACTTTGATCCCAAATCTCTCTTAAAGTTGGATATCATTTTTAATTTTGTTAAATTTGTCATAGTTTCGTCTAATTTAAATATTAGGGGAGAATTAAAAATTAAAAATAAAAAAAAATCAGAAAAATTCAAAAATCAAAGAAAAATCAGAAAAATTAAAAATCCAAAAATAGTGTTATTTATGTTTTATTTCTTGGTCAGAAAAATCAAAAAATCCAAAAATATTTTTGTTTCTGTTTTAGTTTGTGTGCTAAGTTTTCTTTTAGTTTTGTTTTTGTCTTGAATAGTGATTTCAGGTATAGATAAGACTCATGGAGTTTGTGTTGAAGATTTCTGAGCCAAAGGCTTTGTCCGTGAGCATCGAAGAATTCGCATTCGAAGGAGCAAGAAATGAAGATCATTCTTTCAACATTCAATCCTTCAACCCCAGAAGCAAGGTGAAGCTGCAATCGAAGATTATGTGACAGATTGCATTGAAGCCTCCTCAATCAGTTTGCTGCTATCTATGAACCTGCTGAAGTGATCTAGAAGATTTTTTCTCTCTGATGTTCTCTCTGAAGATTCTCAAGCTGAAAGCGTTATCTTTCAAGAATCAGTAGGTCAAGCCTCCTCACCCAATGTGCGATCAATGCCAAACTCTGAAGAAAAGCCCAACTGCTCAAGATGAAGTCATTCATGGAAGATTCATATGTTCATCCTGATGCTGTGAAGAATTTGAAGATTAATGCTGAAGCCAAGTTCCCAATGAAGATTAACAAGCAAAGCCAGCTACGTTTTAGGGGGAGCTTGTTGGGTCATTAAGAAAAGAAAGCTATAAACCAAGGGGGAGATTGTTAGGTCAAAAATATGATTTATACTTTACTTTTCTAGGGAATTATTTTTATGTAATATTTTATTAATTTATGGTCTAGTTTACGGCGGAGTTTACGGCCGTAAACACCTTACGGCCGTAAACTCATTTACGGCCCAATTGTTTCCGGCCCATGTTCCCTAGTATAAATAGAGGTGTTAGGGTGAGGAGTAGAGATTGATGAACACGAAGTAGTTTACGGCCAGAGAGACAGGAGCTTTTATGTGTGTGTGAATCTTTTGTATTCGGATCATAATTCATATCAATATATACAAAGATTCATATTATTCTTCTTCTACTTCTCTTCTAAATATATCAATTTGTTCTCAAAGAAACTTAATCGAATCTTCACATGATTGAGAACATGAAACTTCACATGAATGAGAACATGACACTTCATTGACCGGAAGGTTTACAGAACTCTTTAAAGCGTCAAGCTCTTCATTTACTTCAGCAAAACTAAGACGATTGAGATCTTTTGTCTTCTTGATGACAGCTACATTCATATCCCACGATTTTGGAAGTGAATTTAACAGCTTTTTGTTTATCTCGGACTTAGTCAAGAAGATCCCGGCTATATTCATCTCAGTAGTGAGTGTAGTGAATCGCTGCGACTGAGCTTCGAGGGTTTCTCCAAGGATATAATCGAAAATGTTGAAATTTTGTCTTAACATATCTTGACGACTCTCTTTCATGTTTCCAAGTCCCTCGTAGACCTTGAAATAAAAATAAAAAATAAAAAATAAAAAAAAAATAAAAAAAAAAACTAGAAGCTAAGATAAAAATCAAACGTCAAATTTAAAATGCCTTTTTATTTTTTTTATTTTTTATTTTTTTATGTTTTATTTTATTTATTTTTTTAAAAACAACCTTAATAGTCAAATTTAAAAAATTAAATTCAAAAGTCAAACTTGAAAAGTCAAGCTTAAAAGTCAAATTTAAAAGGTTAAACTTAAAAGTCAAATTTAAAAAAAATTAAACTCAAAAGTCAAACTTGAAAAGACAAACTTAAAAGTCAAACCAAAAATAATAAATAAATAAATAAATTTGAAAATTTAAAAGATAAACAAAAAAGTCAAAGTTTAAACTTGGAAATCAATGTCAAAATTTGAAGTAAAAAGTCAAAAATAAAAGTCAAAAATTAAAAATTAAAATTTTTGATTGAAAAAGATATTTAAAAAGGAAAGAATTAAGAAATTGAGTTTTTGGCCAGAAAGTGTAAATAATGCGAAACTTGTTGCGACTGGGAGAGGTTAAGTTTAATATTTCGGGGGATTGAAACCAAAGTTCAGTTGGTTGAGTTGGCTAAGCACGCTTGGTTTGTGAGCAAGTGGTCGCGGGTTCGATCCCCGCCTCCCCCTAACTTCGCGTCCTTTATTTTGCTGAAGCGCTAATGCAAGCCGGCTGCTGAGCCGAGATCCACCGAGCCGATCTGCCGAGCCGAGCCAATCTCTAAGCCGCGATTCACCAAGTCGAGCCGCAAGTCGCGAGACGCAAACTCCGAGCCGCAAGTTCTGAAACCCTAGCCGCAAACACGAACTCCGCCGCCGACCGTGAACTGTTTCCGGCAGTAAGCTCCGGCCGAAAACCCTTCAACGATTACGTGAAAAACAACGATTTTTCGGCTTTGAAGCTCCAAAACTCGATCAAAAATCTTTTTTTATGAAAAACACGAAAAACAAACCCCCTTAATTTTGCGAGATCTATCCAAAAACGCAAAAATATTTCGAAAATAAGATCAAATAATGCTCCAAAATAGAGTTTACGGCCCAAGAACTCGGTGTTTACGGCCGTAAGCTTGGACCGTAAACACAGAATATTCGATTTTTGGATGAAACAATAAACCATAAATTAATAAAATATTACATAAACTCCGCCGTAAACTAGACCATAAATTAATAAAATATTATATAAAAATAATTGCCTAGAAAAGTAAAGTATAAACCATATTTTTGACCCAACATTCTCTTCTTATCCCCCAAGCATTTTGGTCCCTTATGATTAGACTTCTCTTTCTGTAGTTTTAGTATATTAAGGTGAGCATTGAAGCGCTACAAGAATCTTTTTAGAAATATTCAGCTACGAAGTTCTATCCCACAGTGCCCAGCTCCTAGCTAAAACCCCTTGTAAGTGAGTTATGTTTACCTTACTTTAAGTATAACTTATGTGTAAGTTCTTTATCGTTATTATGAACCTATAAACAATACATGTGCTAAGTGTTATAAATTATACAAAATGTTATTATAATACCTTTTAACTGCTCACAGTACTGGGAATCTGGTTTGAAGGGCTGCATATGGTTGTTGGATTTTGAAACATCCAAAAAATACGGTGCAAAATTTTCATTTTAAATCATTAATAAAAACCATAAGTATCATTCTTCATATAAAATTCATAAGTCGCGTATCTCAAAAATATCGTAACATCTATCAAGATATTGAAATCATATGTCAAAACATCAGGATGAATCCTCCTAGGCTAAAAGTTGTGGTGTGTGCAATGTAGTCATCTCGAGGTCTTCCCCTTACTAGCGGAAGTACCTGAAACCAAAACTAAAAACTGTGAGCACGAAGCTTAGCGAATCTCCCCAAACTACCATACACCATACACATAAACACATATAACATACATTGGGCCCTGCCCAGCTACATCGGGCATTGCCCGGCATCATCATTGTCCGACATTGAGCCCCGCCCGACATCTGACCGTAGCTGGCATGGGGCCCCGCCTGGCATCGAGCAAAGCTCGACATACATACTAGTATATCTACTAATACACATAACATGAGCATGACCACCTAATGAAAGATATATAAACATTCCTCGGGCCCCGCCCGGCATAGGACTGAAATCCGAAAGCATACAAGCATTCCTCGGGAACTACCCCGGCATCGGACCGTAGTCCAGAAACATGCAAATACATACACATGCAAGAATCACGAAGACATCAAGCATACTAACATTCTTCGGGTACCGCCCCGACATTGGATCGAAATCCGGAAAACAAATAAACCTACATCATGTTGGATTAGTGTCTAAGTCCATAACTATTTTGGTATGTACTTGACCCGATGGTGCATGGTCCTTTTGGGTTGCCTTCACCAAAACAACTTGATAGGATGAATTATGGAGAGAAAGGAATAATTATGATTTATTAATATATTATGAGAATAATATATTAAAGGAGAAATCATATTCTTTAATTAATATTAGTCAATAATTAATTAGGAATTAATTGTGTGGCTAAAAGACATTAATTAAACTTAAGGGACTAGAACTGTCAATTGTATGATAGTTGAATATTGAGCTAATGGACTCCATATTAAAGGGGTGGACGAATTCTATGGGGAAACCCATTAGAAATCATCCTAGGCCTTTAAGGAAGGAGTCCATGGGTTGCTTAGGGCCTAAGCATCCAAATTAGGGTTTCCTTGTTAGATAACCCTAATAGCCTCACTATTTAAAGATCCCTGGTGCACCAAAAACGTGTGGAAGTAACCCCTTAGGGTTTTGGATGGTTTTGGGCAGCCTCCACTCTCCTTATTCTTCATCCTCTTGCTCTTGGTGTTTGTGAACCATTACAGGAGTGACATTTGTGACTCTAAGCTTTCTAAAGTCATTACAAGGAGGAATTGAGATTGTTATTGCTACATAACAATCAAAGGTAATTCTTTAAACCCTAATTTCAGTTTATAATATGTTAGATCTAAGATTGTAAGTCTTGGATACATTGCATGTACAATAGAGAAACCTACATCCAAGCATTAGGGTTTGTATGAGCACATAGGATTGTTCTTATGTATAAAACCCATCAGTGGTATCAGAGCCTTGAGTGGTTTCTGTTGTATGTGATGTTATGTTGAATTATTTACTGAAAATCGAATTCTGGCCCTCTGTTCGAATTGACTAGGCGAGTCACTATATGGACTCGGCGAGTCTGCCCTACTCAGTGAGTTCCAATGTGTGACTCGGCGAGTTGGAGCGTCAGACAGAGGAAATTTCGGATTTACTTGCTGTTTTGCTTAAGGATAATTACCATATTCGTTTTAAACTGATAAAATACGATTTTTAATGTTTCTAAAAGATTATCCTTACCAAAACACAAGATAATTACCAATTGATTAGATAATAACTTCCTTATATGATTAAAGATTGATTATTTGTGTTAATTGGGAAACTTATCTTGCAAGAAATTGAAATTAGGTCAAATATAGATAATGACAAAATTAATTGTTTAATTTCTATTATTTGTTGTTTGATCCTTGTGTTGTGAAAAAGTTTCAATTATGCCCATGTAAGTTTTATGGTTTAAATTTGAACTTAAGGTTTTGTTTTTAAATTTAAATAGTTAAAACCCTAATGTTTTGAAATGTTTCAAAACTTGCCCTCAAGTTTTGGAATTTAGAAGTTGATTAATAGTTTAATTTAGAAATGTTATATTCTAAAACCCTAGTAATGTTTTGAAAAGTTCAATTCACACCCTTATGGTTTTATTAATTAATTAAAGTGTATAATTAAAGGAGGTTTAATAAATCCATAAAGTTTTGGTTCACAATTTAATTAAATTAAAAGTATAATTATTAAATTTGACCACCTAATATTTTAAAAGTGTAAAATACACCCTATACTATATATAACATTAAAAGTCTAATATTATATATGTATGAGTAAAAGTCAGTCTTACCGTTAGTAGGTCTCATTCACGAAGCTGGTCTTTAAGGGGTATTTAAGGAAATTGCCTATAAAATGGCGATTGAATGGGTATCTACTCTTACCCACCGCACTCTTGACTAGTGGAGGGTCGTTAGCCGAATGGGTAGGATAGGACAGAAACCTTCCATTATAAGTATAATGAAGTACAAAAGTAACTAAACGCTTTTACAAATTCCCAATCTTAGTTACTTTAGGCAAAAGTGAATTGATGCAATTCCATGAAATTACACTTTGTGCCCTTGCGAAGACGTTAGTGGAGCGTGTGTGGTTAACCGGCACACTAAATGGTTCTAAGCAAAGGTAGCAAAGGGTGACTCAATGTTTGTCATAGTTCGGTGGAGTGTGTGTGGTTAACCGGCACATCGAATAGGTGATTGTAACATGTGGGGGCACCATGTAAGTTTGCATGGTTATTCACACCCGCTTTGTGATCCTCGGTATCCCAGTCACAAACTAGAGGGGGATATCAAGATTTAAACATGCCATTGAAAAGTTCAATGAATCTCAAAGATCTAGGAATTTTCAATAGATTTAAAACTTAAATTTCTTTTTTGTTTTTCATGGTGGAAATTAGTGAATCGTCATTCACTTACCTTCAAATATTCTGCAACTAGATTACGGCATCCCTTTTCTAGGTTGTAGAGTATTGTGTTGGGTCCTAGCCTTAATATCTCATTTGGGTGATTTATTAAGGACTCAATCAATCAACTAACTTGAATTTCATTTTTCTCCCGTTTTGTAGATGTCAAAGTATGACAACTATGGTATTACCAAATCCCATGGAACAAGCTTTCCACATGAAGATGATATTCCAAGATTCGATCGAGGAACAAGAGATCATGCTTCACTTCTTCCACCTCCTCCTATTATTCTCCCTAACCCACAAATTCAAAAGATTGAAAAGTTCAAACACACTCAAACCTTTTTGGCAAGTAAACATGAAGAAGGAAAGTCGGTGTGTGCACACATCCTAGAGATGAAGTCACACATTCATAGATTAAGAATGTTGGGATCTGTTGTCTGTGAGGAGCTGGCTGTTGACTGGGTTCTTCGGTCACTTCCTGAGTCATATAGTGAGTTCGTAAGAGAGTACTATATGATGAACCACGACGTAACCCTCATTCATCTCACATATATGCTTATTGCTGCTGAATCAGCAATGATTTGGCGCATTGGAAAAGCAAAGTTGATTGGTGGATCTGCCTTCCGGACCTCTATGGATATAGGCAATGGCAACGAAAGGCATGCCATGATCGAAAAGTTTGATCATAAGAGAAAGGCAAAGTCAGAAGTAGTTACGTGTGTTGTTCCAAAAGAGTCAATTTGCTTTTATTGCCAAGAGAAGAGGCATTGGAGACGAAGCTGCCCTATTTACCTAAGAGATCTAAGAGATGGGAGAGTCGAAACGTATGGCTCTGCTTTAGTTAAAATCCATTAACTAACTCTTTTAAGTTCCTATTCTAGATTCTTAATACATGATGTGATAAGATTACAATTGATGTTTTATAGGATCAAAGAAAAGGAGAGGAAGCTTAAGGGAAGAAGTGAGCGGAATCTAATCGTGAAGAAATGGATTTCGATCGCATTGCTTGAAGATTGGATTCTTGAGC
Organism: Lactuca serriola; assembly: GCF_051521515.1. Taxonomy (NCBI): domain Eukaryota; kingdom Viridiplantae; phylum Streptophyta; class Magnoliopsida; order Asterales; family Asteraceae; genus Lactuca; species Lactuca serriola. The sequence goes on from NC_136414.1 coordinate 180,463,992, forward strand.
TACTACTTAGAGTTAGAAAAGTTTGCTAAGAAATATGTATTAACATAGTTTTTCGATGAGTTGCACTGTAAGGACAAATTTTTCCGCAATAAAATAAAATTTTATTACAATGGCATGCATGAAAAAATTGATGTTTGAAGATTTCTATTATTAGAAATAATGGATTTGATTCTTAATTATGGTATTTGTGGAAATGTCAAGAATTTACCAAATAGGGAGAGTTTCTCATCGTCCAAGTTTCAATTGGACAGAAACTTGGAATCATACAACAAGTATTGCATGATGAATGAGAAGTTTCATATTTGTAAATTAGACTAATTTGTTGACAAAGTGTCAAGTGAAGGACTAGGAGATCAAGTACACAAGGTTGTGTGTTGATCAAGTCCACCACAAGAGTAACAAAGATATTCGTCATGATTTACTAAGGTTAAGTAAACATGACTATACTTATAAGATTAAGTGTAATTCTGAGTTGATTGAGAGAGTTTCGATCAATAGCAGAAAGAATAAGAAGAATCAAGTAGGCAGAAAGATAAAAGTTTCTCTATTCTAAGAAGAAGGGAGAGTACCTTTTATTATGTTTTATGATAGGTCTTGATGATTAAGAACCATATCTCAATTGATCCTTTAAGTGAGTCTTAGTACAATTGTATGTCTGCGAAGAGGAATCAAGAATTGAAGAAATGGCTAAATCAAGAAGTCAATCATACTTCGTTCCAAAACAAGTCTGAGAGTTAAGATTGTGACATTGAGTGACAAGTCTTAAGAAGGTTTATAACATTCATCAAATGTAGAATTTGGAAAAAGTTTTTCTTATTCTTGCACATTTGAAATTGGTAAGTTGTGATGACAAAGACCAACGAGGACCAATTTTGTGAAGTGTTTTGTCTTGATAAAAGCTACACTAACTCTTGAATATTTGTTTGTCAAGAAATGTTTATTGAAAAGAGAATCTTATATGTCAAGGAGTCATTGGGAGTCTTAATAGTCTTGAAAGGGTTCAAGAGCAAATCAAAATAAACCTTATCGAACATCACTAGCACATGACTTGAGGTTTACAACCTATCGTGTTGACACTATATTGTTTCTGTGTCGTTCCAATTGAGTTAATTATGCATATGAGTTCTCATTTGAACGCATAAAAGGAAAGCACCTTGATCAATGAAAAGTACATTGATAGGAAAGGGTGAGCTGCTTAACTACTTGGAACACATGGTGAGCACTCATGTTACCATAAGGCAAGAAATCAAGATTGAGAAGGTTCGTTCCATATGAGTTTGAATTTGTCGTAAACCTTGGTTTTTGACAAATTCACATGGATAGGAAAACATACACCATTAAAATCTAAGTGTCATAAGATTCCCTCCATCATAAAGATGACTGTGAGGAAATGTTTTCACTAAGAGAGATTTTAAGAAGATTGTGATTGTGAAATTGTATTCTCGAATTCGATTATGGTTACGGTATCCCTTTCCATGATTCGAATTGTGAGATTTGGCAATTAGTCTGAATTGTTTAGACACACATATGAGATATCTAAGGCAAAGGTGTATAAGTTTAAGAAGCTTAGATAAAGGATTACATGTCAAAGCTAGTGGGAGCATAAGTGTTATGCTTATATGATAATAATCATCATGATAGTGGGAGCATAAATGTTGTGCTTGTATGATTATTAAGGCAAGTATTGCAAGTTAGCAATATTAATTATAGAAAACAAGAGTTATACTTTGCAAAGTCGTAAGGATTGAAAAGTTTTTCTGCTATAATTAAGGAAGAGAATATTATGCTTTATTTAAAATCTAAAGGCTTAGGTTGTGGAATGTTAATAAATTTAGTCAAGGATACATAGTGCGTTCTCAAATTTCGATTATGATTATGGCATCCCTCTTCATAGTTCGAATTGTGAGAACGTGACACATAAAATATTATGGCAGAGTATCAGATCTTTATGTAAGACATTATGCATCGTGTCCTATATGCTTTGGGTAAAGGATCGATTGCAAATGCTATAATATTTGACCATTCTAAAATTTTCCAAATGTCTAGCGCATTTAGAGGGAAAAAGGACAAGAATCGGTTTTGACTAAGATAATTAAACAACTATCAAAGGACGATCCAAAGCTCGTTGAGGATTGGTCACTTGTGAGTAGTTGGAAGTACGATATTGGATGGACCATATTGACATTATTATGGAGATTCTATTAAGAATAAGTTGTCATATGGCAAATATGGAAATGTGTCCATATTAGGAGTTGGATATTGAGAGTCTATGTCTAGATTAGAAAATTTTATGCGAAAAGGTGTTCGAGGAATGTACTTTGAGTGAGAGACATCACGTCTATGGAATTGTATTGTAACAATTTTAGATAGAGGACTTTTTAATTTCATTGGCAATAGTCATTGTGACTTTTGTACTATGACATTGTGAAAGGATCATTGCATAAAATGTTAGAATCTAGCATATTCTATAAGTGGCAAGAATTTGATATTCTTTCACTTGTGAAAAGGATTAAGAGTTGTGAAATGAGTACGATTGGAAATCTATTCATTTGATCTATTTCACAAAGTAATGACCATAGGTAAACATTGTGTGCATGCTGAGAGCATGGGACAAGTATTGTTATAATTCAAGTAAGAAGTTGATTACCCGAAAAAACAAATAATGAGTAATCGATATGGTGATAAATAAAAGGTGTTTTATTTATACTCAAAAGTTTTGGGGCCATATGGGATTAGTATTATTCTTCTGTTTCACTTTGCATGTTTTGATTTCCTGAATAATTAAATTGGTTCAGAACAATTAAATTATTCGAACGGACCACAGTCGTTCATATATTGAAAGTAGGTATGAATGAAGACTGTCGTGAATTGGTGTGTGGATTGTCTAAAGTGTATTAGACATAAGCAAACTTTTGGTGCAACGTTCATGAGTGCTTATGAATATGAGTTTGAGCATTGGATTAAACCCACGCTCACTTGGATCACTTCATGGATTTTATCACGAGTGATTGGTGAGACGATAATATCTTATATTCTTGAAACCGAGATGTGTGAGTTGTATCTTGCGAGTCGGTTGCACATTGATAATATGTAAACGCACCAGTAACTTGGTGTTATAAAACATATTGTTGTGTGTAATTCGGTAAGTGAGTGCAAGCAAGCATTGAGTCAAAGTTTATCCGTTCCTTTTATCCAAAGTGGGATAAAAGCGATATATTTGGGCCCCTCGATGATTTAGTGATGGCACCTAAGCGCTTGGCCGAGCCGAGACTAAATTGACGGTTCAATTGTAGTCTATTGTCAGTCATCATAAATCGGAAATTCGGGAAATAGTATAGAAGGAATGATTAATTCATGTCTCATGTCTATACGATATCAAGAATGGAGGAATATATGATCCCTTATCTAAAGGACATGCGTATCTGATAAGATCAGAGTTGACAGCAGCTTTGGAAAGCTACGATTGCATATCAGGATCTGAAGTCATACGCAGAATAGTTATTAGACTTATCCAAGTGGGAGACTGTTGGATTAGTGTCTAAGTCCATAACTATTTTGGTATGTACTTGACCCGATGGTGCATGGTCCTTTTGGGTTGCCTTCACCAAAGCAACTTGATAGGATGAATTATGGAGAGAAAGGATTAATTATGATTTATTAATATATTATGAGAATAATATATTAAAGGAGAAATCATATTGTTTAATTAATATTAGTCAATAATTAATTAGGAATTAATTGTGTGGCTAAAAGACCTTAATTAAACTTAAGGGACTAGAACTGTCAATTGTATGATAGTTGAATATTGAGCTAATGGACTCCATATTAAAGGGGTGGACGAATTCTATGGGGAAACCCATTAAAAATCGTCCTAGGCCTTTAAGGAAGGAGTCCATGGGTTGCTTAGGGCCTAAGTATCCAAATTAGGGTTTCCTTGTTAGATAACCCTAATAGCCTCACTATTTAAAGATCCCTAGTGCACCAAAAAAGTGTGGAAGTAACCCCTTAGGGTTTTGGACGGTTTTGGGCAGCCTCCTCTCTCCTTATTCTTCATCCTCTTGCATTTGGTGTTTGTGAACCATTAGAGGAGTGACATTTGTGACTCTAAGCTTTCTAAAGTCATTACAGGGAGGAATTGAGATTGTTATTGCTACATAACAATCAAAGGTAACTCTTTAAACCCTAATTTGAGTTTATAATATGTTAGATCTAAGATTGTAAGTCTTGGATACATTGCATGTACAATAGAGAAACCTAGATCCAAGCATTAGGGTTTTTATGAGCACATAGGATTGTTCTTATGTATAAAGCTCATCACATCGGTCCCCACCCTGCATCGGACGTTAATCCAGAACATACTAACATACATAAACAGGCCGTCCTTGGTGCCTTCGACCTGTTCCTACTGGAGGAAAACTCACCTCGTATGCTAACTGTGAAATATCGTGTGAGGAATCTCTAACAGCTGCTCCAACAACTCCCCGACTATCATCATCACAATAACACTTAGTCAAAATGTGATAATCCTTCATAGGGTAAAATGACCATTTTACCCCTGGTCAAAGTCAACATTTTGGGTTGACTCGAATCACCGAGTTCTATAAATCAAAAACCCTAAAATCGCGATCCAACTCGTCGAGTCATCCCCCTGACTTGTTGAGTTCCCTAGCTACTCATAGTCGCGATTAAGCAAGTCATCTCATTGAGTCATCCTCAGACTCGTCGAGTTCTACCATATTTAGTATCGGGACAACTCGCCTCAACTGGTCGATTTTCTTAATGAACACGACGACTTCCTCTGTCTGTTTTGGGCCATTTTAACGGATTAAGCCCCTACACCTCATATCTGAGCTTCTTGTTTCTGATAAACACTAAAAACACCCTTTTAAGGGTAAAGTTTCCAACTTTACCTGTTCATACCCTCATTTAACGGGTTTGGATCAAACCCTAACTCCTTAGAACTTAGGTCTTGGTCCACAAGTCATCCATACTCCAAACTAAAGCATATAAACAAAGATCTAGGCCTTAAACATCATTTGAACACGTAAAGCTTCTGCCTTTTCCTGCATGCATGGCCTTTTGGGGCTTAAAAGGCCAAGATGACATCTCAGAGCTTTCATGGGGGCTCCAATGGCATAAATTTTGCACCTTTATGGCATAACAACCCTTAATGATTCCAGATCCGAAGGTATCCTCACTTGGGACATCCATATCCCAAGGATCATGCTTCTTGGACCAAAAACTCAATAAAAATCAAATAAGGAGATCTAAGAAACTTGTTAGTTCAAACTTGGAACTCCATAATCATCAATTTTTTGTTTTTATACACGTACCTTTCTACTCCACCTTACTTCACCAATGATTTCGAAGCATCAAATTGCGAAATTAGGGACTATGAAACCCTCCTCAGTGTCAAACCCTTCTCGAATGCTTGAAACCCTTTAGTAGTGATGGTTCGTGAAAGGTGATGGCTAAGGAATAGGTTAGTGGTGACCGGTTGGAATAGGTTACCTGTTGATCACCGGGTATTAGCTCTCAAAAGATAATTCCACGAAAATATCGTGGTCACAATAAACGAAAAATTAAATCCAGGGCTTTTCCTAATTTAGTTCCAAAAACATGGGTCTTTAGTGATGTTAGTCCTTGTTCTTATGTTTTAAAGTCATGCTTTTGATTTCAAATATTTGAATGATTGTTCTTGTTTGTTTTAAAAATTATAAATTTTATTTTTTAAAACAAAAAATTGACAAATTACTTAAAAGGATGCTTATCATCCAAATTTTAGTCGAAAGACTGTGTACATATCCAAGCTCATAGGAACAAAAACATCTATGGCGGATTTTGATAGAAGTTGATTGTAAATGAATCTTAATATCTATGTATTTGCTTCACGATTATTAAGATACATATCCAAGCTCATAAGAACAAAAACACGAGGAGGTGTTGCATAGTGCTTAAAATTAGGAACTAAAATGAAGAAATATAAGACGTGTGTTGTCCGACAAGCAGATTTGATAGACCTTAAAGAATTATACATGTCCTTCCAACTGTATTTGACAGGCCATCCTAACCGTACTTTTGAAGTGTTGTTGATGTGTCCATGTATGGCTTGACAAGTGAGTTTGGAAGGCTATACAAAGTTGAGCGGCCTCCAAAAAGTAGTGTTTTCCTATCAGAAGTGTAGGTCTCCTTCCAAGTAATATTGGTAGGCCATGCATATTGATCATGCCTAATATTTTTAAGACACTTTTGCCCCATTTTTCCATGCACATTCTTCCAAGAACTCCTCTAGGATTTTAGAAAATTTTCCTTCATTTTCCTCTTAGATTAGAGTCTCAATATAAAAAAAAAAAGAGAACTTTGAAGAAAGAAATATTTTAAGGCTTGGAAGCTTGTTGCATATATATCTTCCTCCTCCCTATTAAAGCTTGATTATGTCAAAACTTCCCTTAATGTCTAATTTTCAATTCTTCTATTTTTTCCCCTTGCATCACTCTATGATTATTGTGGAATTATCTCTTTTAGTCTTATTAAATGAAACATTTCTTGGACTTCAATACACAAGATTTGGTATTTTTTTTTTAAATGGTTTTTTTCCAATTCATCTTTGTAATGTCTCAATCTAGAGTTTGTTATTCATTTTACTCAAATTGATGTTTAAACTCAAATTAGTGTTGGTTGATTAATTTAAAGGGCGCAAGAAGTTATTTAGATAATGGTTTAATTGGAATTGTATATGATTATGCTTTTTAAGTAGTGACAACTTATGCTTGAGTTTACGTTTTTAGACATTGTTTGGCCTTATTAAGTATCGGCTATTAGTTTGTGAGGTGGAACTTAATTTTTAATTAATATTATGATAATATATACTATCTACAACTTTAAAGGTTCATTGTTTAGTATACAAACAACTTGGATGCTAAATTATTTTAAACATTTAACCCATTTTTGTGTGTTGAGTGTGGAGGTTGAGTTGCTTTTGGCTATCCACATAAATAGTCTGCTTATGGTAGCTTGTACAAGTAGTCTACTTATGGTGGCTTGCATAATTAGCTTGTTTATGACCGCTCGAATACGTAGTCTACTTATTGCAATCCCAAGAGCATGGCTGCTTATGGTAATCCGTGGGAGCAGGTTTGTTTATGGAAATCCACAGGAGCAGTGCTACTTATGACAATTCGCAGGAGCAGAGCTGCTTATGGAAATCCAAATGAGCAAGGCTGGTTATGGCAATAAGAATCCAACATTTCTTAAGCGGTTAGCAATTGCTTGAGGAGCAGGGAGGGTTTTCTTGGAGAGCAAGCTTTGTCTCGAATAATCAATGTGGTCTATTTTGTTAACATTGACTTTCGCCCGTGATATTTTTTGTCCCATTATTTTTAGGTCAACCACTCTATAAATAGTCTCATTTATTGTAACCCTAATGTATTATACGGAAAATCCTTTTAATGTAGGAAATAATACATCTCTCTTGTGTTCGTTGTGGATATAGCTGAACATCTAAGCGTGTGAACCTCGTAAATTGATTGTGTCTTGTTCTGTTGACTTTGCATTTACTACTCTAGTGAGATCATTTACTGTTTTTCGAAGTGTTGTTTTAACCTAACAACTGGTATTAGAGCTATGGCAGAAGAACGGACGGTTAAGATCGATAAATTTGAAGGACACCAATTCGGGTTTTGGAGACTACAAATCGAGGATTATCTCTACCATAAAAAGCAACATCTACTATTGAAGGAAACGAAGCCTAAAGATATAGAGCCAGAGGATTGTAATTTATTGGATCAACAAGCACTTGGAATGATAATATTATCCTTGGCAAAGAATGTGTAACATCCCTTTTATTGATTAAATAAGTAGATAAAGATTTATAAATGGATAATAGTCATGAATCAAAAATATTGAACGGGGTGTTGGCATTGGGGAGCAAATTGATATAATTATGGATTTCGAGGGTTAAAGTGTAATTTCTAGGCCACTTTGTAAATATTTCTAGAGGTGAGGGCTGGTTGGTAATTGTTGGGACATCTATTGTAATGAATTATTAATGATAGGGGGCTAATTGATAAAAATGGTATTTAAGTTGAAAGAGAAATGGTGGGGAGGGACCAGAAGTGAATAATATATCAGAGTTGAAAAGATCACGGGATTAAACCGTGCCTTCCCCTCGTTGCAACAGAAAACCCTACCCACTATTCCATTGAGCCACCGACATACGGGAGTCTTCCTTTCCGCCGCCACCATTTTCACTTGCGGTGAAGTCGTGAGAGGCGAGATCGTTGCCAACTGTCGGTGAGGCTGCTGCTAGTAGCGATGAGCAGCACAACAAAGCCATTAGTGGGTTGTTGTTGCCTCCTCCAGTGAAGACGCAATCGCTAGCATCCGTTGTAACCCTCCTTCTTTTATATCTTCATGTTGTTCCTCCGTCAGAAGCATCAGGTAGCCACCTTTATTCCTTCCTTGTGTGCGCAATATGGTTATTGCTTCTGCTACCGGCTTCCGTTGCTTTTCTGTTAACCGCAGCAGCGTCAGTCACCAAGTGGGTAGCTAAAGGAGGCCATTTCAGGGTGAAATATATGGTCCGAGCTCGTGAGGACTATTGACTCGAGGTTTGGCACACCACCATGGCAGCCAACGATGGTGGTTGCCATTTCTGCCGAGTCCCGCCGCCACCAACCACGTGGGAGGTGGCTGTGGGTGTGTTTATGGGTTGGTGTTTGAGCGTAATTTTGGTTCTCGAAAATTATGAGGTTGAGTGGGTGTTTGTATGACCGGAAAATACCCACCACCACCGTGAGGTGGTGGCTGCCGCCGTGAGCAGCCACCAACCACCACCACTCGAGGTGGCAGTGTGTAGCGCCCGTTCCAGTGGAACACTATTGGGCCAAAACACTTAACATTGGGCTGGGCTGATTCGTTAGTGGGCTAGAAACCCTAATTAGGGTTTAGAGAAAAAAAAACCTTATTGTGAGTTTGTTGGTTTGGGCCTATTGTGACCCGCATTTGGACCAGTGGACTGAAGATATAACTCATGACGATTCTATTTTATCATGGCTTAGTGGAATAATTGACTTAATGGGTTAAGTCCCTAATGGGTTAAGTGAGAAACACTTAACCCTAATCGTTGTTTTATGTGAAAACCCTAAATTTGTTATGCCTTGTGATGGGCCTTTCTATTGGGCTTTGGTGATTGGGCTATTGATGGGATATCCAAGAGCAATCATGTGGACTAGAATATTTAGATGGGCTTTAGGGTAATGCCCATATGAGGGTTTAGGCCCAATTCGGAAATTTGGGCCATAGTTGGGCCATTAGATGACTTTTGTCGACCCAATTGTTATTGGACCTTGGTGGGCCCATTGGGCTTGGATTATTTGTGAATCGGATTGGTGGACCATATTTAGACCTAATAATGTGAAGGTTGGTCTTAGATCCTAATGGGGTTATTTGTGGGTTTGGCTTAATGATAGAAGTCGGAGTGTAGCAACAGCATTTATAAGATCTTTTCGCCATCCAAAGTGAGTCTTCTCACCATACTTACATGTGATATAATTTGTGTGTACCCGGAGGGTCTTATTCTTGTTGATGACCGGAGGGTCGTATTTACACTATTGACCGGATGGTCATTGTACGTTGTAGACCGGAGGGTCTTAGTACATTATGGACCGAAGGGTCTTGTTTGATAATAATGAGATATGTATTATCGTGCATACAATTTTTGTGACTTATGTTGTTATAGTAATCTGTGAAAATATTGATCTTATGTGCTTACTTGAGTTAGGTGATAGTATGCATTTTCTTATGTGCATATATTATGTATTGACATATCTTGCTTATTGTTGTTGTGACATGTATACTGTGATTAATTGAGTTACCGAGTTGAGGGACTGGAGGGTCCATCTGAGTTGTGGGACCAGAGGGCCCCACTGAGACACATTGACTGGAGGGTCTTGGTGTGAGTATAGCCATGAGGGGCTAATGGGATGTGTGTGGTATTTTGGGGAACTCACTAAGCTTTGTGCTTATTGTGTTATGTGATATGTGTTTCAGGTTCTCTCAGGATCACGGGAAGGCGCCAGCTTGATTGTACACACCAGAGAAAGAGTTATGCTTTAAGGATCCTGGATTTTATTCAAATAATTATTAACACATGTTTTGATAATTGATATATTGAGATTTTGTGAAATTTGTTGATGTCATTTATTTGAATTTAAAAATGAAAATTTTGTTTGAAAATTTTACAGTGTTACGAGTTGGTATCAGAGCCTTGGTTTGAGGGATTCGGATGCACCTTCAAGTATGTCTGGACGCAAACTGGGGATTTGAGAAATTTTTTTCAAAAAGAAATGATTTTACTAAAATGAGTAAGAGTTTCTAAGAGAAAACAAGAAGGATCAGTGTGTACAATCAGCTAGAGCCCGAACGGTGATTTCCCAAAATACCCTTACTTATTTGTGAATACCCTTACTTATGTGAGTTATGAGTTATTATTGAGATATTAGAGATGCATGCTAGAAGATAGGCTAGTTATTTCATATATTAGGGCTAGAGTTGCCTTATTTGTGATGCGTTAGCCTAGGAGTTGTTGTTATCTGTGATGTGCTTTGGGTGTGTGTGGAGTAAGAGTATCCATTAGGAATCTTTTAGAGAGAACTTTAGGTAGAGGAGTAATCTAGGAGAGATACCTAGATGAGCATTGGAGGAGCCTACTGAGGGAGTAGTTAGATACCCGTGATGGGTAGGGATGCTTGAGTTCAGTGATACCTTTTGAGTGTAAGTAGAGCAAGTTAAGTGGCAACCTGGAGTGGTTTTGCGTGCTGGTGGAGATTATTCGATGCCCGAATGTTGTTTGCTTCGTGCCTTGGGGAGCTCTTGATGATAAGAGTCAGCTACTAAGTGAATATGACGATATTCAGGAGGTAGATGGCTGGCATCATAAGGAGTTCTTCAGCAGCTGATGGCAAAGAAATGTGAGAACTTAGGAAGAGCCTAAGGAGTGACCTTTGTTAGATGAGTACGCTGATAAAGGAGAGTATTCGTAGGAGAGTGACCAGGTATGACGGGATTGGTGATTGAGGAGGATGAGCAGCCACTTAGGAAATTTGGGATGATCCGTGTGGAAAGTCTAAGTAGATGTGGCAGGTAGTATGGGCCCGCACTACTGAAAGCAGAGGACCCATACTCGATATAGAGAAAATTCCAGAGGTTCTAAGTAGCAAACTGAGAGGTGATCATAGGGTTCTAGTACCATGGTTCTTGGCGGTTAGCGTTTTTGGTTTTACCAGTTATCCTGTTGTGTTTGAGTAGTCTGAGATCAGATATGATAGATTGTGGGGCCAGAGGGCCATGTCGAGTGAGTTTCAATGGAGCATACCTTGAGAGAGGGATCAAGTTAGCTTCTGAGGGATCTTATTGGTAAGATCCCAGCTAGAGTCTCAAGACTCAAGGATGAGTAGAGATGATGCTTATTGGAGGATCACGGTCTGAGTTGAGCAATCGACCGATAAATGAGACGTCACCTCATGTGACAAGAGTTGCATTGTCCTCGTTTCCTAGGAGAAGCAAAAGAGATAACGAGTTTCCAATTTTAGAATTGGAAGTAAACCCCGTGGGGTAACATATGATGGTGACCTTTTCACCAGTGTATTTGGGCAATGTGTCTGTTGTGAGGTGTATTTCTTATATATATACCCTGAAGGTGTCATCAGTGGGGACTAAGATGGAAGAGAACAAGGAGGTGCCTTATTGAGGAACGCATACTTTAGCAGCAGCTTCGGGTGATTAAGAGAAGTATATTTGGGTGGTGGCCCTCATTCTCTATGTTGTGTATCGACTTTGAGAGTGGGGTCTCTTACTTTTATAATGATTCCAGTGATGGGGGGCTGATCGAGGAATCAGAGATGAGGTGCGCGATAGTGCATTATTTCCAGATTGAGAGTAGAGACTAATTCAGAACAGTTGGGGTATCCAATGATGTGTTGGTTTGAGGCTTCGAGATAATTAGAGGCAGTCACGTTGGGTGGATTGAGTTATGGGATATATGGAGTTGCTTGGCCCTGTCTGGGAGATCATCAAGTGTTGAGTAGTACGTTCCAAGAGTCAAGTGTGGTGTATCTAATGAAACAATCTGTGGAGTAGACTGTATATGCTAATTGGTGTTGGTCGAACCCTGAGTGGGGGAGAACTGAGTATTATGTTGTGAAGATCCATGATATGTTCAAGTTGTGGTTAGAAGGTTTGGTTATGGGGATCTGCGGTATGGTCATATGAGACTTAGGTTTATTGGTGGACGAGGCAAGGTGCAGAGCGAGATGATGTATATGGTACGTGTGTAGGAAAGAACGAGCGCAGACACAACGAGTATCCGTTGGTCAGGGATCTTATTGTGGTCAAGGATCTTATTGTGGTCAGGGACTCTTCGGGGTTGCAATGGTTGAGTTCGAGGCGGGTGATTCGTTGAGGTCCAGTTTCAATTGTTGGGATTTGTCAAATCAATGTGTAGATTGTTATCTATACCCTGGGAGGAGCAGCATTTGATTTGTCAATTAGTTTCAAATTTTATTATGATTAGTTTCGCATGGGTTTTGATCAGTAAGAGGATGGGGTTTCAGATGATCCTCAATGTGATCTCAGTCATTGACGATTTCTCTATATTTCAATTTGTGAGTGGAGTATTTCGAGGTTATGAGCTGTGCGAAAAGAAGATCAATGGTCGTAGCGAGACATTATGAGATTATGTGATGGTGTATCGCGGCATCCAAGTATGATGTCGTGAGTGGAAGATCAGAGGCTGAGGCAAGCGAGCGTGAGATTCGATGATGATGTATTGGGGTATCCGAGTATGATGCCCTAAGTTGTTGGGTTATTTTGAGTCTCGAGTTTATGATATGATAAGTGGAGTATCGAATAGCTATCTGGTCCAATGGGAACCCATCAATTAATTGTCATCGGACGGGGATTGTCCAATAATGTGAGCTGTATCAAGAGAAAGTGTGTGATTTCTACAATGGGCGTCAGGAGTAGTGATGCTCAGTCTAGGTGGGTGGGGGCACCTATCCATGATGGATCATGGAGCATGAGTCCAACGAGCGCAATGCGGTAATGGCTTAATGATGAGATTGTGGGGTGGTAAGAGAGTGGAAGGATTCAGGTGGGAATAATCACTTTGTAATATCAAGGAAAAACCATGGGGACAGCCCATGGCGAGTGAGTGAGTGATGTAAGCCTGTGGGGAGCCGTAGCATTCACGAGTCAGTATGAGAGTGTCGTAATACTGCAGGAAGCCGTCGTAATCCTTAGTCAGAGCTTGACACAGAGGAGTTCCTTGGCTTGGGTAGCCCTATCAACTTAGTCTTTTGGGAACCTGGTGGCCAGGCCATGGGCAACATTGAGGTCTCCATGATGGTAAGGAATGATTTCGAGGACGAAATCTAATTTAAGTGGGGAAGAATTGTAACATCCTGTTTATTGATTAAATAAGTAGATAAAGATTTATAAATGGATAACAGTCCTGAATTAAATAATATTGAACGGGGTGTTGGCGTTGGGGAGCAAATTGATATAATTATGGATTTCGAGGGTTAAAGTGTAATTTCCGGGCCACTTTGTAAGTATTTCTAGAGGCGAGGGCTGGTTGGTAATTGTTGGGACTTCTATTGTAATAAATTATTAATGATAGGGGCTGATTGATAAATATGGTATTTAAGTTGAAAGAGAAATGATGGGGAGGGACCAGAAGTGAATAATAGAGCAGAGTTGAAAAGATCACGGGATTAAACCGTTCCTTCCCCTCGTTGCAACAGAAAACCCTACCCACTATTCCATTGAGACGCCACCATACAGGAGTCTTCCTTTCCGCCGCCACCATTTTTCACTTGCGGCGAAGTCATGAGAGGCGAGATCGTTGCCAGCTGTCGGTGAGGCTGCTGCTAGCAGCGATGAGCAGCACAACAAAGCCATCAGTGGGTCGTTGCTGCCTCCTCCAGTAAAGAAGCGATCACTAGCATCCATTGTAACCCTCCTTCGTTTCTATCTTCACGTTGTTCCTCCGTCGAAAGCATCAGGTAGCCACCTTTATTCCTTCCTTGTGTGTGCACTATGGTTAATGCTTCTGCTGCCGGCATCCGCCGCTTTTCTGTTATCCGCAATAGCATCAGTCACCAAGTGGGTGGCTGAGGAAGGACATTTTAGGGTGAAATATATGGTCGGAGCTCGTGAGGACTGTTGACCCGAGGTTTGGCGCACCACCATGGCAGCCAACCATGGTGGTTGTCGTTTCTGTTGAGTCCGCCGCCACCAGCCACGTGGGAGGTGGTTGTGGGTGTGTTTATGGGTTGGTGTTTGAGTGTAATTGTGGTTCTTGGAAATTATGATGTTGATCGGGTGTTTGTATGACCGGAAAATCCCCACCACCACCGTGAGGTGGTGGCTGCCGCTGTGAGCCGCCACCGACCACTACTGCCCGAGGTGGCAATGTGTGGTGCCCGTTCCAGTGGAACCCTATTGGGCCAAAACACTTAATATTGGTTTGGGCTGATTCGTTAGTGGGCTAGAAAGCCTAATTAGGGTTTAGAGAAAAAAAACCCTTATTGTGAGTTTGTTGGTTTGGGCCTATTGGGACCCGCATTTGGACCAGTGGACTGAAGATATAAATCATGACAATTCTATTGTATCATGGCTTAGTGGAATAATGGACTTAATGGGTTAAGTGAGAAACACTTAACCCTAATCGTCATTTTATGTGAAAACCCTAAATTTTTTATGCCTTGTGTTGGGCCTTTTTATTGGGCTTTGGTGATTGGGCTATTGATGGGATATCCAAGAGCAATCATGTGGACTAGAATATTTAGATGGGCTTTAGGGTAATGCCCATATAAGGGTTTGGGCCCAATTTGGAAATTTGGGCCAGAGTTGGGCCATTAGAGGACTTTTGTGGACCCAATTGGTATTGGACCTTGGTGGGGCCATTAGGCTTGGATTATTTGTGGACCGGATTGGTGGACCATATTTAGACCTAATAATGTGAAGGTTGGTCTTAGATCCTAATGGGGTTATTTGTGGGTTTGGCTTAATGATAGAAGTCGGAGTGTAGCAACAGCATTTATAAGATCTGTTCGCCATCCAAGGTGAGTCTTCCCACTATACTTACATGTGCTATAATTTGTGTGTGACCGGAGGGTCTTATTCTTGTTGATGACCGGAGGGTCGTATTTACACTATTGACTAGAGGGTCTTAGTATATTATTGATCGGAGGGTCATTGTATGTTGTAGACCAGAGGGTCTTAGTACATTATGGACCGGAGGGTCTTGTTTGCTTATAATGAGATATGTATTATCATGCATACAGTCTTTGTGACTTATGTTGTTATAGTAATCTATGAAAATATTGATCTTATGTGCTTACTTGAGTTGTGTGATAGTATGCATTTTCTTATGTGCATATATTGTGTATTGACATATCCTGCTTATTGTTGTTGTGACATGTACACTGTGATTAATTGAGTTACCGAGTTGAGGGACTGGAAGGTCCATCTGAGTTGTGGGACCAGAGGGCCCCACTGAGACACATTGACTGGAGGGTCTTGGTGTGAGTATAGCCATGAAGGGCTAATGGGATGTGTGTGGTATGTTGGGGACCTCACTAAGCTTTGTGCTTACCGTGTTATGTGATATGTGTTTTAGGTTCTCTCAGGATCGCGGGAAGGTCTCGGCTTGATTGTACACACCACAGAAAGAGTTATGCTTCGAGGATCCTGGACTTTATTCAAATAATTATGAACACGTATTTTGATAATTGATATATTGAGATTTTGTGAAATGTGTTGATGTCATTTATGTGAATTTAAAAATGAAAATTTTGTTTGAAAATTTACAGTGTTACAAAATGTAACTTAAAATATTGTCAATGTGAAGACAACCTACAATCTCTTGAAGGCATTGTCTAATATGTATGAAAATCCCTCTGTTACAAACAAGGTGTATTTGATTCGTCAATTGGTAAATCTAAAGATTAAGGAGTGTTGAATTTGGTTGATATTAGATTTGAAGATGTGGTTTTGGCGCTACTGTTATTATCATCTTTACCTTATAATTGGTATGGTGCAATGACGACAGTAAGCATTTCAGCAGGAGGTGCTAATCTTACATTTTAAGGTATTTGCGATTTAATCCTCGGTGAGGATGTGAACAGAAGGAGTACCAAAGAAATATCTAGTAGTCTTTTGAGTACAGAAGACAGATGAAGGAAAACCAACAGAGAACGCAAGGTAAAGGAGGATCAAAACCACGGAAGAGAGGACGTTCGAAAAATAGGAAGGATATTACCTAT
Source organism: Lactuca serriola (assembly GCF_051521515.1). Lineage (NCBI taxonomy): Eukaryota > Viridiplantae > Streptophyta > Magnoliopsida > Asterales > Asteraceae > Lactuca > Lactuca serriola. The sequence continues at coordinate 180,480,320 of NC_136414.1, forward strand.
TCGAATTGCAATGAGAAAGGTCATTGCAGAAATTAGTTCCCAAATCCTTCAGCAGATAAAGGAAAGAAGGAAGTATATATGGCTGCAGATTCTTAAGATTATGCGTTCATTTGTTGTGTTGAAAACTCAGTAGAATCCTGGAGAATGGCTTCTGGTGCATCATTTCATGCCACTCCTTCCAAGAGTGTGATTAAAAATTTTAGACTCTATATGGGGGAGGTTCGATTAGCAGATAAAAAATGCTTAGCTATCACGGGTGTTGGGATGTTGTCCTCAAGACGACTTTGGGTATGAACTGGACTTCGACGAATGTTAAGTATATTCCAAATCTGAAGACAATGTTGATATCAATAGGGCATCTTGATGATGAGGGTCACCATGTTACTTTTGGTGATCATCAATGGATGGTGACAAAAAGGAACTTGGTGGTTGCTAAAGGTCAAAAACAAGGTACACTTTACATGGTGTAGGTTTCTGAAAATGAATCAGACATGGTGGAAGAAGTAGAGGAATCCACTTTATGGAAGCAACAACTTGTACATGTGAGTGAGAAAGGGATAAAGATGTTTGCCACCAAAGGGAAGATTCTAAACTTGAACAATGTGACAGCTGACTTCTGTAAACCATATGTTCTTGGAAAATAGAAGAATGTTACCTTTACAAAGATGGGTCAACCGCCTATGGTCAAGAAGTTGGAGTTAGTGAATTCTAATCTGTACAGTCCCACCTTAGTATATTTAGTAGGAGGTCCCAAATACTATGTCACTTTTATTGACGAATGCACAAGAAAAGTTTAGGTTTATTTCTTGAAGAACAAATCTGAGGTATTTGGTACATTCAATAAATGGAGAGTTGTTGTGGAAAATGAAATGGGTATGAAGATCAAGTGTTTGAAGTTAGATAATAAGGGTAAATACAACAACAACAAAATTCATTGATTATTGTACTGAACAAAGGATCAGAATGTTGAAAATGGTTCCTAAAACGCCTTAGTAGAATGGTGTGGCTGAGAAAATGAATCATACACTAAACGTAAGGGCAAAGTGCATGACACTACATGCAGGGTTGCCCAAGATGTTATGGGAATAGTCAGTCAACACATCAGCATATTTAATCAATAGGGGACCCTCAGTCCCCATAGGGATCAGAATTCCATAAGAGGAATGGAAGGGTTGTGAAATTCCTCTTAGATACATGAAAGTGTTCGGTTGCATCTCTTACATCAAAATCAAGGAATTTGAAAGAGACAAGCTTGAGGTGAAGGCAAAGAAGTGTACCTTGATAGGTTACAGATTGGGTGACATGGGTTACTGCTTCCGGGATAACCAAAATAAAAGGGTTATCATAAGCCAATATATGGTGTTCAATGAAAGTGCAATATACACGGATGATTTGGCAACAAGACTCAAAAGAGAAACGAAACCAGAAAACAAAGATCAAGTTGAGTTTGATGAAATTTCAGATGATGACATTGTAAAATCTATTAGTACCCTTTATATAGGTGAAAGTTCAGAAATCAGTGGGAGCTCAGAAGAGGAAGAGTAATTTGGAATGAGTAGGAGTGACACTGAAGGAGAAGTTGTGGATAATGAATCCACACACATGAAGTCAGGAGTAGGAGGACTTTGTGTATCTACTCGAGTTCGTAAACCTTCAGTGCGATATCTCCCATCAACAAACTACTTATTGATGACAAAAAATGGTGAACCTAAATGTTATCTAGAGGCTTTAAAGATACAAGACGCCATACAATGGAAGGATGCCATGAAAGAATAATTGAGCTCACTTGACAAGAACCAAACTTGGTCCTTGGTCAAGTTACCGGCGGGGAAAGCACTGCAGAACAAATTGGTGTTTCGGGTCAAAGATAAGATACATGGAAGAAAGAGACAATGATCGATTAGTGGTTAAAGGTTTCCACCAGAAAACAAAAAGTAATTACAATGAGATCTTCTCTCCAGTATTAAAGATGACCACTATCAGATTGGTCTTAGCTATTGTGGTTGCAGAAAATTTCCATCTACAGCAACTAGATGTAAAAACAACTTTTCTTCTTGGTGATCTGGAAGAATACATCCACATGGCACAACCAGAAGTTTTTCCTCTGTTAGCAAAGAAAATTTGGTGTGCAAAATTGAAGAAAACTTTGTATAGGTTGAAGCAAGCTCCAAGACAATGGTACTTGAAGTTTGATAGCTTAATGCAACAAAACAGGTACATGAGATGCGAGATGGATCGTTGTTGTTACCTGAAGAATTCTTGATCGTCATACATTATTCTCTTATTTATCTTTATGACATGTAAATTGTTGGAGCAGTATCACACCCCGTCCAACTTGGAAGTGTTGGGGTTGCGACGCCAATGTTGGTTCCTAGTCAAAAAATATATATTGAACACTACAATAAGTTAAAATAATATATTACATTCTTCCATAAATTCAAGTACAAGAGTTACATTACTTGGTTTCACGAAAAGATGATAATTCAGAAACAAGTTCAGCAAAGCGTAATTCAAAATAATATAAAGAGCAAGGAAATAGAATTTTCTTGCAATACATGACATATGCCCAATTCTAAGTCCCTTAGAATACACGCATTTGAAAATACGTCAAAAAAATTTGGTGAGTTGCACAGGTTTTAACTTTATGTATTTTGTTAAAAGTGGATTTTTATATAAATGAACTACTATCAGAGTATATAAAAAGTTACCTTTACAATTCAATGTATAAAATCATAATGAAAAGTGTTGACTTAACTCAGGTGTGATTGTACTTGTAATACTATACAAGTTTGGATATTGATTTACTTATGATAAATAAGTTTAAAATCAACATAATCTTGGGCCATGTTATTAAGTGTTTATTTTACCTAAACAATGCACTGACACTTAACCGATAATCTAAGTGTATAACTTTATACTACATATAGTCCTATTTCAGATCATATTAGTATTTTATAGTTTATAAATCCTATTTTAATCAGATATAATTGTTTTTTATATTGAATTATGGGGATATGTTGAGTTTATAATCGAGTTATATGACTTGCATCAGCCTCTGCGAAACACTAACAAAGGGTTGTGTTGTAGTGTCACCAAAACTTCATCAACGTTGTAAATAGGGAACAAAATATAAAGTTATCGCCCGTTTTGACTTGTCAGACGGAGGTTGTAGCTAGAAACCACAGACGGGAGTGTCAATCCATATAAATCTATACACAACGTTCTCCGCTCTCAAATATTAAAGGCTATTCCATAGGTATTTACTAAGTTTATGTTCTTAGTTGATGAATATGAAACTCACATAGAAATCCTACATTATAAAATTCTACAAATGTGTGTGTTCAACTAGAAATAATTTTTCTTGGATAAAGGAACAGATTAGTCGATCTATTTCCGTATCGCTCATGATATATATCATAACTCTTGCATCCATTTCAAATGCATATCCCCTTTTTGCACAGAAGGGCTATGAAAATCCACGAGAAGTGACCGGACGTATTGTATGCGCCAATTTCCATTTAGCTAATAAACCAGTGGATATTGAGGTTCCGCAAACGGTACTTCCTGATACTGTATTTGATGTAGTTGTTCGAATTCCTTATGATATGCAACTAAAACAAGTTCTTGCTAATGGTAAAAAGGGGATTTAAATGTGGGGGTTGTTCTTATTTTAGCAGAGGGTTTTGAATTAGCCCCTCCCGACTGTATTTCCCCCGAGACAAAAGAAAAGATGGGCAATCTGTCTTTTCAAAGGTATCGCCCAAATCAAAAAAATATTCTTGTCATAGGCCCTGTTCCTACTCTGAAATACAGTGAAATCACATTTCCTATTCTTTCCCCGAACCCTGATACTAAGAAAGACATTCACTTCTTAAAATATCCTATATACGTAGGCGAAAACAGGGGAACGGGCCAAATTTATCCTGACGGGAGCAAGAGTTACAATACAGTTTATAATGCTACAGCATCTGGTATAGTAAGCAAAATCCTACGAAACGAAAAGGGGGGATATGAAATAACCATAGCGGATGTATCGGATGGACGTCAAGTGGTTGATATTATCGCTCTGGGGCTAGAACTTCTTGTTTCAGAAGGCGAATCTATCAAATTTGAGCAACCATTGACAAGTAATCCTAATGTGGGCGGATTTGGTCAGGGAGATGCAGAAATAAAGATATACAAACAAAAACCAATCCCAACGAAAAGGCAGAATAAATAGGATTGGGAAGTAATACTACTCCTAGACCCCTTAATATAAGACCCAATCCCAGAAAGACTAAAAGAAAATCATGTATTAGTCTAGGTAAATCCATTATATATAAAATTAGAGATAAATAAATCAAAATCTTTCATAACTTTATTGACCAGGTCAGGAAAAAAGAAGTAACTCTACTTTTTTATAATAGTTCTTATAAAAAAATTCCATTTTCATGGATATAGATTGATGGAGATATAGTTATTGTCTTCTTCGTGCTGATCAACGATGATTACAATATCGGGTAACCCTGTCATATATTTAATCCCGCCCAGATATGTTTGCGTATGAGATAATTGTCTTTTCAACATAGCCGCATCTCTTTTCGGAAGACAGTCGAGCCCCCCTATTTTTTGTTCGGTTCTCAAGTCTCTAAACTTATGAAGTCTTGTTTCTGTAGTGGACCAATTCGTTAACATATCACCGAGCCATTTTTTATTAACATAATGACACCGAGCCCATATTGCATATCTTGAGTTGGTGCCGAAATCGGATCTCAAATAGTTGGAGACAAAAGATTAATATGAGAAAACATAAGTAAACGTGCCTCTGCTTGAGCCTCCAAAGATAAAGGCACAAGAACAGCCGTCCATTCTTCATACGATTGTCAGACCAAAAATCTTGAATGCAACGAAATCGATATTTTTATCAAGCCACGATCTCATAGCTAATATCTAAATATAGAAATATTATATAGATATAAATTAATCTTGATTCTGTAATCAAAGAAAGATAGTGAAAAATTTTCTTATCTTTTGACTTAGAATAAAAGGTTCTCCATGAAGGAACCAAATGATAGTTTATTCCTATAGAACATCTAGCAATAAGACGATTGAATTGGAAATATCAACAAATTCTTACGGAGTCCAAAGAAATGAAAATAAATAAAAGGTCAACTTGTTCCAATTTCATCTCTATTGAATTTGAATATCAGAATAGCGGATATAGTAATGATTCAATGGGTCAGGTCCACTTATTTTTCTTTGATTGATCTATAATCTTTATAATGGATTTCGTTGGCCTAATTGAAAATAGGAAGATTTGATGATTCAACAGATGACTTATCATTATTCATGAAACTTCGTACACATTAAATTTCATAGGACGAAAAGAGATTTTTTAAGGCCCTTATGCTCAGCCTAGCATTGAATAGACTGGGTATTCACCTTATCAATATATCAAATCAATGATGGGGTCTGTTTGGCACCTAACTGGGCACCTAAACGGAATGAACCCTTGTTAGGCTATTGTTCTCTTCTTCCCCCATTTATTATCTTGTCAATTTAGGTTGCGCGATAATGATAAAGAAAGGGAAAGGATGATTTCTAAAAATGGGGATTTATAAATGGTTTGTAGAGGCGAGGTCGAACTAGGTATATGGAATTGAATGGCTATAAGTTAACTCTTGTCAAGGGTTAGACGCATCCTTATCAAATCAGCTTGAATTAAAGATTAGGGAAGAGTTGGTTTACATTGTGGAAGAAAGACATGTATATGTGATATTAGATATTGACTAGTTATATGTGAGCTAAAGATAGATCTAATTTGCCCTACTAATCAAATGTGAATGTAGATGGGGATTCTATATAAGTCCTTCTGTCTCATCTGTGACTGTGAGTTCAATGAATAAACGGATGAAGTCAATAAAAAAAATCAAAGAATTCAAAGAGCGTTTCGGAACAAAGAAACGGAAAAACTAAAGTTGTATGGATTCACAAAGACTTTCTCAAGAGAAAAAAAAAAGATATCAAAAACTTTGGATGTAAGATTTAATAAACTTTAAGTGTAAAACCTCAAAAGTTTCCTAACAAAAATTGGGCAGCATAACGAGTGCATTTTGACTAAAGCTGGATTCCAACCAATGTGAAATCAACCAAATAATCAACAATTTGATCGTAGATAAAACAAAGCAATTATTATAACGTACAATTATAATATTTCTTTTTATATTCATTTGACAAGGATAAATATAAATGAAAATTTGGAAACATATATATATATATATATATATATATATATATATATATGTCTATTTAATGTTATGAAACATAGATATACACTCGAGACTTGACCAAATACACACGAGGAACCTGGAAAAATAATTTATAGACCTAGTGGAATCACCGAGAGCTTTGCTGGAGAACACACATGTCGTCGGCCACGTTGGCGTGTGGCTGGTGGTGTTCTACTTTGTGGGGTTGTTTTGCGAAGATAATGAGAGGGGTAGCTCACCTATGGTCGATTTAAGGGGTTAGGAGGGTTGAAGACAGCGACATGAGGTGGTAAACACCGACAGTGGGCATCGAGTTGGCTACTTCGATGGCTCTTTTCAATTGTTTTCCCTTCTCTTTGTTGGTTATGGAGTCGAGCAGCAATAACAGTGATCGAAGGGGGTGTTTTGGGGTTGTGATCAACGAAGAAGAAGGGGCTAGAAAGGGCTACGAATGAGATATTAGTAGCCTCTTGGCTTCACCAAAAATTCACATGAGCAAGAAAGAAAGAAAGAAAGAAAGAAGGAGAGTGAGAGAGAGAGAGAGAGAGAAAGAGAAAGACAGAGAAAAAGAAAGAGTAGTGAGACAATGAGAGATTATGAGTGAGTTCGAGAATAAGAATGAGAGATATAGATATCATGAGATTTAGTGAATGATTTTAGAAGGATTTAGAGTGTATAATTTTTATCTCTCGTGTACTAGCTTGGATTTGAAGAAGATGTTGAGGACTTCATGAGTTACACCCACATTCATAAATATGATTACTGAGATTTTTAGAAGGTTCAATAGTTTTTAGAAGTACATACACCACGCATATATTTTGAAGATATGGAGATATAAACATATAATGGAAGATATTGTAATGGATACACACACATGCATGTGTACTAGATTTTAGGGAGATAGTGATAGAAAACGTGAGAGATGAGAGGAAAGAGAAGTGTGCATACATGTTCTTTGAAGCATGACTGATCATTTTTTAGAGACACGCACACATACATGCTACTTGGCTTGTACCATGCATGATGTCATGCTTAATGTTAAAGCATCCATTATTGCATTGATTTGTGTGCCAACAATCCCAAAATCATAAAAATATTTTGAAGGTTCCTGCTTATATACTTTGAGACGGTGATTGCAAAAATGTAAACGAAATTTAATTCGATACATGGAACTTCGTAAAATGACGATTAAAGTCTCGCAATTAAATAGCCCAATTCGACAGTTTTCACGAAACCAATTTAACTTCGGGTCAAAAATATTATAAAACTGAAACTAAATAATAGAACATAGTCTGAGTTCAAAAACATGCTCAAAAACGATTTACAAAATACTTAGCTATTCCAAACAACGCAATGCAATGTTCGTTTTAGGAAAATCAAATAAATACTGATTTTATAACTTAAAAAGAGTGTAACTTCCTCATACGATCTCTATTTTGGACATTCTTTATATTCACGCAAAGTGGAGAACATAATTTATCCAATATGTAGTTCCGAAGTATCCTTAATGTAAACTTTTACTTTTAGGGCATTAAATAATAATTATTTTAGTAAATTGTTTTCTGTTCGTTAATGATTGTCAACTTTTGAGAAATTTAGGGTAATCTGAGTGCAATTATGATTAACGTAGCTTCTAATGCATTTAAATACATATAACAACCTACAATAAACACTATTATAGTGGGGTTCGTGGTGGTTTGATCGGAGAACCTTGACCTATTTTTACCAATTGTTACAAGCATACATGTAGGAGATTAACAAGTTGAAAAAAAAAGTTATCCAAAGAGCATGAGATGAAGCACCTGGGGGCTGCTAAATAGATATTGGGCAGAGATAGAGATATGGGTACTTTGAAACTTTCCCAAACAAAGTACATCAAGAAAGTTCTAGAGAAGTTCAGCATGGTAAATGCAAAATCCATAAGCAAACCCTTGGGGAGTCACTTGAGACTATCAAAGAAACAGCCCCCTAAGAATGAAGCAGACAAAGAAGAGATGGCTAAAGTTCCTTATGCCTCTGCATTTGGTAACTTGAAGTATGCAATTGTAAGCACCATACCAAATATTGTTCATACAGTGAGAGTTATGATTTGTTTTATGTCTAATCCATGGAAAGAGCATTAGGAAGGAGTCAAGTGGTTGTTACGCTACTTAAAGGGTACTTTTAAGTCTTCCTTATGTTTAAGAAGAAAAAAGGTAGTTTTTGAAGGTTCTACTAATGCAGATATAGGAGGTTGTATGGATTCAGGAAAAAGCACAATCGGGTATGTTTTCACATTTAGAGGTAATGCAATCAGTTGGATGTCCCGGTTACACATGAGTGTTAATCTTTCAACCATAGAAGTAGAGTATATGGCTATTACAGAAGCAAGCAAGGAGCTTATATGGTTGAAGAATTTCTTATCACAACTTGGTATGCAACAGGAAGATTGTGTATTGCATTTTGATAACCGGCATGCAGTTTATTTGGCAAAGATTATAGTGTTTCACAGTAAGATGAAGCACATTCAGATGAGGTATCACTTTACTTGTGAATTGATAAATGATGGAACCTTGGATCTGAATAAAATCCTTGGTACGAAGAATCCAGCAGGTGTGTTGTGGTGACTACAAAGAAGTTGAAGTTGTGTATGGCTTCAACTGGCAATCTAAGTACTTGAAGCAAAGGTGCGAGCAAGCGAGAGGGAGATGGGGGTTACATCATTCTTGTTTTGGATGGTAATAAATTGTTTATGAGCCTCCAAGTGGGATAATATTGAGTGTGGAGGTTGAGTTGCATTTTGGTTGTCCGTATAAGTAGTCTGCTTATGGAAGATTGTATAAGTAGCTTCTTATGGAAGCTCGAATAATTAGTCTACTTATGGCAATCCGTAGGAGCAGGGTTGGTTATGGCAATCTAAATAAGTAGGTATGTTTATGGAAATAAGTAGCCAACATTGCTTAAGCAGTCGACAAGTGCTTGAGTAGCAAAGCGAGTTTTCTTGGAGAGCAAATTTGACTTAAAGGATCAGTGGGGTCAGTTTTGGCAGCATTGACTTCGACCCATGACATTTTTTGGCCCATTATTTTAGGTCAATCACTCTATAAATAGTATCATTTATTGTAACCTTAATGTAGTGTACAAAAAAGCCTTTTACAGGAGGAAATAATAAATCTTTTTCATGTTCGTGGTGGACGTAGTCGATCATTTGATCGTGTGAACCACGTAAATTGATTATGTCTTGTTCATTTGATTTTGCATATATTACTCTGATGAAATCGTTTATCGTTTGTGGAAGCGTTGTTTTAATCTAAGAGTTATGTGGGTTTCAAGTATGAATGTTAAATACCCCTAAAAACATGATCATATGGGAGGGGGAGGGGGTTACATATAGAATTAGCCTTAAAGCATGATCATGGTCGAGACTGTAGATAGTAGCGAGATCATTGTCTAGATATTAGTGAAAGCCTATTAAAAACATTTCATTTTCCCTCTATTTTCGATTCTCGGTCTCACGAAAACTATAATACTACCAGACAAATAGCAATGTATTGGTTTTAGTTTAGTATTTCCATTTATTTCATATCATCTTTGTATACATAAAAAAAATACATCACTCATATCACACTTATTTAAAATTTTGAATCCATTCGATTAGAAAACTTTTCAACCAAATTTTGATTAGTAAAACAAAAGATAATGTCGTCTATGTAAATTGGTACTAGCATATATTCTTCATTATCTTTCTTAACAAAAAACTTATACCAACATTACCTCGGTCAAAACCATATTTAATCAAGAATAGGTAAGCATTTGATACCATGCTCGTGGGGCATGCTTCAATTCATAAACAACTTTGTCACTCTTATAGCAGTGTTCAGGGAAGTAGTGGATCTTCTAACCATAAAGGTTGTTGAATAAACACTTCCTCGTCTAGAGTTATATTGATAAATGCATGTTTTACATCCATCTCATGAGCGTTAAACTTTTTGTAATCAACATAAGCAAGGAATATTCTAATCGATTATATCCTAACTACGAGTGCATATGTTTCCTATAGTATATTCATTTTATATCTTCTAACCACCCAACAAACTTTGATTTACCATACACCTAGTGTCATCCTTCATATTTTTAAAACCGTTTTCTAGAAAAGGAGTGAAAATATTATTACAACTTTTAAAATAATTAAAAATAGTTTATATATCTACTTTATGATAATCTAAAATGGTGTAACAAAAATATTCATTTTTATTGTGATAAAGTTTTGTACCGAACACACCCTTAATACGGTATATTTAATATGGTAGTTGCTTTAAAGTACTGATATTTTTTGTTTTAATTCTCTATTTTATTTAAAATGATATTTACATTTTATGTTAAGCATTTTACATTTTACATGTAAAAGCCAGTTTGATACTTTGATATAATATTTACATCACATCAAATATTCATCAGTACAAAATATTTGTATTTTTTCTAATCGTTTATAAGGCATTTCATGACATTTTTTACCATGCGGTTAAAGATGTCATGGTAATAATGAGATTTATCAAAAGAATTTAAATATGAACCAATTGGAATTAGATTCAATTTGTTTGGGAATTTTTTTGTAGCTCATCGGAATCATGAATGTATGAATGATGGAGTACAAAAGGATTTCGTGAGAATGGAAGTGAACTTCTTTAATTAGAATATTTTACAGATATTTAAAAAATGGTATTTTTTTAATAATATTTAAAACAAATTCAAAAGTTATCAATTATTTTACATTTTAAAAATGTTTTTTTTTTCTCTACAAAATGAGTGGCTAGGATTGAGTCTCCCTGTCTCACAAAATATAGTGGTATAACATGAACCTAACCATATATATATATATATATATATATATATATATATATATATATATATATATATATATATATATATAGAGAGAGAGAGAGAGAGAGAGATAGGTTCATGTGTTTAAAATAATTATTGTGTTATTGTATGTATAAATGTTGACCAATCATTTTAAAAACCTGGATAGGGCTAAAATTGTAATCTTAGCTTTTAATTAATTTTGGTAATTAATTATTCAATTCATAAACCCTTTAATTTATGCAAAATCATTTACATTTAACCCTTTAAATCCCTAGACAGAAACGAAGGAACAGGCCATGTCAACGCAATGGAGCTTCTGTGATAGTTGGGAAATCGCGAGGAGGTGCAAAGGGAAGAAGCATCGGGACAGCACCGATCCAAGGGGCGATCATGGCGAAAGAGGTCGATGTTTGCGACGGACATCACCGGCGAGCAATGATGAAGTTCAAATTATCGGAGGAACCGCAGAAGGTCTTGGTCTTCAACGTCAGAATCGCGCCTCCACCGGTGACACTAATCGGCTGTCATCGTCTCTGTCGTCGGTTGTTGCGTCGTCGGCTGTCTCTCCTCCATGTGACGATTCAGTTTTCCCCCTGAAAACGATCCAGGCTTGTTTAGGAAAAGATTCCTCTGCAGTTGAAAAGATCTGATTATTGGGTCCGCTCATCGATCCAATTTTTCTGGAGATAAAGATGATAACGCGTGTTCAGCTAGTGACGAACATACGATGCCTTGATTTATGTTGTTGTTGAGCAGCAATTGGTGTGTTTTCTATTTCTTATAATTACTTAAATCATCATTGGATTATTGTCTAAGATGTGGTTGAATTTTTGTTGAAGTTTGTGTGATTTTGGTTAGTAAAGATGAAATGAATAGGGGATATTTTGCTGCCTTCTTTATGAGATTTGATTGTAGCTCTTAGGATGCATACCAACTAGTCGATAAAATACTTGAACCAACCTTTTCAATTTTTATTTAAGACCGTTATTCAAGGTATACTTAATTTTCCTTTGGGTATGAACTATGAACTATGAACTACGAAGCATGTGTTTTAAAATTAAAATCCAATTTTATCTTTCTTTGGTATAACAAAAAATATATTTTTTTGAACGAATGAGAGAAATGCCCTCTTTTTTGTTGGTTTGTTGGTTACATAAGGGCAAGAATAAGATTGTTCTTATATTTCTTGACTGGAATCCATGTAGAATGAAAAGAAACATGGGGTTCATTAAGAGGAAACATAAAAGAGAGGGGTGAGTGGAATCATGAATTCTAATTATGTTGGCATTTGTTCACGAATTGTATGAAATCACGAATCCAATTCTATTGGAATGAAATCATGAATTATAATTATGTTGGAATGGAATCACGAATCCATTTCTCTTTAATGGGTTTTGCGTGACTTTATTTTGGTTTGCTTCTTTATGCTTGAATTGTATCTTATATTGTTGGTTTAGAATGATACAGTGTTGAATACCATTATTTTTGTAGGTACGAAACGAGAGATATCAAAGCAAAACATGGTACATATGAAACTTACAACATTCTACTAGAATGGAATCTTGAATTCTGATTCTGTGAGAATAGAATTTTGAAGATGAACATTCTATGGGATGAAGATGAACAATAACCACCAATCTTCCAAAAAGAATGGATTATTCTACCAGAATAATATACAATATAATGAAAAAATATATATGTAATAGTATATTTTGGTAGAATGATTCATATATTGTGCTTTTGTGTTATTAATAAGTGTAACATTTACATAGAATAGTATATAATTTTTTTTTCTTTTCTAAGAATGAAATGAAATTTTTTTTAACTTGTATCCAAAATTTTGTTATTCTTCAAGAAGTTTATTAAATCAAAATATATATTATGTCATAATGTGTAATTATTGTATGGTTCAATCATATTTGTTATTTTTCTATATATTGATAAAAATATTCCGTCAGAATTTTCGAATTAGGAGAATTATCATCTATACAATCAGATTTTTAAAATTAATAGAATCTATTTTCCTTAAAATATGTAATTTTTCTTTTTTAAATTTATGTTAATTGACTAAAATACCCTTAGAATGAAATTAGTTGGTATTTTTTAATTATATTTAATTTAATAATATGTATTATTCACTTTCCAAAATTAAGTAAAATGATTGGCCCACAATTATGCATATAATAACACAATACTTAGTTTGAATAGAATAACCTAAGTGTATATATATATATATATATATATATATATATATATATATATATATATATATATATATATATATGCTTAGGTTATTCTATTCAAACTAAGTATTGTGTTATTGTATATATATATATATATATATATATATATATATATATATATATATATATATATATATATAATGACTAAAAAGTATAAATGTAATATTTTGATTTTTTTCCTGTTACTCATAAACCCGAATCTGACCCACGAAACCTTAAACTCAGATAATTAAACGGGCTACGAGGATTGACATGTTTATGTCTAATCCTTGTTAAAGTTGAGAGTGACGACACAAATATTTATATGGATCATCTCTGGATTAAATTTTTATGACCCGTCAACCCGTAACCCGTTAATCCGAAGACAAGATAATTCCCACCATACCTAACCATCATGCATTGTTCGTTAGATCGGCCAATATCCCTTAACCAATTAACCAAAGGCTTAGATAAGCTTTCTGTTTTTAATTGGACTATTCAAACAAAGCCCAATCTTATATGTATTAAAAAGGGTTTATACGCCTATCTCTTTGTAACATTCTAGTGGAGGATGTTGTGTTGAGGCTTTTCTCGGTCATTTTGTCACACCTTGCAACTATGTTTAGTTCTATCCAAAAGAAGTAAATTACATGTAAGAAAAGGAAACATATTTTAGTTCATTTGTATTAGGAAATGTAATTATAAAACTAATATTTAAAAAGCATATGTTATAGCTTTACAATAAAATAACTAAACAATTACCAAAGCTCAATTTCAACTACGGTAATAAGATCCATGTTTATAAGAATTTATAACACAGGCCTCTAAATCTTAATTATGAAGATAAATTTTCAACAATTGAAGTTTTACTAATTTACTTTAAACTTTAAAGTAATAAAAGTTTTAAATGGGCGAGTTTGCCATTGAATTTGGTAATTTATATATATTACACCATTATATCATAACAATTAACTATTGATAATCAATAACCATTACTAGAACTTATAAAAACGAGGGCAATCACTTTCAACCAAACTCATACCAATTTGGGGTTTAAAAGATATGAAGTTTAACATCAAAAACATGAATTGCAAGAAGTTAGATGATATATGATTACTCTTTTCCTAAACCCAAAGAAGTAAATCTTATACTAAAGTTACATTTTTTTCTTCAACCAATTCTTGTTAGAGACAAAATATGTAGATTAAGCTAAAATAATCAATCTATTCACAAAAAAAATCCAAAACTAATAGAAAACTCCATTACAAACCATCTTTAGTAGCATCCTCCTTTCCTTTTTCAATCATCGACTCATGAGAATCTTGATGAGCCAAATCATAAGTAGCATGAACCCCAACAAAGAAATAATAAACCAACATCACACCACTACATATAAAAAACCTCTTAAACGCAATTCCACCCAAAGACCCAATCAAAAACACATTCATCAAAATCGACATCGATGGCAACCACGGAACTAGCGGCACCCCCCAAACCTTCGGCACCCGCCGCTCTCCAACCACCATCATTCCGCCGGTCCCCGCCACCCACAACCCCCCACCCATCGCATACCCCACCCACCCTTTCCGATTCGCCGCCCAAAGCACCGTTATTCCAATCGAAGAACCAATCACCACAAACAAACAAACCATAAACTTCATCAAATCCCTCGAAGAACACGTCTCCTTCACGTAATATCTTCTCACAAGCAATGCAACAGCCATGAGCATGAAGATAAACAAAGTGCTAAAAGATAACACACTCGACAACACATCCAAGCTTGAAAAAAGAGCCACAATGCAACTAATTGTGGTCACTAATAGTGTCGCGTAAACCGGGGTCCCGGTTTTCGGGTGGACTAAAGCAAACCATGGTGGGATCATATGGGCCCGGGCTATTTGAGTTGTGTAACGGGCTTGACCCATTGACCCGATTAGCATACTTGTAAGCATACCTTTTAAAGCACATATACTCACTATATATTTCGCCCATTTCATCCCGATTTTCTCAAACGCAACTGAATAAGCTGCGTCTCTATCGATCTCTGTGTAATTCACCATCATTGTTAGAGCTAATGCCATTAGACAATACACGACACTGATCATGGACATTGATCCTACTAAACCTAAAGGAATATCTGTTGCAGGTTTTCTTGTTTCTTCAGCCATGTTAGCTACCATGTCAAAACCAGTGTAAGACCAGTAAACAACAGCTGCAGCTCTGAAGACTCCTTCAGGTCCGTATGGGAAGAAGGGTGTTAGATTGGAAGATTTGGCGTGAGTAAACCCGACAATGATTATGAACACTATGATTAAGGAACTAATCATGGAAAGAATCATGTTTGAAGATGATGTCAATTTGGTTCCTCTCATTGCTACCATGTTTGCGATGAATAAGATTATAACAGCAATTGGGTCTAGTAAATTGAAACCTTCTGCAAATGAATCGATTCGAATTCGAAGAATGTCAGGGTTAGAACTGAACATACTTGCGAAGTATGATGAGAATGATCGAGCTAATCCAGCTGCACCGGCGACAGCTTCCAGTAGAATGTTACCTGAGAAATCAAGCATAAATCCAAGAAAAATTGTTAATTTGGAACGAAATCGAGCTAATTTAGTTTCAATTGTTGGTTTTGGTGATTACCGGCGGCAATGAAGGCGATGAAATCGCCTAATTCGACGCGGAGAAACGAGAACGAACCACCGGCGATGGGAATTTCAACGGCGAACTCTGTGTAGCAGAAAACAGAGAAAAGGGCGGATAAGCCGGAAAGAGCGTAAGATAAGACGATTGAAGGTCCGGCGTCGTCTCGGGCTTCAAGGCCGGTGATGGTGAAGATACCGGAGCCTACAACTGATCCAAATCCAAGCCAAATTAGATCAACCCAAGTGAGACACTTTCGCATCTCGTTTTCGCTTTGTTTCTTGAGCTCAATGAGTTCAGTTTCATCGGTGGATCGACCGAGGCAGCGGTCACGGAGGCGGTGGAGGGTTTGGGAGAAGGCGGACTTGTAGGCTGAGAGGTTTTGGAAAGAGGGTTCCGGATAGAAGTCTTGTTTGCTGAATCGCCAGTAGGATCTTGGCGGGTGAGGTTGTTGATCCATGGTGTCGGCGGTGGTGATGGCGGAGGAGTGGTGGGGGTTGAGTGGAGCGAGGAGGTTTATACGTGGGTTGTCCTGGTCCGATTGGGAATCAGGGAGCGATTTGTTCGGGATTACCATCGTTCTTTTCGCACCGCCGTAGCGATTAACTTAAAATGGTGTACGGCGATTGATGGACTCATGGATTCCTGATGATACATGAGGTAGAAACTAGCAATGCATACGGAAATTAGCGCGATTTTTTTTATTATAAGATTTATACTTATAATTAATGTTTTGATAAAGATGAATTAATCTTTTATGAAATTAGTTAATGTTAAATAAAATAGGATATTATACGTTTTTTTATTTGATTTTAATATAGTATTAGATGTGAGACCCGTGTATTATATAGATTTATTTAAAATAAAAATTAAATATAAAAATATAAAAATTTAAATATTTAAGAGGTTTGAATTTATAAGAAAAGTGAAAAAATATTGAATTATAAAAATTAAAGTGTTTTTTTTTCTCTTTTAAATTTAAATAAATAATTTAGATAAGTAAACAAAAGAAATTAATAAAACTTTAACTTGGTAATTTTGAAATTAAAAGGAAAGTTCATTAATAAAATTAATATGCATTTATTAGCACATTTAATATTATGTGAAATTTAATAAAATGGAAATATCATAAAATGACATGTGGAATAAAAATTAATTTAAAATTCCTATAAAATTACATGTGGCAAAATAAATGAGTATGTGACATAGGACAAAAAGATATTTATTTATTAAAGTAGTTTGTTTTAGAGTTAGCACATTATATTTAAAAATATTTATTTAATTAAAACATAACGTTGTTATGTTATCTTAGCCAAATTGAGAAAATAATTTAGTTTTACATATAATAGTAATATTTTCTATACGTGACTCTTGATATAACTATTTTTTTTATAAAATTCTAATGAGGTTCCTGAGGATTGTTATCAGGGCCGACCTAATGTTTGATTCTGTAAAGGTAGGGCTTAGGGCCCCAAATTGTAAGGGGCCCCAATTAGTTTCAAGGCCTGCGATTCTTTCTACTACAATCACACCACGAATGATTAAACTTCCCTTCTTATCTCCATAGTCAGACTCGATTCTAGGTCTTCTGCCTTTCTTCTCTGATTGTTTCTTCCACAATTCCACTGCTCCACAGTCGATTGAATCGCTGACTCGCTGCTAACCTGTTGGCTGCTGTTTTCGGTTTCTAGTCTCTCGCGTTTCTCCAGTGATCAAGCCTCAAAGTCAAAACTCTAAAGTCTAAAATCAAAATCAGGTTACAGGTACTTAGGCAATCAGCTATTATGTTCATCTGTTGTCATTGAATTTGAAACTGTATTGTGCTTCAATGCTTGTATTTTCGCCTTTAAGTTTTGATATTCCTATTGTCTGATTATGTAATTGGATTTGAGGTTAATAACCAATTAGCTGAAACCATTAACCATTCAAACCAGTGTTGCAGTTAGCCTGTGACTAAATAGATACAATGGTGCATAAATAGAGCAAATAGTCATTAATAAAAGGTTGAAATCATCCATAAAGTTAATAGTTCTACTCCTTGTACATAAATGTAGCTTCCCATGCTTCTCGACTACAAAAATAAAAGTGAACTTCTCATATTAAAAAGTTATAATAAATATTTATGAAAACTTATAACATCATACATTATTAAAAGGTATTTTTTAAAGATGTAAACATATTACTAATTAGTAGGAAACAATAGCAACATACAATATTCAAAGGAAGAAACAGCAATGTACTTGGTACTTGGTAGAAACAACTAAAAATACAAAAATGGTCATACCAATAGCCATAAAATAGTAATGTACTTTTTTTTAAATTTTCTATCAAAAAAACCACTATCGCAATTCTTTGTAAAAGATTAATATCTACCTGTTTGTATCTAAGATTAATGAACATGATTTCCAACAGAATTGAACTTGGACCTCATTTGCAAGTTGCAACCAAGTGTGGGATAGGAATAGAATTGAATTCTAGTTCTAACCAATCTTATAGAATCCAACAAAAAATGTTGGCAAACGACTCTTAGTAATTGGTCTATAAAAAAAAAATGAATTCATGACTAAGACAATTTTAATTCTTTATGTTTTTAACAATAAGCATTTGGATCATTCTAGCCACAAGCAATCAAATACACACAAGTCATCCACCTCAAATAAGCTTTGTCCCAATACTTTAATTTAATTTGTTTGTTGAATCATTCCTCAAAAATATTGATGCTTTTTGGCTCTTGGTTTGGTTGATTAGCCCTAAACTCCCTCAAAACTGAATTATGATGGAATGTACCCATAATATAGTAAATGTCAAAGGGCCCCAAATTTTTGGTTCGCTTAGAGCCCCCAAACTTGTTGAGCCCCCAAATCTAAGTGGTGAAGTTTTTCTATAAAAGAACAATTGGATCCAAGGGCAACATAAAATTAGCAAACAATTCATGGTCTACAAGACATCTATCAAGATTTGGGAAACAACACTAGACACATTCTTAAAGAAAGACAACACCTTGATTATCTTTAAGATCAAAGGTTTTCTACACAATCTTTGTCAAAGAGAGTCATCAGTCACATGCTATTACATCGGGCTAACTCATTATTGGCAACAACTAGATGAAGTATACACTTCGTTATCACAACTGATTTTTAGTTGGTTAATACACCAACAAAAACTCTACCAAAATCAAATTCAACAATATGAAACACGAATAGGATATGTAGTGATCTACATATCCAGCTTACGGGCAAGTATAGACTTATCTTAGAAATCCATGTTATTACTTTATTATTGCCACTAGGTTATAGCCCGTGGGATCCACAATTAAAATAACATTTAGAATATAATAATAGTTCCATAAATTATAAATTTGAATAAATTTTTATAAAGAGTTTGATGTGTTAATCCTAACTAAATCAGTGGCATAATTTTAGGGATTAAATGTGTTTTGATTATGTTTGATTAGAGTTATTTTTGGTGTAAGATAAGGTAATTGAAAACAGAATTCATGAATCGATATTATCATGACACGTGGCAAACAATAAATACGTATGCTTGTTAGACTGACACGTGGCAACCTAAAACTATTCTTCCTCCATAATAAATAAAGAACTATTTGCCACATGTCCTCTTCTCCTTCATTTGGACACATGTCATTTTCTAGAATTTATGAATTTTCTATTTTCCACTTGTCATTTTATTAAATTAAAATTCCTCATTTAATATTTAAGGTAATATATATGTAATGTATTTATTAAAAAAGGTTTATATATGTAATGTATTCAATACATTAAAACCTCATTAATTTTAATAATTAAAAAAATTTCTCATTTTTCTTATAAATTCAAAATTTTCAAATTGTTAAAATTTCATATTTAATTTTTTCTAAATAAACTCAAGTATTCTCCCTAATAAATAAAGAACTTTTTGCCACATGTCATCTTCTCCTTCATTTGGACACATGTAATTTTTTAGAATTTTAGAATTTTCTGTTTTCCACTTGTCATTTTATTGTATTTTTCATGTTATTAAATTAAAATTTTTCATTTAATATGTAAGATAATATATATATATATATATATATATATATATATATATATATATGTAAGGTATTTATTAAAAAGAGTTTATATATTTAATGTATTCAATACATTAAAACCTTATTAATTTTAATAATTCAAAATTTTTCTCATATTTCTTATAAATTCAAAATTTTCAAATCCTCCCTAATAAATAAAGAATTTTTTGTCACATGTCCTCTTCTTCTTCATTTGGACACATGTCATTTTTTAGAATTTATGAATTTTCTATTTTCCACTTGTCATTTTATTGTATTTTTCATTTTATTAAATTAAAATTCCTCATTTAATATGTAAGGTAGTATATATGTAAGGTATTTATTAAAAAGGGTTTATATATGTAATGTATTCAATACATTAAAATCTCATTAATTTTAATAATTCAAAAATTTTCTAATTTTTCTTATAAATTCAAATTTTTTAAATTGTTAAAATTTCATATTTAATTTTTTCTAAATAAACTCATGTAATATATGGGTGCCACACCTAGTTTATTAATATAGGGAAATTAATTCTAATTATTTTGTATTGTTTACTGAGTTTTGTTTTTCTTTTTGAGAGATAAAAGATAGTCATTCTTGTTTTAAAATTAGGAGTCTTCACTTATAAATATCTTTTTAGGGCTTTTTCTCCTAAAATAACAACACATTTTCCTAATATCCCCAATGCTCATTTTGACCCTCATAGCTCTTAATTACTTATGCATTATAAATAGGGATGAGCATAGGCGGGTACCCGCCTCATTTGGCGAGAACCGGAACCGGCGGTTCCTAGAAAGTTAGAACCAGAACCAGAACCACTCTAGGCGGTTCTTAAATTTTTGGAACCAGTTCTGGGAGCGGGTAACCCGGTTACATTAACTTTGTTAACTTTTGTCGATAAAACCGCAACTTAGTTCGATCCAAATTGAATTAATTCGGACCAAAGAGGGACGAAATCATACCAATATATTCTAAACTAGTCTAAGTAACACACACATATTTATATGAAATACTAATATATATATATATATATATATATATATATATATATATATATATATATATATATATATATATATATATAAACCGGTTTCGGCGGGTACCCAACGAATAGCGGTTTCGAAAAAATGAGAATTGGAACCGGAACCGCTTAAGGTGGTTCCATAACTTTAGGAACCGGAACCAGAACCGCTTAAGACAATTCCGGTTCCAGAACCGGCAGTTCCAAAGCGGGTACCCGGTTCCCATGCTCATCCCTAATTATAAATAGAAATAAAACACCATTTTTCGTTATTATTTAAATTAAGTTCAACTTATTAGTCAATATCTTCAGCCATATTACATACTAAATAAATTGTTTTATTTAGTTTTTTTAAAACGACAAGTATCGTTTATCAATTAATTCTACTCTTAAATCTATATTTTTGTCACTACCCGACTTAAAACCTCGACCACTTGAAAATAAATATTTTTTTCAACACATACCGATACCACTTGACCAAATGCTATTTGTTATTTTTTTATTTAATTAAACCACGACTAATGGATTATGAAGTGATTCAATATTTATTGTTACTAGGTGTAAGACCCATCTATTATATGAATTCATTTAGAAAAAATTAAATATAAAAATTCTAAACATTTGAAAAAGTTTAAATTTACAAAAAAATTAGAAAAATATTGAATTATTAAAATTAAAGTATTATTTTCTCTTTTAAATTTAAATAGATAATTTAGATAAATAAACAAATAAAAGTAATGAAGTTTTAGTTTAGAAATGTTGAAATTAGAAGGAAAGTCAATTGTTGAAATTGATATGCATTTATTATAACATTTATTGCAATTATTACATTTAAAATTTAATAAAATAGAAAAAAAAAAACAACAATGTGTCACGTGGAAAAAATTTAATTGAAAATAACCACAAAATGACATTTGACCAAATTAATAAGATTGTGATATATGGTAAAAAGATTTTCATTTATTATAGTAAATATGATTCTCCACTTCCTACAATCTATTGGTTACTCACTTTGATTCAATAATTCGCAAAAGATACTTGAATAGATATTAGGAGAAATAAATAAAAGTCATTTTTTCAGTTATTTTTATGGTTTAATCATCATATTAATTTCATCGATGAAAACAGCAACTTAAATTTGATGAATTTTTCTATATCGACCGTTTTAACCTTCTATAACATAATAGCATGAATACAATATGAATTTTTGTTAAAATTTAATGGTTTTAATAAAATATTTAAGTTTATCATCAAAATTTTCATTAAATTCATTAAACTTCAACAAAATTTTAAATAGTAACCAGTTTAATTTAACCTATTATTGAAGGTTAAAGTGGTCCACAAAAAAATATATAAAACCAAAATATAGTGGTCCATATAGTTTCTTGCTTGGTGTAGAGGGTGGAAGAACTTGGAGATAGAGAATGAGAATATATGAAATGAAAAAACAATATTATATCTAGCTAAATGTAACACGATGATAAAAGTTATTGATTACATTATTAAATCATCATATAGGTATGGCATTAATTTATGTTGACATTACGTTAATGTGTCCATTTGTTAGAAAATTAAACTTTTTTAAACATTTGGAAATTATGTTTGCCGTGATAGACCCACCAAATAATTCAAAGTTTTAAGACTTTTGTGGACATAAGACATCCACCTAATAAAAATAATAATTCAATGACTTAGCTACCGGATGCAACACGAAAAGAGTTTACCAATTTGTAACACACTCACCACTAAATAGTTTAATCTGATTAACCTGTTCAACTTATTTTAGACTCGGACTAAGACTAGGAATAATACAAACATCTTTCGAATTAATATATATATATATATATATATATATATATATATATATATATATATATATATATATATATATATATATATATATATATATATATATATAGGATTAAGTTCAAATGAGAACACTATTTAATGTGAGAACACTACTTTATGTTACTGTTCTACTATGAATTTAATATGTATAGTATTGTAGTAATTATAATATGAATATATATTTAATTTTATATTGCTATTCTACTATAAAATTTATATATATGTGTAGTATTTTAGTAAATTCTAATGTGAATGTTAAATATGTGATTGTTCATATATTCGATGATGAATAATGTCATAAAGTTGTACATATAAAATTTTAATGTGTGATTGTTCGTATATTTGTTGATTAATAATGTCATATCGTTGTATATACAAAATTCATAGTAGAATAGTAACATAAAGTAGTGTTCTTACGTTCTCACATTAAATAATGCTCTCATTTGAACTTAACCCTATATATATATATATATATATATATATATATATATATATATATATATATATATATATATATATATATAACATATTGATTATATCTTGAATTTTAAGAACTATAAGTTATAAAACTTTTTGTACAAATCAAATAATTCATTAATATTTGTCAAAAGTTTAAAAACTTAAATTAAGAAAAATAATTAAGAAATTCAGTTTGGAGCAAAATGAAAATTTTAAAATATTAAATTCATGTATATAAATTAATATATATTTCTTAAACTAGATATCAATATTAATTAATTTACATGAATAACATAAACAAACAATATAAATATAAGATATACCGTTACACATAAATATTTTATTTAAAAGTGATAATTTTTTATTACATAATAATTAATAATAAAATTAAATAATTATTTCCTCGTAAGAAACTATTTATCACTGTTGGCTTTGCACGGACAAACAACTAATTAATATATATATATATATATATATATATATATATATATATATATATATATATATATATAATTTTGCCAACAAACAAGATGGGAAAATTAATAAAATAATGTATTATGTACACAATTACATGCAAAGTTTCTCTATTACTTGTCATCTAATTGTCTTTGTCAATAAAATAAATTCATTTCTTGTATTGAGGAAGAAAAAGTCAACGAACAGCAAACATTTTGGTTTACAGTTGATTCATAACTCAAAACAGGGTTTCAATTTTCAATTCTTCTTTATCATAATTCCTTAACAAGAATGGAAGTAATTGCCATCACCATTATTGCTTTCATTTTCTTGGTGTTATTATTAACAGTTTTGATCACTCTCTTTTATAATGGAGGCAACGGTGAACACCACCGGAGGGAATTTCACAAAAGATCAACCACCATGGATCAAAGCCGGGTGCCGCCAGCTGATCAGTGATGGTAGGCGGCGGGTGGTGGCGGTAGATGGCGGATGATGGTGGAGGAATATATGAAGACTGAAGAGGCTGACATTGAAGTCAAACTATGAGGTAGCTTGTGTTTATATGTTATTATGTGTTTGTATAATTTTGAAATTATATTTAATATTTGTAAGTAAAGTGTAAAAGTTTTGTTGATTAAATTTCGTATAACATGATTAAAGCGACAAGATCCCATTAATACGAAACAGCCATGAAAAGTTGAAAACACATCTTTAAAAGTATACGCAAACGCAATCATCGCATTCCAAGAAACTTAATTTCTTTAAGACATTTCATCAAACACTTTCCGGGCATTCCTGGAATCCCATTATCTTTGCGTTAGAATATTGATATCCGATTGAGTGGCGTTAATCATTTACTCTTCGTATTATCATAATAAAGTATAGCGCATTGAAGATCATTACCCTAAATTCGTGGCGATAATCGATATCTTCTTAATGATGATTACGAAACTAAAGTGGAGGAAACAGTTGATTAATCTAGAATTACGGTTTTCCGAATTTGATGATAAGGAGAGAATTACTTACGAATCACGATATAGGTTATATGTGACATCTGCGTTCAATACGAAATATGCTTTATATCAGATTCCACTAGTGTATAGCTTTAGAAAGCGAAAAAGCTTCATTCAACATCAATGGTGGTAGTAAACTGAAATTCCTCCTGATTTGAGTCCAATAAGATAAAAGCATCGTCAACCCACGATTCATTTGTTTATTGTTGGTAAAACGAGAGAATATAATCATATATCACCACCTTTTCGGAACAAGTTCTTACGTTTTTTTGGCAATTAGATGCTAATGTTTTTCGGGCATTTCAACAAGTTTGGAAAAAAAAATCAAAAGCAGAAGATGCAAAGCATTTGAAAAAATGGTCGATAGATGCTGATTTTGACTTGTACCTCACACTCACAATTGCAGATTCCCTCACGTACACCAAGAACTTGTCCCACGAATAATATTAGTTCTTGCTTTTTGAAGAACAAGTGCTAAAGTGGGGTTCTTAGCAAAAGGATGAAGGGTAAATCCGTAACAACCATCGAATCCACTTTAAGTATGTTTTCAAATTAACTAATTATTCGCAATATTAAAAAAAAATGTAAGTTGAGCTAAGCATAATAATATAATATAGCTAGTTGAAAAAATAATTTTAATATGTTTGACAAGTTTGATGAAAATTACCTTATAAGCTATATAATAATTATAAAATGACATAAATTCACAATTAGATATATAACTGAAACCAGATTTACACCATTTTATTGGAGGCAAAATGCATTGATGTGCCCTCCACTCTTTGTCCCTTTGGAGATTATGCATGTGTTTATTTCTTGTGATTTAGCCTTTTGATTTATGGGCTTTCATACAAAAATGGTGTGACATAGATATTCCGAATTTTATAATTATGGTCAAGGTAGTGCAATAGATTGATATCGTTCATTTGTCTAGTTCTTAATCGTATGGCGTTGGAGGCGATTGTTAGGACAATGTAGAAGTTTATTTGGAATTTTAGAAATTGTATTGTTTGTAATGATCATAGATTGAGAAATGGTTCTATAAAAGATCCAATAGTTGAAGTGTTGAACAACCATTTTCCTGGTTTACGTATAGGAATAGATGTGCTTGGTCCCAAGAAAAAAGGGGGGTCATACATTTATTTTTTTCAATCCACTAATGGCCACATATACGTTACTAGTATACTTTTCGTGTGTACTAAGACTATACCATATGGTGGTGTATTGTCATAGGCATCCTAGATTCCTATCTGGTCAACATTGTCAGTAGCAATTTTTTAAAAACCGGTTTGAACCGCCCGGTCGAATCGGTTGGACTGAGAACCGGGGAGGGAGCGGTTCAACTATTACCGGTTTTACATTGATTTCTGAACCGGATTGAACCGGCCGGTTTTTAGAAAAACCCAGTTGAACCGGTCAAAATAAACCGGTTAATCCGAATAAAAACACATGAAAAATAATTATTTACATAATAAACTTTGGTATTTTTTTCTCAAATATATTTAGTTTTCTATAAATAAAAACATATGTTAAATGTTATAAAGTTTTTTGATGTGGTTGTATTCATCTAAAACTATATTTCGTTTCGGTATTATATTTTATTTTCTTTTTAGCATATATCGATTGATGTAAAACACTAAAACTTATGATTATGTTTTATTTTAATGTATTTTGATTCATTTACAACTTATTTTTATGTGTTTTTTAATGTTTGAACTTGTAAACATCAAATTCATAATTTATATATGTATGTATGTGTAGGAAAATAAAAAAAATAAAAAACATGAAAAATATAGAAACCGGTACACTCGGCGGTCGAACCGGTTACCATACCGGATCAACTAAAAAACCGGTTTTTAAAACATTGGTCAGTAGTCGATACCAAACACTAGGGGTGAACATTTAGATCAGATCGGACCGGTTTCGGAGAATACCGTGGATCATCAACTGGACCAGATGAGACTTACCAGGTTCTAGTCTGGGTTTTCCGGTTTTTGGACCCGTTTGGACCAGTACAACTTTATATACGTACGATACAACTTGTTAAAATGCGTTTTTAGGTTTGATACAACTCGTTAAAACAAATATGTTGTTGGGTTTGATGTGTTACAACTCGTTAAAATGAATATATTTTTTTGGGTTTGATACGATACAACTCATAAAAATGAATACGTTTTCGTTTATTGTACCCTTTGTACCGGTCAAACTTTGATTATTTATACTTTATACCATTTTGTTTGAAAGATTGTAACTCACCAAATATAACACCAAAAAACAACAAATTTATAGTCTAAAATCATCTACAAATTCTAAATTACATGTTGAAAAAAAATGCATGTTAATCCGACTTAAAGTGAATAAGATATGCTTGTTTAAAGAATTTCACAAGATACAAACTGTAAATTTCTTGCTGAAAAACTGAAATATTTCAGCTTTGATATCTCATCTTTGAAAGATTGTAACTCATTGAATATAACAACAAAAACAACAAAAATATAGTCTAAAATCATTTACAAACTTTAAATTAGACGTTGGAAATAAACGCATGTCAATCCGACTTAAAACGAATGAGATATTTTTATTTAAAAATTTCATAGAATACAAAAGTTTAAATTTATTGCCGAAAAGCTGAAATATTTCAGCTTTGATATCTCATCTTTGAAGCATTATAACTCATCGAATATAATACCAAAAACAACAAAATTATAGTCTAAAATCATCTACAAACTCTAAATTACATGTTAGAAAAAACCGCATGTTAATCCGGCTTAAAACGAATGAGATGTGCTTGTTTAAAAGATTTCAAAGAATACAAAAAAATTTCTTGTTAAAAAGCTGAAATATTTCAGTTTTGATATCTCATCTTTGAACGACTGTAACTTATCAAATATAACCAAAAACAATAAAATTATAATCTAAAATAATCTACAAACTCTAAATTACACGTTGGAAAAAACCGAATGTTAATCCGACTTAAAACAAATGAGATATGCTTGTTTAAAAAATTCTACAAAATACAATTTTTTTAAACAAATAAGTCGATCCAAAATCGGTTTTTACGTGGAACCGGCCGAACCGGAACGGTTTCGTTGAAATCCTAGAAGCGAGAACCGGCCCGGGGTTCAAAAAATGGTCCTGTCTAGTCTGGTCTGGTCCGGTTTGCTGGTCTGATCCGGTCCACAAGTCCAAATGCTCACCCCTAGCAAACACTGCCCTTGCTCATTTTTATGGCAACAATAAACCAATGACATGCTATTGTCGTTCAAAAAAATAATTGTTTAAGTGATATAATCATTGAAATAGTTGTTATATATATATATATATATATATATATATATATATATATATATATATATATATATATATATATATACACTAGGCGAATGCCCGCGCGTTGCGCAGTGGGATAATTATGTAGTTTAATATGGTTATATATGGTTTAATGTATTGTGAATAAGTCATACATAAAACTTGTATGCGATTAAATAGCATGTATATTTTTTGATTTATAGATTTTTTTATCATAATAAATAATGAAATTTTTTTACTATTAGTTTAAAATTTTAAATCTAATTTTTATGTACACATTAGTATCTAATGTAATTAGTTGATGATTGATTAGATATGGATTCTCATTTGTGGTCGTCTATTTATGTTGAACCTCATAAAAATACATATTTAACGACTTTTGTTAGTTTTACTATTGAATAGAAAATGGTGCCGTATTTTAAGTAAATATAAAAAATCTCATTTTCAATCTATTTTAAGATAGTGACATATTTTAAGTTAATATAAAAAATCATATTCTAGAACCAATGAAAAGAAAAAACGGAGCCAAATTTTTTAACTATAATAAAGTTGATTCAAATTAAAAAGTGCTCAATCGAAGATAATATCATTCAATAAACATCATAAGATATTACGTTATATTCAAATTACAGACATCATTTTTGTAAGAGTCATTCAAAATATACGAGACTATAGTGCCTAATACAACAATGTAATAACCAAATGACCCTAACATATTTTAAATGAAATATAATTATAATATATTATCTATGCAACTAAATTTCTGCACAACATGTGGGATTCGTCTACTGTATGGTATTCTTCTAATATATTATATTATAGTATAAACATTATATTTGGAAAACCACTTTGAGTTTTATTGTAACTTATAACATTAAATTTGTGATGGGCTGTTTTGATACACATTTGTGTATTTATATCTATATTATATATTTAAATCAAATCTTATATAAACATCCAACCTAAATATTCATCTTCAAGTTTTATTTCTTCGCCATGTAAACAAACTTTTGTTATAAAGCCAAAAATGGAATAAAAGACACTTAATTGTATGATCATGATATATTTGTGTTTTGATTGGGGCTTGTACAAAACATGCATGAGCATATATTATTAATTTATCTCTTGTTTTGGGTAATTCGAATAAGATGGCTTCAAATCCAACGTATCAAACGGAAAATGCAAGCTTTGGGGGTTTCAAATGCATGAGGTTTTAGTAAATTATTGTGGGGGGTTTTAAAATGCATGACAATCAAGGGAAAATGCAAGGTTTATAAGTATGTAAGATATATATATATATATATATATATATATATATATATATATATATATATATATATATATATATATATATATATATAAAGAAAGAAAGGATTTCTGAAACATAATGTTACCAAATGAACCAAAATGATTATTTTAAACCTCATATGAAAGAACTACCTTTTAGGGAGAAGGGAGTGGTTCCCTTCCAGTGGCGGAGCCAGAACCAAAGTAAAGGGGTATCCCAATTTTTTTAGGGTAACCTAATTTTTTTTCCTGGGACTTGGGTTTCGGTTTTAAACCCAAATCTTAATCGAATATTTAACTAACCTCAAGTCTTGTTATATAAACATGAAGTTGAAGTATATTTTGATACTTGAATCGATGTGGGACTCAAAGTAGATATCAAATAAAGCATGAGCATAACAGGTTTATATAATAGAAAAAAATGGTTGAGTTTACATGTGTTTAGCGATGTGGGATAGAATAGCTGGGAAAATAAAACAAAAATAAACAAAGAATATGTAAGAAGCAAGAATAGAACTCAAGACCTTTGCTTGAATAAACCAACGTCTTAACCAACAGACCAATTGTTTGTTTGTGTTTATAAGTGGAGGGATGCATATATATACATTATACCGATTTTTTTTTGAGGGATGCGTAAACAAAAATTACACTACCGAAAAAAATTTGAGGGGTATCCCGAGCTACCCCGGGATCCCCTTGGATTCGCCCTTGTTCCCTTCCAATTCACACAACCCATTATCACATTCGCTCAATATCAGGTTTTTTTTTCTCTCTTTTTTATTTTATCTTTTCCAACCTACAGCACATGGAAATACCATTTTTTCCAACTTACTCAATTAAAAACATATAAAACAATATAGTGTACAAATTCTTAACCATACGGTACGAGAGAGAGAGAGAGAGAGAGAGAGAGAGGAGGAGGAGGAGGAAGAGGAAAGTGGCTTCCTCAAACTGCATGTGATGCCAAAGCCTCAACCCGCTTGTTCTCGAGGCAATCCCCCAACAGTACTTTCGGTACCGCCAACCCAAAAATGCCACTTCCAAACCAGACCTCCATTACAATTTGTGGCGAAAAATTAATAAGAGTCAATAACATTTACTAAATCAGGTTGGTATATGTCTATCTAATCTGATCTACACACTATTAATTACATGTGGCATTTTTGTGGTTAACATTTATCAAAATGGGTAAGTCACCAATCCCTAAAACGGACTACGTAATGATATGTAATGTACTTTGTCTGCTGGGTTATGGGCAATCATTTTACTAGTTATAATCTACCCTTGTGTGATTCTTGTTGAAAAATATACTCGGGGGGTGGGTGCAGGGCAGACGATTCTAAAGCGAACTCCAGAAGGTGAATCTATCAAATTTGACGTTGACAAGTAATCCTAATGTGGGCAGATTTGGTCAGGGAGATGCAGAAATAGTACTTCAAGATCCATTACGTGGTTCATATTTTGGATTGGGTTAATTCCCATAATAATTGGATGAGTTAAGTTATAGACATGAAAGCGTAAGAACTCAATAGATTCCTTTCTTTGTTTGTCTGATTTGAGGGAGAAGGTCCCGTTGAGCAGAGGTTATTAAATCGGTAAGGGTGGGCGTATTTCTTCTTATCATTGGGAAGGAAGATTAGAATTAGATATTGATAGAAAAACAAGGATATGGGTTCGTGTGAGTAGGCAACAAAAACTATATTCTACTTCTATTATCAACTATGGGATTGAATATAAGAGAAATTCTAGAGAATGTTTGCTATCCTGAACTATTTTTGTTTTTTCTGAATGATAAAAAAACAAATAGGGTCAAAAGAAAATGTTATTTTGGAGTTTTATCAACAATTTGCTTGTGTAGAGGGAGATCCGGTATTTTCTAAAACATTATCTAAGGATTTACAAAAAAATTCTTTCAACAAAGATATGAATTGGGAGGGGTTAGTCGACGAAATATGAATCAGAGATTGAACCTTGATATACCCCAGAACAATACATTTTTGTTACCACGCGATGTATTAGCAGCAGCGGATCATTTGATTCGAATCAAATTTGGAATGGGTACACTTGACGATATGAATCATTTGCAAAATAAACGTATTCGTTCTGTAGCAGATCTTTTACAAGAGCAATTTGAATTGGCCTTGATTCGTTTAGAAAATATGGCTTGAGGAAAGATGTATGCAACACTTAAGTATAATTGGACACCAACTCCTCAGAATTTGATAAATTCAACCCCATTAACGTATACTTATAAAGTTTTTTTCTGTTTACAATGTATATCGTTATTCTAAATACATATCTTTACAGCTATGATTTATGAGATTATATATATATATATATATATATATATATATATATATATATATATATATATATAAAAGTGGAGGTTGTTGTAATGTCATAATCAAGCTAAAAATTATTTAAACCAATCAACTATTTAAAATTACATATTGAAATCATGGGCGGATCTGCATTGGATCCTGGGGTATCCCTGGATGCCCTTTAAAAAAATTTCAGTAGTATAAATTTTTCCGAAAAATTTTGTTTATGTTGTAGTCAATAGTATAAATATGTTTAGTGAATTAATAACAAAAGTCATAGTTGGTTTAGGTGGTTATGGTGATAGAGTGTTTTTTGGAGGCTGCAAATTCAAATATACTTACAATCATTTATTTTCTTTTATTTTCGCATCTATATAAAGGGATTTTATATAGAAATATATGAATTTTATACCTATTATATTATGATCTTGTGAAAATTAAACACAAGTACTAAATTGTTCCTGTGGTAGAATGCTAAATTTTTAACTTGGATGTTCCAATTTCGAATCTCGACCTTGACATGGGTGCATTTTTTTTTTATCTGTTTCTATCCTA
Organism: Lactuca serriola; assembly: GCF_051521515.1. Taxonomy (NCBI): domain Eukaryota; kingdom Viridiplantae; phylum Streptophyta; class Magnoliopsida; order Asterales; family Asteraceae; genus Lactuca; species Lactuca serriola. The sequence continues at coordinate 180,512,598 of NC_136414.1, forward strand.
TATTATTTCAACTTTTTTCTTATAATTCTAAAATGTCCCACATCGGCCATAACATATAACATAGCTTCTATACATCTGTTATATAAGCAACACAAGTTTCTAAATTCTCAGCAAGTTAAACTTTCGAATGAGTTTGGGTTTAAACTCGAAACTAAGTTTGAAAAAACGAAAAACCGAACTCATCGGCTTGGGAAACCCCTTTACTTTGACTCTGGCTCCACCACCGAATGAAATGACCTATTTCATTTTAACAACTTACATTTATCTATAACTTTAGTGTGTAACTTTATTGGTGTTCAAGACCTACATACATCTAACTTGTTTATAAACGTCATACATGGATCTACTTATGTTATGTTTCATGCGCCACAAATAACTCACAAGTTTGTTTATTTTTCGAATTTTTTTGACTGTCTTGTTTGAAAAATCAAAAAAATATGTCATACATTAACTTTTCGAAAAAAAAAATGTTATACTAGTGTTTCAACCATCTTATGGAGATTTATTTTTATAATTCTCCTAAATATATTATTTATTAATTGTAAAAAAAATCAATCTTCTAAACGTCATTTTATATATTTTAACTATTTTATCATTAATTTTTTTCATCAAAACTCTATTTTTATTGGTTAGATTATCATCTAACAACTAACTTATTATCTTGTTTTTTCCGCTATTAATTAATCTGTCAAATATATTTTTATTTTTTAGAATAATCAAATATGATGTTTTCGTGTATATATAAATTAATAATTAGTACGAGATAACCCCTTTTCTTGTTTCGATAGTCAATCATGTAATGGTTTGACTAACATGATTCATAGACAACATGCGTTGTTGAGTTTAAGGTCTAATAATTTGTTTTGTTTTAATAATTAACCAAATCTCCATATCCTGTTAATCTTTATTAAAGTATGTTTGATAACTTATAACTAGCTTTTTTAGACTATGTTAGGTGTTTAATGAACTTATAATGAAACTAGGCGAATGTCCGCGCGTTGCGCAGAAACACCTATATGGTTGAAGTCTTTACAAATATATGTTTTTGTTTTTTTTAAATATAACAATAAAGTTATTGTTAAATTTGATATAATAATTTGTATACTAAATTGATATAATATATAGATTATTTTGAACTATATGATAATATATAAATCTATTATAACTGTATAATCTCAATCGTTTGAATGACTTCTATCAGCGACTTACTTATGAATAAATTTAAATATAATATATGGTTTAATGTTATTTATAGTTGTTGTTATTAATAATTAATTTTTAAAATTTATTTGCTTAATGTTTTAATTTCTATCATTATAACTTGGTAAAATATCAAACATTGTTTTTTTTTTTATTTTAAAGGTAACAATATAATTATTTATATATATTTATTTTTAACTATTTTTATTGTAAATTATTTTAAACTACTTATTTGAAAATTTTCACGATTATAAAAATATCTTTAGGAAATATTTTAGTTAAATTGATATTACAATTTAGTTTTTGCATTTATCACTACAATTTATCACTTTTAATTATTTACAAAATATTCTTTGTTTTTTAAATAGAACTAAAATTTATATTTAAGTTGACACTGTAATTTTATATTTAAATTAACAATTTAAGTATTTTGTCCAAACTGTTCAAAAGTTGTAGCTTTAAACTGATAATGGTTTACATATAACAACATTTTAAATCTATTAAATTAAGTATAATATGTTAAAACTTAAAGACATAAGTTTATAATTATAAGTAAAAATATTATTTTAAAATTGAAATTAGTTTATTTATGATTACATTTTAGGTTTGATATTTATTTAAACTTAATAACCAACTTATAATCATTATTAGAAAGACACTACAATTTATCATTTTTAACTATTTACAAAATATTTTTTGGGTTGTTTAAGTTAAACTAAAATTTATATTTAAGTTGACCCTATAATATTATATTTAAATTAATAATGTAAGTATATTATACAAATTGTTCCAAAATTATATCTTTAAAATGATAGTGGTTTACATCCAACAATATACTAAAACTAATAAATTAACTATAATATGTTAAAAGTTAAAAAACATAACTTTATAAGTAGAAGTAAAAATATTATTTTAATATTGAAATTTATTATATATGATTACACTTTATGTTTGATATTTATTTAACCTTATTAACTAACTTATATGTATTATTAGAAAAAATTAAAAAGTCAATGAAGTTTCAAATGAATGTGGTGAAAGGAAAAATGCATGTGAGTTTCAAATGAATGTGGTGAAAGGAAAAATGCATCCTTTATAAGTAGAAGTAAATATATTATTTTAATAAAAAAACATAATTTTATAAATAGAAGTAAAGATATTATTTTAATATTGAAATTTAGTTTATATATGATTACACTTTATCTTTGATATTTATTTAACCTAATTACCAAATTATAATAATAATAATAATTATTATAAAGAAATTGAAAAGTCATGAGAGTTTCAAATGAATGTGGTGAAAGGAAAAAAGAATGGGGGTTTCAAATGCATGAGATTCAAGAAAAAATGCTAGCTTTATAAGTATGTATGAAGCTTAAGTTTAGGAAGCCTAGACGTATTGTTACGATCCAACACCCACCATATTTTTTATATGAGCAATGTTCGTTTCTAAAAGCCATAGGAGCCAAGATTATTTTTCTAAGATATATGGGCTACGTTTTTGTCTACATTAAGATTGTATGTGTTAGTCATTGTCCTCTGCGTTATAACTGTTAATCGGTATGGAACGTGGAACGTCATGTATAGATTGACGGTAACGATTTATACAGGTAGACATTACGCTAACGGTTGCTAGCTACAACCATCGTATGGCGAGTCGAAAGCAGACGTTGACGTTTCTACACTACTTATTCCATGACATTTACAAATTGTTGATGTGGACTTTCAACACTCTCCTTTGTAGTGTTGGTGCAGAGGCTTCGAGTCGCAGTTCTGTTATGAGCTCATTATAAATCCCATATTTTTTCCGTTACCGTATAGATCTTAAATAGGATTGCGTGGTTTTGTTCACATATAGAAATTGAAAGAGACAATAGATAATTGGATAGTGTGACTAATAATGATAAGTGTCATTACTAAAATTAAGTCATATACTTAATTAAATTCATGACCCGATTGAATAAAGGTAGGGATGAGCGTGGGACGGAATCATTTTTTGAGAATCTTCTCCTGACACAAACATAAAGGTAGGGATGAGCGTGAAACGGAATCGGTACCGACCAGTACCGTTCCCGATTTCCCGAAAACCGAATTCGATCAAAAGTTAATCCCGAGTACCGAACCGAATTAAAATCACTGGTACCGGTACCGGGAATGGTACCGGTTTTCGGTACTAGTACCGGTAAACCGATAACATTCCCGGTACCGGCGGTACCGAATCCCAAATTTTTTATATTTGGAGTACCAAGTACTGTCCCGTATTTTTAAATTTGATACGGTTCGGTACCGGTTCCGGTACGGTACCTGTACGGGACCAGGATTTGGAAAAAACTGTTCATCCCTAAAGGTGTAATATGATACTTAAGAATTATTCTGACAGGTAAACACAATGTTCATGTAGGAGAATTTTTTCCTGCTGAATGGATGTCGATTCCAAATTAAATAAGAGGACACTTAATAAATACTACGATACGACCATATTAGTTTTATGAACTCAAAATTTATAAGTTATACAAGTAAACGATACAACCACTTGTACAAAATTAAAAGAGTGCAGTTGATTATTTTATACTTTCACAAGGTGTGACACTTCTTTATTTTATATAACTTGATATTTAAAATCTTTATATAAATACATTTGATCATAGAAACGGTAAATTTTGTTATAAGTTTGAATTACTTTTATATTTTTCAAATGTTTTACTTTGGATTTGAGCAAGCAATATTTATATATGAGTCCAAAAACACTTTTATAATAAATATATTTTATACTTGATTAAATTAGTACGGATTTATAAAAGCTGGTCAACCAGATAACGTTTTATAAAACATTTTTTGTTATAAAAGTATTTTGTGTTAAAACTTGTAGAACTCACCAACAATCTTTTGTTGACATATCTTAATGCATGTATTCTCAGATTTATTATCAGTTCGGAAGAGTTTGCATATAAGACTTTCCGTTATTCTAGTATTCCTTTGTAAATGCTAAATTACAAGGCGTGTGTCGTGATTTAGCAATAACCATTCACAATGTATTTTCCATTTCGGTAATAATATAATATTATATTTGTAATGTTCAATGTATGTTCAATAGTTGTGATCACTATTTTACAATGTTCTAAAAATCTTGCCATTCCATGTCATGGCCACAAGGCTTGTATTTGCTGCCAAACTTTGACAAAAGGTTGTCTTAAGTCACATAGGTATATGAAAATGAATAATAGTCGAAAATATATAAAAAAATTATTAATTATATACAAAATTCTCGCCTTAAGTCACATTTTACAAATGACATGGCTCACCACTATTCAAAAAAGTTTGAGGCTTGACATTGCCGTCAAGTCACATCTTACGTTATTTAGAACCTTGCTAATTTACGTCGCGCACTTCGGCATTTCCACCGGCAGTCTGGGGTGTGACAGATTGGTATCAGAGCTATTGGCTATAGCGAACAAGTATTTTCTTAGGAAAACATGACTATGGCCTAGGGCTTACTCTCTTAGGTTAGGTATATACCTTAACGTACAAGTATAGAGTTATATATAAACTCGAACCCTCGAATACTAATACGGCATGTTAAAACGTTGTCGCGGACGTCTGAAACAAATAAAGTATCGTTGCTCAAATTCACTAAAGAATAGCATGGGAAGCAGGGTCGAATCATCAGGGACACAGTCTAATGGTCAATGCCTCTTTGCGTAAGGCATACACACTAGTCATAAAATAGAAAATATAAAATAGGGGATTTTGTTGTAAATTATTAACTAAATAACAGTGAAAATAAAATAAAGTACATTCAATAATAAAAAGTGATTTCAGTTTAGTTATGACTTTCCTAATTATACAATCAAAGCAGAGCTAGTTATCTAAAACGTGTTCGATCTAAGTTGGTACTAAGAACAACTAATAAGCTCTAGTAGATTCTCTTTTACCTAGTTAATTAACCAAAACTAGCTCTTCAGTTAATCCTAACTTTTTACCAACCTAGTTAAACAAGCTCTTAATCAAGTTAGAAAAGCAGAATTATGATATGTGTAAAATTCCCAGGAATATTTCAATACTTCTCACAAGCTCAGAAACGTATTTCATTTTTTAACAGAATCAACTCCCAACAGGTACGAATCTATTATTTCTTACTTATTACCAACTGATTAAAACAATTGTGGATTCCATTATTTGATTAACTAGATTGATTTAATCTTAAATTAGGTGATCTGGCTAAAAAGTACTAAAATCAAGCATTCATTAAGCACATAACTGAAATAACTAGATAGAATCACAAATTAAAAACCAAATCTAATGATTGATTACATTAAAAGTACTAATATTGTAGAACTGAAATCTAGGATTTAGTCATACATGGCTAAAATTCAATCAAAACTAATGAAAAGAAAGATTAAACTACTAATTGTAACATCCAAAAAATAGTAATAAAAATTCTGATTTTCAAATCATCAAATTCCCACAATCTTTGCTCCAAAATCAGCCATAGTAAAATGTATCACAATCATCAATGTAGAAAATCAACATGGGATGTAGTGCAGTCAAGTCGGACCCTTCCATTAGGAACTGGAAGTACCTAAAAATGTTTAAACCATAAAACAGTAAGCACAAAGCTTAGTGAGCTCCCCAAAATACCACATACCATACGTAACATCTGGCCTCGCCCATCATATCAAGCCCCACCCACACGTCGGGCCTCACCCATCATACAAATGGCCCCCTCCTAACATACAAACGCACCCAACCCAACATACAAACGGGCCCATCCCAACATACAAACATGCCCAACCCAACATAGAATGCAAGAGTCTTAAAGATAGTTAGCATCCTACACATCTAACATCCAACAACTCACATATCGAATCAAACAAGGTCCAACCTTAGTCTATACTCTAGAACTAGCAATTTTGACCAAAAGTTAACCCAGATGAGCAAGTCAAAGGTCAAAGTCAAAGTCAATGGTCAACATCACTGTAAGCTGAATCTCATTTCATGACCAACCCTTGGTCATGTCGTGAGAAAAATGAACTCGGCATAATCAAAAAATCGGTCATGATCCAACTCAGTAACGATTCAAGCTAATGTCACATCGTGAAGATCAACCCATCAGGTCATGACATAATCAGTCCAAAATAATCAGTAACCCCCTTCCCTCAATGACTAGGAGGTTGTCATGTTGTGAAACTAGCCTTTCCACAACTTAATGGATTCAGATTCCAACCATTAATCTTTCCACTCAATTCTTCCAAAAGGCTTTCTAACGTCCAGTACAACCTAAAGATCAATGCTTTTCAGCCACACATGTCTATTGTGATTCTAAAGCTCAAACTAGGTCAAAAATGGAGGGACAACACCAAGAATCTCATGCATGGATTCAATACACTAGCAAACTTCAGATCCAAAGCATATAACACTCAAATAACCTCAAGGATACATAAACTTGCCAACTTTATGGAATCCCACCGATTCAACTTGTTCAAACTTGAAGATAAAGGGATAAAAAAATAGATCTAGCAACCTAGAACAATAAGGTTTTGATCTTGAACACTTGTAAAGGTCCACAGATGCCCAAATGAAGTCCCAGAGGTTGCCAAGATGCTCACAACACTACCAAAGCCTTCTTCTTCGTTCAAAAGCAACCAAAAGCACCAAGATGAGCTCAAAAATGGAGGAGATGGATTAGGGTTTCTTCAATGGGGTTTATGAGGCGATGAAGGTTAAGGGCGAAGGAAACCCTAGCCACCCACTTCCTTTAAATAGGGTCCAACTCTGAAGATTAGGGTTTTCCCCTGATCAAGTGTCTAGTCGTCATCATCATAACATCACATCGTGGTACTCAAACGAGACTCATGTCTCTTGCGGCCATGTCACATCGTGATGGTGCCTCCCTCACATTGTGACCCACTAAAAACTTATAATTCACTTACAATTCCATACCTAGAGGATACGGATGTTACACTAATTCTTACTAGACTAGATGACATACACGATCCACATCCTTTAGATCTTTAGAAAGTGGTGAAAACTAAGAAAGATCACCTCAAAATCGTCTCTGGTCGACTAGGAACTATTTGTGGTGACTAGGGTTCAAATGGGGGATTTATACACGAAAAGAACAACAAAATCGAAGGAATCAGAAAAAACACAAACAAGGCGTGTCGCGGCCGTCCTTAAAAAGCTGTGAATTGGTCTTTTAATGGAGTACGTTGCTAAATCTGACACATATATGAAAAGCATGATCATGGTTTAGGCATAAACACGATCGTGTTTTGTCTTCGATGTCCCGAAACTTGATTTCTGGCCCAAAAAAGTTGTGAAGGTAAAGCACATTCATATAGGGAAAAACATAATCGTGTTTTCTAAAAAATGCACATTTTAGATGTGATCTCTTCAGTTTCATCAAATCCAATGCATGTTTTAGTTACATTAGGTATTTTAGTTCCATTGAGCTCCAAATATGCATCCAAGCTGCTTCCAATGTATCGCTCGACTCGAAATATCTGAAAATGACATAAAACATGAATAGTATGAGAATTCTCACAAAATACATGAGCTAAAAATTATTTAAACTAATCCACATGAAAAAACATTAAATATGACGCAAGACACTAATAAAAACTACCATACAACATGTATAAAATGACATATATCACAACACAAAGTTTTAGGTCAAACACCTTATCTACGTTTGTTGTACATGGGCCGAACCACAACAAAACGTAGACTGATCACCTATGCTTAATTATGGTTAAACTGATGCACATTTAAGCTTGGATTCAATAGTTAGTAGATTAAAACGCTTGAATTCTATAAATTTTAAGGAAGATCACAGTTCGAATTGCTTAAGAACTCTCAAAAATTTAAGTGAACACTTTACAAGCATTTGAACCATCTGACTTATGTTTGAACCATCCAAGTTCAAAAGAAGGAAACCTACACTTACCCTTCGTCTTTTGTGACCCTTTTGAATGTGAAAAAAAAAAGACTAAATAAAAGCATGAAACATGAAAGTTGTTAGAAATCTTCTTTAGTTTCCAAAATATCTCGATTCGAATAAATCAGAACTTCAGAAGTCGAGATTTGGTCAAAACATCGAGTAGTGGTCAAATGTCTCTGCAACATTTTCTTTATGAATTTGCACAATTTGTTCCAATACTTGATAGTTCCTTTTCACTCGTTCGAAGTGAAAATTTTGCCCTTGGAAGAACGTTTACTACACATAATACTCATAATAAAGTTAATCTTCGGCAAATCCACGTCAATTCTAAATGTTTAGCACAATTGTAATATTATCGCTTATAGCTACAATGATATTCTCATGCAAACCATTTCTCTTTAAAGCAATTGTAATCAGATAAAGAAATGTCTCACAAGAGATCAATGAGTGAGCATCCAACACAATCACTTGACATAGCTACAACCAAGTTAATTATCGAAACAACAAGTAGCTAACACATTGGCCACTTACGAAGCCAACATGAACAAAGCCTTTGACCAAATTAGAATTAGAAGCAACAACCATAGAAATAATAGTGATCTTCCAAGGACATGCACACACGAAGAATTCACAAACCACCAACCGAGATCCTTGTACGACAATGAACGAGTTTTTAAGAATGACACTTTCGGTTGAAAAGATGGAATCAATATTCCATGTGAATTCCTGTGCAAAAAAATGCCATGTTAAGTTTTCCACTTGTAGTTTTATAAACATAGCCCTCACCCGGTGGAACTATTGGATTAAGATGTCTAAGATCGTAACTAAACTGGTATATACTTGAACTAAAAGAAAAGTCTTTTTTGGGTTGCCCTCAAAATTAGTAATTGTGTAGAATGACATTTGGAGAAAGAGGTTGATTTATTGATTTATTATTATGTGATTAATATATTAATTAGAATAATATTGTTTAATTAATAATTAATCATAAATTAACCGGAATTAATTTTAGGATTAATTGGATTAATTAAATATGCAAAGACTTAAGTTGTAATTGCTTAAAAGTTGAACAAGAAAAGGATTCTAGATCCTTCGTAAGGTGGCTGAATTTTGGCTTGCCCATTAGCGTTTCTAGAATGCTTAATGTAGATAATAAAGAAACTAGATAAATACTAGATTTGTAATAATATTATTTTATTTCAAATTAAGATTTTTAGGGTTTTACTATAAGCTACAAATAGGACCTTCTGGGTGCCTCATTTTGGTCCAACCACACATACACACACACACAATAAGAGCCAAAATTTTGCTCTCGTCTCCTCTCTCCTCAAGTCTTCTTGCTTCCCAAAGCTTTTGAAGAAAAAATTTATTTGGTTATTTGCTATGAAAATCAAAATGTATGTAAACCCTAATATCTTGTATATTGCGATTATTAAAGGGTTCCTTTAGGGTTCTAGATGTTCAATGTTTTATTGCTATCAATTAGAAAAAAATATAGATCCTTTATAAGTTGCATGTGCACTTAAAAGTTAAGATTTTCCGCTTCATATGTTTTGTTATAACCTATAAAACCTATCAGTGGTATCAGAGCCATAGTTTTCTATTAATTGTGCATAAAATTGAATGTGTTAAAACTAGGGTTTATTGAAAATAAACCATTTTGGCTTGAAAATTTCGACTTTGGCTAGGGTTTCTTGAAACCTTAGACTCCACCCCTTATTTTAAAAAATAGCTAGGATTCCCTTAGGGTTTTCTAATTTCCTTATATATTATTTTAATTGCCTTAAAATTTGAATAGTTAAAACCTGATAATCCTAAGCCCTAATTTTCAAAAATTAGTAGGTTTTTGGATTACAATTAAATTTGAATATTATATTAATTTAATTGAAATAATTATTTAATCCCTAAATCATTTACATTAATTTAATTAATAGTTTAATTAAATGATAAAGATTAAATCATAATTGGTTTAAAATTTAATTAATTAAAAGTTTAATTTAGATAATCAACATTTAAACCTTGTATTTTGAAAAGTTTTAAAATATAACTTATATATAATATTAAAAGTTTAATTACTATATGTATAAGAAAAGTCAATCAAATTAATAGTAGGCCTCATTCATGAAACCATGCTATAAATAGGGTATAAGGAAACGGCCTATAAAATGACCACTAAATGGGTGTCCTTTTCACCCACCACTCCTTTGTGTGGTGGAGGGTCATTAGCCGAACAAGTTTGATAGGACATAATCTCATTAAAAGTATAATGATATAAAGTACTAGAACCTTCTTTAAGAATCCCACTCTAGTTACTTTGGGAAAATGTGAAAAGTATACTAATCCATTAAAACACACATCATTCTTTATAAGTCATTAGTGGAGCGTGCGTGGCTAAACGACACACTAATTTAGGACTATAAAGTTGACATGATGACATAACTTGAAAATTATCATTGTTAATGGAGTGTGTGTGGTTTACCAATACATTAATTAGAGATGATAAATAACATCGAGGTTGTCAAGCGTGTTTGCATGGTTATTCACATCTTGTTTGTGATCCTCGGTATCCCAGTCATAAATAGAAGAGCATAATATGAAACTGAACATGTCATTGATAAGATTCAATGAATCTCAAAGATCTAGGAATTTCATATTGCATTGAAATTGGTGAATTGTTTTACCTGCCTTTATAAATTCAAAATAAGACTATGTCATCCCTCTTATTGATTGTGAATTGTATTTTGGATCCTACTTCTGGAGATGCTATTGCTGCTCAATCTTCCACCAACAACTCAAGCTTCACTCTTTTATCGATCCTATCGAAAGACAAAATTATTGGTCCAAACTACATGGACTGGATGCGAAATCTCAATATGACTCTTCGATACGATAGAAAAGAGTATGTTCTCAAAAAACCTTTACTCAAAGTCAACGAGTCAACTGTTACTCTAGAGGAGCTTGCCACCTTCAAGCAACAATATGATGACGTAACAAAGGTCACTTGCATTATGGGTGCATCCATGGTACCTGATTTGCAAAAGTTATATGAGGACTATTAGCCATACGAGTTGTGCTTGGATCTTGTTGAAAAATTTCAAAAAAAAACGCACGTTAAGAGAGGTATGAGGTCTTCAAGGTGTTAATCGCATGCAAGTTGAAGACAGGAGAACTTGTCTGTAATCATGTGCAGAGAATACATATATACATGGAGCGGTGGGAAAAGCTCATTGTGTCCTTTGACAAGGAGTTGAACATAGAGATGGTCCTAAACTCTTTGCGTCCCAGTTATGATCAGTTTATTTTAACTTATCATTTGAACAACACAGATACCACATTGACCTAACTCCACAAGTTGTTGTAGACCACTGAATCAGGGATGAGGAAAAATCAGGTCCCTTCTGTGACAAGTGCTCCTGTCCTAGCCATTGGGCAAAACAGAGGAAAAAAGAGGAAGGTCATCCTCAATCAAACTAGAAGGGAAAGGCCCATGCTGCAACATCTAGTAGTGGGTGAAAGTCAAAGCCTAATTCTAATATTCCTGTTGTTAATGAGGCCAAAGAGGTCACTTGCTACTATTGTATGCTGAGGTAATTATTATTCGGATGTGCATAGAAATATTCATGAACCCTAAATTTAAACATATACTAAGGCATGAATCCAATAGATGGAAGGAAAACGATAGAGTAGAGACAACTAGTGAGTTGTCGAAAATCAACTTGCAAAATTTAAATAAAATTGATCCTAATGCATACCAAAACATGTTTTCACGTCAATCTTGTGCGTATGTCCACCAAAATTCCAATATCAATGTCTATATGAGACGATTATGTCTGTGACATGATAAGTTCTTGTGCGGAAAAGACATTGTATGACCCTCCCCCTTTATAGATAAAGTAACCAAGAATGATCAACTTTTTCTCATAGACTTTATGCCAATTTCGACTAGAAGCTTTGATATTATCATAGATATGAATCAGCTATCTCACCATTATGTCTAGATATTGTGTTACGAGAAAGTCGTATGACTAAACCTACACAATGGGAAAAGCAGGGTCATTTACGATGACAGGTCAGAGAAAAATCTTAGGCTTCCTTTTCTACCTTTAAAATAAGAAATATCTAAACAAAAAACACTACACTTTCCTAAAACATATGGTTGATAAAAATAGAACAAAAGCCAAAATCACGCTTCAGGAGTGTAACGTCCCAAAAAACCACAAGGTAAAATTTTCATTTTTAACATAATCAAAATACCAATTCCCTTTTTCTCAAACATTAAAAGTATTTCATAAATAAACAGTTATCAGAGTATAGTCTCAAAATCACTAAGTTGCGGAAAAACATGGGTGTATGCGCTGCGATCTAGTCGGACCTTTCCCTTTTGAACCGGAAGTACCTGAAACCATAAATAGAAACTATAAGCACAAAGAATAGTGGGTTCCCTAAAATACCACATTCCATACATATAATATAAGGTGCTATGTGCCAACAATAGTCTTGCCATTATGCCACGAGTTGTATCATGGTCTTTCCTTGTCAGGTTGGGGGCTAAACACCCCGGGTCTCATAGACAAGTGCTAGGAGCCACCTCCTGGTCTTCCATGCCAACATCATAAAGACAACTAGCATACAATCTACAACTAACTATTTACTTAACTGCCAGGGTCTGAACCCTGGTTTTGCATATAGATTTGCTAGGAGCTACCTCCGGGTCTTTAATACGAATGCCAAGGGCCACCCCTGGTCTTCCAATAACATAAGACAATGGGCCAGCATTAGTGCCTTCGACCCATAGTATATTGATGAGACTCACCTCAAACCAAGATAACCGAACACTCGAACTGCTGCTACCAGAAACCTCGCACTGTCATCAGAAAATAATATTCCATCAATAACTGATTCCTGATCCAAACAAGAATGCTAGTCCAATGACCAAAATTTCAGGGTAAGAGTCTATTTTACCCTTTTTCTTACTTTTCCAAAGTCCAAAGACCAATGCACTAGCATCATAAGCCCAAATCCCTTAAATGGCACCACCAGGCCCAATAAGGCCCAAATATCCAAATTAGATCCAAACCCATCATGGGCTTAACTCGAGAAGGCCCAATACCCTAAACAGCCCAAAATATCTAATGTTTAACCCTGGTCAAGCTTATGGTCAATGGTCCAAGGTCACAAAGTCAGCACATCGAGAAAATCCCAACAGACTTAGTACGCCTCGCATACTCAGTTGGTACACTCAGCATCCTACAACTTGGCTTAGTACGCGCCACATACGAGGGATGAGAGTGGGTCCAAATCCGGACTGGTAGACCCGGACCCGGAAAACCCGGGAAACCAGATTTTGTAGGACCAAAAACCAGACTAGTATATAAGAAACGGTTCTAGTTAAGGTACCGGGTAAAGTGGGTGTAGAACCGGAAAACTCGGAAACATCAAAGTGGGTCGGATGGAACCGGATAAAGTGGGTCTAGAACCAAAAAACCCGGGAAAACTAGAATTTTTTGGTAATTACTTAGTGGTTAAACTTTGAAAATCTTCAAATTTGATATCCCAACTTTGGGGGACTGTAAGTCATTGAATATTAAACCAAAAATGACAAAATTATAATCTAAAATCATGTACAAACTCTTAACTAAACGTTGCAAAAAACCTCATGATAATTCGACTTCAAACGAATTAGATATGCATGTTTTAAAATTTCACAAAATACAAAAATAAAATTGAAAAACAGAAAATTTGTAGCTTTGATATCCCGACTTTCGGAGACTATAAATATATGAATATGATACCAAAAATGACAAAATTAAAGTTTAAAATCAAGTACAAACTCTATACTACATTTTGGAAAAAACCGCATGTTATTCCGACTTCAAACGAATTAGATATCATGTTTTAAAACTATCACATAATACAAAAAAACTAAAAAACATAAAATTTTCAGCCTTGATATCCCGACTTAGAGAGACTGAAAGTCAATGAAGATAAACCCAAAAATGACAAAATTATAGTCTAAAATCATGTACAAACTATAATTTACACTATGGATAAAACCTCATGCCAATTTGATTTCAAACGAATGAGATATGCATGTTTTAAACTTTTCACAGAATTCGGTTTCGGTCCCTAAAACCGGTTCTGGTTCCTAACATGGTTCCGATTCTTAAACCCGGTTTACCCGAACCCGAAGGACCCGAAACCCGAATTACCCGGAACCCAAATAGATCCATTCTTTAAACACGGGACCCATACCGGTTTTACATGTTCTGGTTCTAACGGTTCCGGTTCCGGATCGGTTTTCTGGTTCTAAATCTCATCCCTACCACATACTAGGAGGTACGCCCCGTGTACTCACTCTGCCCACAACCAACTTAGAAAATGTCTTAATCCCTTAAGCCAAAACGTCTAATGCCTAGATCTAGTTCCAAAACATGCCTTTATCCATAAAGTTGTTAACTTTAAGCTTTTTCATGGCTTAATGGGTCCCAAATCCAAGTTCTTACTTTACCACTTCAATAAAGAGGCCAATACACATGCGTGAGTTGATATCAACTATCAAGATCACATTTTTATGCATTTGGGACACCTAAAACGTCCAGATATAGTTTCCAAACTCTTGGGGTAAGCTCAATCTCATAAATACAAACCAAAGGGACCAAAATGAGCCATAAACCACTGCAAACAAGATCTAACCAAAGATATGCCAAGATGAGAGCTTTTTACCTTCAATAAGTTGCAAAAGATGAGAAACTTCTAGGTCTACAAGCCCCACTCCAAGTGATGATCCTTCAAAAACCTTCAATCTCTTCAAAATGATCAAGAACACTCCAAAATCACTCACAAGAGCTTAAGAACTCCAAGATGGTGGTTAGGGTCAAATATTAGGGTTGAGGTAGCGTGGAGGCTAATAAGGAACAAGGCTCAAGAATAAATTAGGCTTAAATAGGGATAAAACCCTAGAAATTAGGGTTTCTTACTGAAGGGAGTATGCCTCTCATACCCCTTAGTATGCTCGGCATGCTAAAAAAGAACCCGCGATCTGGCCATGCACTATGCCCTGCATACACGACGAGTACGCCCCACAAACTCGATGAACCTTCACAAAGCTTTAACTTCATTTGACCATAATTTCATCATTTGAAGTCCCTTTTCGATGAAATTTATATCCACGGAAAGACAAGAATCCCTACACTTCTAACAACCCACCCCGCCTTAAGACTTCCTGAACAAAAACCCAGAATTCATAAAGGCCTGAACTGCCAAATTATGATTATACCCTTGGGCTCCGAAACACAATCGAACACTTGGATCACTTGATTTGTAATACCCACATCCAAAAAGGGCTAATTATATCTTCCCCCAAGGCTCGAAGCCTTAAGATAATTGATGATCGGGTAACGACCCTGAATAATGAAGCGATTTGAAACCGAGTGTTACAAGTAGACTCCATCAGAGATTCGAGAACTATCTAACGAGCTACCAGATTTTATTGACGATGACTTTGTCAGAACGAGTTTCTCACCTATAAGAGCAATAGTTCTATCTGTCAAAAGAACAAATCCTTTAGGATGTATGTCGGTTATTGGAAATTCAGTCAACTCAGCAAGCAAGAACCTATACCCCCCTCCGTTATGAATTTTTGTACTCACTGTGAATTACACAATCTTGTGAGGGAATTTATCAAATGTGAATGATTTGTAAAATATGAAGGACTCGATCAAATGTGGAAGATTAAGTGAAGACTTCTTCCTGAGAAATGGATGTTGTAGTTTTAACAACAAAGGAAATCTATTGGCTACTTCCGGAGATCCATCAAGAATTTCTCTAAGATAGCCTAACTACTAATTGTATTGACACCAAAATGAAACAAAGTCTAATTGGGGAAAATATGTAAGAAATTGCATTCAAGAAATTGGGACAACTATTATGTAACACACCAATCCTACATTTTCGGAAAGAACAGAGGACTTGTTCGTATACAATGACATGTTACATGAAGGATCGAGGTGCCTTTAGATGAATAGAGACAAATTTCTTGCCTATGTCTTCTTATAACTCAAGTTGCATACAAACAACTAAACTATCCATGAAGGTGAGCTGGGAGCTATAGTTTTGCTTTGAAAAGTTAGAGATGTTACATGAAGGGTACCAACTATCTCACCTCTATAGATCATAGAGAGTATTCAACACCTCTTCAAAAGAAAAAAACTCAACATGATGTAAAATGATGAGTTGATTTGTTAAACGATTACGAATGTGAGATTTGTTATCATCATGACATGTGAATTTTGTTAACATTATGATGAGTCTAACATAGTAGCAGAGGTCTTAAACTGAAAGGAACACATTGAATCCCGTTGAGTACGAGCATTAACTATGACCATCCATTTAAACCTTAATTCTCAAATTCAAGAATTAATTCGAGAATCCAATAGAGAAAATATTTGTAAGTAAATCTTTGCAAGGAATGGATAAACAAGTCAAGCTTAGGGATGACAGGATGTGATACTTTATGAACCAAATTTGGATGCCTAAGTATAGTAATCATGACAACATAGTCTTGGACGAGCTCACAGATTAAAATATTATATTTATCCAGGCTCTGACCAAATGTTCATAAATTTGAAGGAAACATAAATGGTGAACATTGATGAAAGAAAAGATTACCATTGAGTAGGAAAATATCAAACTTGTACTAAAGGTAGAACATCAGAAACACTTAGGATCATTGTACTAATCAGAAATACCCAATTAAAAGTGGGAAAAAATATCTATGGACTTCATACCTAAACTATCCAAGAAGCCTAGTGGTTTCTTTACTATTCGGGTAGTAGCTAATAGACTGAATAAGTCCACCCACTTTCCACTAATCAAAGAAACAGACGAAATGGAAAAGTTGATCATGACTCATGCCGAGGAAATAGTCAAACTGCAAGGGGTTCCGATCTCTATCATCTCTCACTAAGATAGTGTGGATTCACCTATCAATCTTGAAAACCATTAAAAATCCTTGGGGACACGTCTGAGAATAAGCACAACTTACTATTCTCAATGGTCAAAACTGTTCGAGTGTTGGAAGAAATGCTATGAGCCTACATGATAGACTTTGTAAAATACATGGAATACTCATTTCCGTTGATTAAGTTTCTCCTACAACATTGATAGTTATGACGGGTTTTGAGCATTACATAAATCCTATGGTGCACATGGAAAACCCTAAAACTTTGGATCTAGGTTTATCTAAATGTACATGCAAATTATCCAAAGCTCATAAACCCTAGATCTAACATACAATAATCGAAATCACATATGAAAATAGGGTCTAGATCTTACCTTGATTGTTATGTAGCAATAACAATCTCAAATCCTCTTGATCTTGACTTCTGAAAGATTAGTGTCTCAAATGTTGCACCTCTAATGGCGTCACAAACACCATGAGCAACAAGATGAACAAAGAGAAGTAGGAGAAGGAACAAAACGTCCAAGAACCCTTAGGGATCACTTCACCACATTTTTGGGGCCTTAGGGGTTCCTTATATAGGTAGGCTATTAGGGTTTTCAACTAGGAAACCCTAATTTGACTGCTTAGGCCCTAAGCAGCCCATGGACTCCCTCCCTAGAAGCCTTGGACGAATTCTAATGGGTTTCCCCATAGATTTCGTCCACTCTAACTTCTATTGAGTCCATTAGCCCAATATTCAACTATCACACAATTGATAGTTCTAATCCCCTTTATTTAATTAATGTCTTTTAGCCACAAAATTAATTCTTATTAATTCTCGACTAATATTAATTAAACAATACGATTTCTATTTTAATATATTATTCATATAATATATTAATAAATCATAATTAATCCTCTTTCTCCTTAGTTCATCCTATCGATTGTTATTGTGAAGGAAACCCAAAAGGACCATGCTCACAATCGGTTCAAGTACATACCCAAATAGTTATGGGCTTAGACACCTAATCCAACAAGTTATTACCCCCGCATCAAGGTCATACAGTTTGAGTTTTCATACAGATGAAAACACTAATCCTCAATATGATGAAAAATGATTAGAGATACGAAAATGAATAAAGTACATACATATGATACGTTGCATTCTGACCCAAGACTCACTCATGAGATTATAGCAAAGATTCTATGAACCTAAGAATGATTACAGACTGTACACTAACGACAAGAAAGTTATGTTAACAAAATACATAAGCCTCTCAACATCATTGTATCAATAAGAAATATCCGTGTAAAAGTGGGAATGAATGTCAATGGACTTCATACCTAAACTACCCAAGAAGCCTAGTGGTTTCGTTACTATTAGGGCAGTAGCCAAGAGATTGAATAAGTCTGCCTACTTTCCACTAATCAAAGAAACGGACAAAATGGAAAAGTAGATCAGGACTCACGTCGAGGAAATAGTCACACTGCAATGGGGAAAGTATTGTCTTATATAGCCCACTTGAAACCTAGGGTTTGAGATTTTGATGTTTTGGGTGGTCTTAACGGATAAAGTTGGATATGTTATTCTTCTCGACCTGGTTTCGGACATAATCTGAGCTTTAGAGTTCTTAGGATCGAAGAAAACAACTTAACCCATTAAGCTAATGAAAACCTAGTGCCCACAACATGGAATTAGGTCCCCACAGTGTGCTAATGGGGAAAATCATGACAAACTATTCACTGGAGGGACATGGTGTGGCCATAGGTTGCCATGACATGGCGGTTTTCTAAAGTCAACATTGACTGTTCACTTTGATCGTTGACTTTTGACTTGAGTTGACTTTTGGTCAAGCACCTATTTTGGAGCAAGAGCTAATGGTTTATATGGTTTTATTGAATAGGTGGTGTGTAGCAGCGGTATTCTGTTAGTGAGAGAAATAGTAGTTCAACATTTTCTATGAGGTAAGTCTTCTCAACACACTGGTGAGTCGCAGCCACCAATGTCGGCCTACTGATTGGTATATGTAGGATGTATGTGTTTATGTCACTATTAATTATATGATTGTATGTTATATACATGGAGCTAATTTGGGCTCAGAGTCATTATGGACTCAGGGTTGATACGGACCCGACACAGCTATGTGTTGTTACATGGAATCATTAAGGACTAGTGTTGTTATACTTGTTCATATATATATATATATATATATATATATATATATATATATATATATATATATATATATATATAATGTATGTGGTATTTTGGGGAAGCTCACTAAGCTTTGTGCTTACAGTTATGTGTAACGCTCGAAATTTCCAAGGTATTTATTTAAATTTTGGTTATTTAATTATTAAGAGTTAGGCCTTGATGTTGTTGGTTCTTTTTATATTAGGCTTAGTGTGTGCAGCACGTGGGGTGTAGCACTTATGTACGTTGGACATACTGATGTAGATTAGACGCGGGTGCCATGCACGTACGCGCTGCATACAAGGGAGTAGGCGTAGCGTACGTGTCCATACCCCAAAACCCTAATATTTAGGGTTTGAGCACTATTTAAAAAACATTATGCCCTAAGGATCTTCTCTATCAGCCTCCCTATTGTCTCTAAACAGCCTCCACGAAACCTTCACCTCATTGTTCTGTGTTCTTTAGCTTTGAAGGTCTTTTGAGTGCATTTTGGTGTGTTTTGTCCCATTTTCAAGAAAGAGATGGTTGGAGCAAGGTGGTGGTTCAAGGAGAAGCTTGTAGATCCGGATTATCTGCTCCATTTCGAGCTTGTGCAAGGTATAAAGTCGTGATCTTAATCTTTAGAAGCTTAGATCTCCATGTTTTAGCTTTTGCACCCCTTTTTGGTCCCATTGATGAACTCTTGTGGGTTATTTCCTTTTCTGAAGCTTCTAGTTGCTACTCTTGGTGTTCTTTGGGTCCTAGAGTCATAAAGTTGCTACGTTTGAAGCTTTAATCCAACCATGCATGACTAATGGGCATTTTTATGGAAGCTTTAATCCAACCATGCCGCGTGTACGCTTAGCGTACAACTGAGCACGCCCCTCGTACTCAGGAAGCTTGGGCTTGGCATTATTTGGGCCACATTCATGGACTTTGTTGATTTGGACCTTTGGGGCCATCTAGAATTAAGCTTTTGGATTAAGGAATCTTAGTGGGCTTTAGGGTAAGGCCCATTTGGGGATTTGGACCCAATTTGGAAAATTGGGCCATAAGTGGGCCTTTGTGGATCTATTAGTTTTGGGCCTTATTAGTTTATGTATTTAGGCCTTTGCTTTGGATCAAGCTAAGCCAAGGGTAAGATGGTCATTTTACCCTAAGTATGGATTATTGATTATATTTTGGAACCCAAGTGTTCATTGGGTGTTATTTTGTACTTATAACTCGGGGAGTCATCAGGGCAACAGCTACGGATTTCTTTTATTGAGATTCAGAATTCGAGGTAAGCTTCCTCACTAGTATTAGTGGGTTTAAGGCACCAATTTCGGTCCTTATTAATTATGTTAGGATGCTAGGAGTCTGTGTGACCCTTGCATGTGTTATGTGCTGTTATGTATATCAGACGGGGCTCAATGCCAGGTGAGGCCTGAGGACTGGAACATATGCTAGTGTTTATGATCATTATATGTGTTAACATGATTATGTGATATTGATTGTATGTGTATAGAGGGTGAGGCTCAGTGACAGGCGAGGCCTGTAACATATCCGTATAACGAGAGGAGCTCGATGTTGGGTGGGGCCCAATGACGGGCGATGCCTGATGTCGGGTGGGGGCCCATTATGTGATTTATTATGTATGGTATGGGGTAGCTTGGGTAACTCACTAAGCTTTCTGCTTACGTTTTTCATTTTATGTTTTAGGTACTTCCAGTAGCAAGGGGAAGAGCTCGGGTTGACTGCATTACACACACCATATGGATTCTGTTTATGGGGCACATTTTGATTTTCTTGATTTTTGACATACTTATTTTATTTAGGTTGTATAAACAATGATTTGAAATACTGTTTTCACTTGAATGTAAAATGAAAATTTTGGGTCGTATTTTTAGGTTGTTTCAAGTTGGTATCAGAGCCTTGGTTTGAGGGATTTAGGCATACTCTCGGGTGTGTTTGAATTCAAACTGAGGATTTGGTAAAGTTTTTCCAAAAGAAAAATATATCTAAGAAAAAGGGTTTTCAAAAATAAAAAAGGTGTGGTGCATGCAATCAGCCGAGCTCATGTAAGTTTTTGCAAATTACCCATACATGTTATTTGATATGCTTTGATCTGTGAATTTGTGAACCACATGCTAGTTAGGGCTAAGGATCTGCTTAGTTTTTGTATGATAGAATGCTAGGAGAGATGTCTTTGTATGCCTGTTGTATGATGTTGTAGACTTGCATGCTAGTACTGATCAGTCAGTCATAGGATGACCTGATTAAATTATGCTTAGTTTTGATACTCAATGCTCGAATGCTGCTTACTTTGTGCTTCGGGAGTTCTAACTAGCTTCAACTAACTAGTAAATGAATATGCTAAGTTACATATTATGGGAACTAAATAATTTTAGAAGGTTAGGTTTTAAATCTAGTGCGCAACTCTTGTTTGAGTCCAACCGTTGTAGTGTGAGACCTCTCCTTAGAAGAACTATCTTTTCTAGTGATATGTGATGGTATTCGTGAGCTAGTTTGAGGGAGATAGTGGGAGTTTCTTCTGCAGCTGATGGTGGAGAGTGGTATGGAGTTTTACCAAGGAAAATCTAGGATGCAATCTAATGATGAGAGCCTTATCTGTAGGGAAGGTGATATGTGCATATTTAGCTATATATTTAGTATAGATTTTTATCATTTATTAGCTAATTATTTGCAAATTATGGACAAAAGGTACTTAATAGTGTTTAAATTGTATTTTCAGTCTGAAAGTTATGCTCGGAAGCAAAAGGAAGTAGGAGATACAATCGGTAGCTCGAGATTTGAAGAAAGAAGAAAAAAGAGCCAAATCCTGAAGCTACTCAGCAAGTAACAACGTCTACTCGACGAGTACCCATGAAGGTTCACGAAGCAATACGTAAAGTCCTTACCGTACACGGATTCTACAAGGGGACTCGGCGAGTCGGTTGGCTACTCGAAAAGTATCCTCTGTGATGAGTTATAAAAGAACTCTTTGATCGATTAGATCTTTGTAACAGGTAAGTAATGAATGTAAAGATAGTAAAAGCGAAACACAAGTATGAATCAGAATGTGTCGAATGATTAGATTACTCGATCCTCAGCAGAGCTCGACTAAGAACTTCCACTGTAGAGGATTCTAGGGTTACAAAATAAGAACGATGAATATGCTAAACAATACTTCTCTTATCGTTTCTAATCCTTGCTAATCATTTTGTTCTAGGATGCATGCAAACATCTATTTATACTAAACCCTACAAAACTCACGGATGGACAGGCCCATACCGGAGATAAACATTGGACTAGCTAACGAGCCCAATAGACGCAACACAATACTGATCCTAACAATCTCCCCCTTTGCGTCAATTTGGAGCGAGACTATCATTTCTTCTTGCTTGGACCAGCAGCAGGAGCCTTCTTTACTGTATCAAACAAACGTGTGATAAGTGCAAGGATTGTCTGTCTGAAGCGAATGTACCATTGAATCATGTCATCAAAGTACTTGATATCATCCGCTGTGTTTTGCTTGCATCGATGGATGATCCCTAAAACGTGTTCCAAACATGCAGTGGTGTAGAGATGTTTGTCTGCCAAGGCGAAAAGACATTTATGTCCTTCGTTCCTGGTAAACATGACGGAGTTTCTCTTTGGGTCAATCTTCCCCATCTGCATCATGTTGAGATCACTGGCAGAGCCAACAGGAGATATGGTGGGCTTTTTCTTGAATACGCTCGCTATCTCCTGACCCATCAGAGCAACTTCCATGACATAGCATACAAGCATCCTCTTAAAGTGGTCGATGATCGGACCATATTCAGTTTCGTTTGTAAGAAGGATGTTGTGCAAGATAATCCAGTCATGGGGATTAAGGTTGGGAAGATCTGCAAGTGAGATGGCATGTTCGGCTTTGGCAGATCCCCTTAGTACCTTGAACCGTACGTTGGTGAAGTTGCCTTCCCTGAACGGCTTTAGGACCCGAACATTGACGATTTTCTGAGCGCTCCAAGTTTGGTATTGTGGTTGAGCTGCCCTCAGATAAAATTCGACTAAGTCCCGATCAACCTGTGGATGAGGATGGGGGAACTCAGCAATGTTGTCAAAGGCATGAAAAACAAACGCCTTTTGGGTCAGTGGCATATCGAACTGAGAGTTGACAGTGTTAGAACAATCTAAAGAGATCACAGGTTCTAGCCACAAGATACTTGGTGTTTCGATGGGTTCTTTAATCAGCTTCTCAAGAGTCCAAGGTGGAAAAAGAGTTTTCCTGCTCTCGAGAAGGTCGTGGGCTTCTTTCTGTCTTCTTTCGGCTTCTTCAGCCTCTCTAGCCACACGAGCACTGATGTCAGCCTCTTTATCTCGACCCTGTCGCTTCAAAAGGTCGGCAATTGTCTCCTTATCATCATCGTCACTCTCCTCAGCAATATTCTTGCCTTTGTCTTTCACACCGGAACCTGAGGCTTGGCCTACTGGAGGAGGTTCGGTTGTGTGAGTTGCTGAAGTAGGAGGTGGTTGAGACACTTGTTCTTTTTCTCCCCCTTGTTTCGGAATGGACACGAAATCAAGGAGCCCTTCGATTTTGCTCAGTAGAGAGAGGGCGGGAGCAAGCTTCTATGTAAGGTCACGCCTCACAGAATAATTGAGGATCGGGTCATGAGCTTCAAGGATGTTTGAGATAGCTGAGTGGACATCCGAAACACATGATTTAACCACCTCTCTTTCAGATCGAAGAGAGTCAATCTCCTGTTGAGAGTTGGAGAGTTGAATACTCTTGACCTTCAGAGCAGTAGTCTTCCTTGCGAGAGCATCCATGAGAGAGTTCTCAGCAGCTAAGTCTTCTTGAAGCTTGGAGAGACGCTCCTCAATGGTTGTTCTGAAAGCGGAGTTGTTGTCAGAAATTGTTTGACGAAGTGAAGCGAACGACTTCAGCTCTGATGCGACTGAGTTAGCCAGCTGGTTGACAATGGGTTCCAGCTTTGTCGTGGTGGCTTCAGCATTTTCCTGTAAAGATTTCAACAAGGAAGAAGCATCAGTGAATAGTTTATCGACTTTTTCGGTCGCTGCCTCGCAAGCTTTGGTTGAGGCGTCAATGGCTGCAGTGGCGGAATCAAGAGAAACTTGATGAGCTTTGGAAAAAGCGTCAACAATTTTCTGAATGGAAGCTTCAGAGATTGAGGACTGTGATGTGGAAGATGAGGCGATGAGCAAATCGATTTTGTCATGTAGCTCCTTGAGATGCCTCTTAGTGACAGGAGCATCGTCATCATCATCACTTTGAACTTGAAACGGACTATAATAGACCGAATCAAAGGTCATGTCCTCCCCGCCAAGGAGTGGTTCGTCATCCTCTGATGCATGAGCAGGAGAAGATGGTGGTGGTGAAGCTGGAGGCTCGGTAGTAGTAGTAGTAATAGGTTCGGGTTGGGTGGTGTGTTCGGTTGTTGGTGTGGGTTCGGGTACTGAGGTGGATTTGGGTGCGGCAGTATGAACCCCTGTATCAGATACGTTGGTTCTTACGTCTGCAGTGGTGGTGGTTGTTGCTTCGGTAAAGATAGGTGGTGGTACTAGGATGGAGGTGGATGGTATTTGAGTGGTGGAGGTTATGGGGGGAATGGAAAAAGGAATTGTAACTGGTGGAGAGGAAATAGGAGAAGTAGAAATATGAATCTCTGGTGTAGGAGAACGTGGTGGAGTGTTACCACGTTGAGATCCATCAGAATCAGAACCCGCTTCCTCAGATTCGCTTGAGGACGAAGCAATGATCAGCTTTCACCTTGGCTGGGTTTTTCGCTTCTTTATTGGAGGGGATTGGGCGGCTCTGGTGGGTTTCCTCTTCTTGGGAGATGGGCCTTTTGCTCCCTTTGCAACCTGCTTGCCCTTATCAGCCTTCTTTCCTCTGGGGGCAGGCTTGTCAGCATCATGAATCGATTGGAGCATCTCTGGAGTAAGGTCTCTCGGACCAGACCGTCAGAACTCCTTGTACGTTTGAATGATCTGGCTGTCGGCAGGAACATCACCATACATTGTTTCAGGGATAGAACCGTTGAAGGGAAATTTGGATGCGTCAGAAACAATGATCTTCGTGGTATGGAAAGTACCAATCTAAGACATTGGAGCACCAACGACAATGGGGACGTGGTACTTGTCCATCACCCATTTAGTGACAAGTGTCCAGAACCGGGCATATGAAATCTATGAATGGCGTGAAATGGAAGAAAGACTCTGAATGAGTTGTTTCCATAGGACCGACTCGTAGTCCATATTGATACCGTCGTAGATCCCGTACATGATTGATAGGAACAAACGACTTGCCCCGTCTGATCCAGCACTTCTTTCAGACAAGCCCTTGAAAAGCACAGTAAACATCCCATTCCACTGAAGGGGGCAGGCACGGTTTCTTGAATTTCGTGACCGTTGTGAGAACTTCAGTGTACCCCATGTTGTAGAACATGTTGAACAGATGACCCATCAGAATGGTTTCAGGATTAACCCTTGACGAATCAGGTTCTAACCCTAACAGCGTACAAAATCTCTGCTTGGAAATCGACGCCTTGTGCTCGAAGACATCAAAGAAGATCCGGTCGACGACCTTGTCGTAGTGAGCTATGGCAAAAATCTGTGACAAGAACTCCATGGGAACAGCTTCAGCCCTGGTAAGAGCAGGAGCGATTGGCGAGTATTTCAGGCATTCGATGATGGGAAACATGAAAGCGTCGTATGCCTAAGGAGTAAGATCAATGATCAAACTCTGCTGGGGACGAATAGGCAAGATGTGAGAAGTTGCGTGAACTGATGAAGAATCCGCCATTGTTGTGATGAAGATGGGAGAGATGATGAACAGTAGAGGTTGGAGGATTTCTTGCTCTCTGGAAATATAGGTGCAGTAAAGAGGTAAACGGTGGTTTACATTACCTTTTATACTGTGGGTAAAGGAGAGAGAAGAATCTTTCCCAAGTCTTCGATTGAAAAACGAAGAGTTTTTCGGAGGCGATTGACGCGTGATAGTGGGTGTTGCCGATAATTACGCAGGAGAGAGAGTGTCAGTCCCTAATTACACGCCTTCCCATCAGGCGCCATTTTCAGATGAAACGGTTCCAATTCGCACGCGTGGTTGTCTTGCGCCGTTTGAAATCAAATCGATTGGACTCCCGCATGAGTCATCATTTTGTCATCTTATCCCTTTAGAGTTTAACGACATCTTTAAAATAAAATCGCCCACGTGGATCAATATCAACCACAACCTTTTTATAACAACCAATCCAATTAAAATGTCTTGAAATTAATGAAACCAGAATTTCGGAAAATGAAAAAAAAAAAAAAAAAATTCGTGCTGAGTGTGTAAAAGAAAAAGAAATAAAGCAACACTTTTGAGGGATTAGGTGATGTCAATAAAGACACGAAACAATTGATCCCGGGCACGAATCTCTTCCTTCAAGGTCAAGAGAGACCTTAAAGTGTTTGTGTGGTTTCCCGTTGAATAACGATCAGACACTTATTAAGAAGTGTTGAAAGGCTTCTTTTAATTAGGTTTAATAGGGTGGCTTTCGCTTCAATTCATAATTCCTGATCTTGATATAAGACAGAAATTGAACGAAGTACTTGTGAGACCAATGTAGTCTGTTGAACAAGTAGGTTGGAGATAATTTAAGTGGCAAGGTAAACGAATGTATGAGAAATCTCAAAAAAACTAAAATTGGATCCCAAGGGAAGAAATGATATTGGATTTAACAATTTCATAGGAATCACTCAAAAGAAAAATGGAGATTTCATGTTGTACCCCCATGGATAATTCCGTCAATTCATTAGTGAAAGCTAGAGCAAGTTAATTGTTCACCGTCAATGTATAGTAGGTATTGAATTCAGGGTTTCACTTAGCACGTAGTGACACGAAGCTAAGATCATGAACACAGAAATTGTGCAACCATAAACCTCAGTGGTAATGTCTGAGAGTCTCAAGGGTTACGTTTGTGAAGCGAATGAGATGGAGAAAAAGTAATGTAGATGGTGTAAAGAGACCAAAGTACCTCTACTGTGAAAAATAAGGACTAAGTAGAAAACTCTTATCTCATGTGAGAGGAGAGTTAGGTAGCTCATGATTAGAATAAATATGAGAGCCTAATTGGGAAGACAAGGTTTGTTTGTACCAAGTCAGTAAGGCTTTTATTCAGAATCAGGTGAGGCTTTGGACACATACAGCAACATGCTTCTAGGGACACTTAGCTAGTGAAATGATTTACCCACAAAGAGACATACAAAAAGATAAGAGCCAAAATTAAAATAAAATAAAGAAAGAGAAAAATAAATAATAATTTTTTTTTTTGGAGTTTTTGAATTAAAAAAAATAATTAAAAAAAATAATAAAAAATATTTTTGGAATTTTTGATAAAAAGGAAAATAAGACATAAAAAAAAGAATACAAAAAAAATGTTGGAACCGAACCCGAGCGTTCGGTTTATTTCGGTTGAGAAAAATTTTGGAACCGAACCCGAGTGTTCGGTCTATTTCGGGTGAGAAAAATTTTGGAACCGAACCCGAACGTTCGGTCTATTTCGGTTGCCAAAAAAATAAGTTTGAAAAAGAAAAGAACTTTGACAATAAGATAAATGAAACTGGAAAAATAATACAAAACATTTACAACCAAAGAAACCACCTTTGAGTGATAAGCGAAGATCAGATGCTACAACCGAACCCGAGCGTTCGGTTCATTTCGGTACACCATAACAAGACTCGAACCTGAACGTTCGGTCTATTTCGCTTCTTACTTTTAATCTTGAGAGGTAATTTTTGGTACTGACTCCGATTCCATCATTCCTAGCCCTTGTAGAATTTTGTTGAAAGAAGCTTCAGGAAGAGCTTTGGTGAAGATGTCAGCCAGTTGATCAGTGGTTCGAACAAAATGAATTTCGACGTTCCCATCTTCCACATGATCCTTAATAAAGTGATACCTTAGTGCTATGTTCTTAGTCTTGGAGTGTTGCATTGGGTTATGACAGATCCTAATTGCACTCTCGGAGTCGCAATATAGTGGGATCTTTTTCATATTGAGTCCATAGTCCCGGAGTTGGCTTTGGATCCAAATCACTTGAGATGTACAGGAGGCAGTTGCGATGTATTCTGCTTCAGCGGTAGATAAAGATACACAAGTCTGTTTCTTTGATTGCCAGCTAACCAACTTCCCGTCAAGGAATTGGCAGCATCCAGTGGTGCTTTTCCTGTCTAGTCCACAACCTCCAAGGTCTGCATCTGAGTAGGCTTGAACGAAGAAACCTGAGTTTGATGGATACCATAAGCCGAGAGAGGTAGTTTGTTTTAGATACCGGAGTATGTTCTTCACAGCAAGCATATGAGGTTCACGAGGATTCGCCTGAAATCTAGCACAATAACAAACAGAAAACATTATATCAGGCCTGCTAGCAGTAAGGTACATTAAAGAACCGATCATCTGGCGATATAGCGTAATATCGACTGCTGGCTTATCCAAGGATGGAATGAGCTTGGTGCCGAACGCCATTGGAACTTTAACCTTTGAGTCCCCCATCATGTCGAATTTAGCAAGGAGAGTCTTGGTGTAGGCTTCCTGGTTAATAAAGATGCCTTCGGGTCCCTGTCTAATATTTAAACCAAGGAAAAAGTTAATCGGACCCATTGAGCTCATTTCAAATTTAGTCTCCATCAGCTTTCTGAATTCAGCTGTTAAGCTAGGATTCGTTGAGCCAAAGATGATATCATCGACATAGATTTGAACAATCATAAGGTGGTTACCTTCCTTTTTACGAAAGAAGGTTGGGTCAACCGAACCTTGGTTGAATTTGGACATCTTTAAAAACTTGGTTAGCATTTCATACCAGGCCCTAGGTGCTTGTTTCAGCCCATAAACCGCTTTGTCCAGAATATAGCAGTGATTGGGGTACTTTTCATTGACGAATCCCGGAGGTTGCTCCACGTACACCGTTTCTTCAAGTTCTCCATTTAGAAATGCGCACTTTACGTCCATTTGGTAGACCTCAAAGTTCTTGTATGCAGCATAGGCAAAAAATATTCTAATAGATTCCAGCCTAGCTACAGGGGCAAAAGTTTCCTCATAATCGATTCCTTCCTCCTGGCAGTATCCTTTCACCACTAGACGAGCTTTGTTTCTTATCACATTGCCTTCCTTGTCCATTTTATTTCTGAAGACCCATTTGAGACCAACAACCGAGGCATCTTTAGGAGTTGGAATGAGGCGCCAAACCTTATTTCTTTCGAACTCATTAAGTTCGTCTTGCATAGCTTGAACCCAATCAGAGTGATCAAGAGCAGTATTTACTGTCTTTGGTTCAACTTTTGAGACGAAAGAGTTAAACATGCATAACTCTACTTTTGAGAACAGAGATGCTTGCTTTGCCTTCAGTTGAGATCGGGTCAGGACCTTTTCGGAGACATTACCCACTACCTGTGAAACAGGATGATCTCTGGTCCATTTGACAAGAGGAGGGTAATTTGGATCATAGGATGGATCCAATTCAGCGTTTACCATTTCTTCTAATTCAGATTGACTATCATCGTCATAAAACATATCGGCATTCTCCCCCTCGACTGATGAGCTTTCAGGTGTATCTTGACTTTCCGGTGCTACAGGACTTTCGGGTGCATTTGAGCTTTCGGGAGCTACAGTACCTTCGGGTGCAGCTGGAGAAGAGTTCTCCCCCTCAACTTGTGA
Source organism: Lactuca serriola (assembly GCF_051521515.1). Taxonomy (NCBI): domain Eukaryota; kingdom Viridiplantae; phylum Streptophyta; class Magnoliopsida; order Asterales; family Asteraceae; genus Lactuca; species Lactuca serriola. The sequence continues at coordinate 180,542,536 of NC_136414.1, forward strand.
ACCCAGCTGTTTTGAAGAAGATGGATTCTCCCCCTCAACTGAAGCACCGTGCTGAGGAGGTTCATTTGAAACTGATACTCCTTCATCCATTCGTTTGGCAGCGTATTCGACAATTTGCTTTAGATGGTCAACTTTGTTGTCTGCTGCATTGGCTTCTGAGAGAGTAGCCTTCTCCGGTTCATCGAATAACTCCACAAACTGCTCAAATAAATTTGCAATCGAGGCCGTGACTTGAGCTGTTTGAGAGAAAATTTCTCCAACTGTTTCTTCAGTGGCCTTCAACTTCTTGACGTAGCTGTCATCGAAAGTCACATAATACGTTTCTTCAATCTTCCTCGAACGCTTGTTTAAAACCCTGTATGCTTTCGAAGTAAGAGAGTATCCCAGAAAAATCCCTTCATCGGCTTTAACGTCGAACTTATTACGATGTTCTTTAGAATTGAAGATAAAGCATCGTGAGCCGAATACATGGAAGAATTTAACGTTTGGCTTGCTGTTGTTGATGATCTCATAAGGAGTGAGAGTGAAACGCTTATTGAGATAGGACCTGTTCTGCATAAAACATGCTGCAGCAATAGCACCAGCCCAAAAATATAAAGGTAGAGAAGCGAAACTTAGCATGGTTCGGGCCGCCTCACACAAAGATCGGTTTCGTCTTTCGACAATCCCGTTTTGTTGAGGGGTGTAGGGGGCTGAGATGTTGTGACTGGTTCCTTTTTCTGCCAAAAAGTCTTCAAATTCTTTATTTTTAAACTCCAGCCCATTGTCGCTTCTGATGTTGCGAACGACTTTCCTCAATTGCACTTCAACCTGCTTAATAAACATCTTAAGCTTGAGAGTTGCCTCAGATTTGTGCTTCAGAAAGAACACCCATGTAAAACGTGAAAAGTCATCGACAATAACAAGAATATACTTGCTACCGCCAATGCTTTCGATAGATGATGGACCACACAAGTCAATGTGAATCAACTCAAGTGGTTCAACAACTTTAGTGTTTATGATGGATGGGTGACTTTGACGACTCTGCTTCCCCATTTCACACGCAACACACAAATCTTCTTGATCAAACTTGAGCAATGGAAGAACTCGAACATGACCTCCTGTGACAAGCTTGTTGATATCCTTGAAATTGAGATGGGAGAGCCTTCGGTGCCACAGCCAGCTTTCGTCAGAATGTGCTTTGGATAACAGACAGATAGCTGGATTTCCTTTGATAGGTTTGAGATTGAGAGGAAACATTTCGCCTTTACGCTCTGATTTGAGAATCACTCTTTTGGTTTTCTTCTCTATTATTTCCGAACCCTCATCGTCAAATGAAACTTTAAGACCGGTACCTCCAACAAGCTGAGATACACTGATGAGGTTATGCTGTTGTCCTTCAACGTATGCAACCTTTCTAATCGTGAAGTCTCCATTTGTTATCATCCCATAACCTTTTATCGTGCCATATGAGTTGTTCCCGAACTTGACATTCCCGCCGTTTGGAAGAGATCGAAATTCCCTCAGCTCTTCCTTCCTTCCCGTCATGTGACGTGAGCAGCCACTGTCAATATACCATTCTTCGTCGAACTTCTCGTCACTGATAACCTGCAAAAATCAAGCATATTTAGGAACCCAAAGTTTCTTGGGTCCACATGAGCCTTTCACAAGAACAGGAATAGTAAGAGAAATGTCAACGAGATATGTTCTTTTTATTAGAGTTGTTTCATCTTTCTTCTTAATAGTGAAAACTTTAATTTTGTTAGGATTTGTTACATTCGGTTTGGATTCAGGTTCAGTCGTTTGGGCGTTGGAATGCTTTTGTTCATTATTGACTGAGGAAACCTTCGATTTTCCTTTCAAATCTGTTGATGATTTTGTATTTTGAGTTTGAACAGAATTGGATTTAGAATGGGGTTGAGAAGACTTAGAATGAGAGAATTTAGACTGAGATGTTTTCTTGACTTGAGGTTCTAAGTGACCCTTTAGGTTTTGGTCATTAGTGGGACCGAACCTTGAATCTCGATAGCTTTTGTTCTCTGAAGCGAACATATGCTTTCGGTAGCTGGTGTTCTCTGAACCGAACCTTTCCCTTCGGTTGTTATTCCTTTCTTGCGGCCTGACAGTACTTTTCTATGACTTTGAATTTTTGTCATGATAAGAGAAATGGGCGTTTTGAGATCGCCAAAACTGTTTTCGCTCTGAGAGATTCTTTTTGTATCTCAGATTCCTTTGCTGCTTTTGATCCTTCACTTGCTTCGGCTGTCGGTGGATGTTGGCTTTTTGCTTTTGCTTCCTGTCAGCCGGTTCACTTTTAACAGATGATGTTTCGCTTGAAGGAGTGACTTCTTCTACATGAACTTCTTTTGCACCACTGGTACTTGGCACATCGAAGTTGTCAGGCTTGTTTAGTGGCTCTAGCACATATCTTCCTTTGGTTTTCTAGGACGTTCGCTCTGACAGACCAACAGTTTCGTCTGCATTATCTATAGGAGCAGACCAGAAAAACTCATCACAACCATCTGCATTATCTTTGTTTACTATGGTGGTGAGTTCGGCTGTCTGATGTTCGGTTACTCCTGTGACCTTATACACCTGATTTGGTGTTGTTCTCACCTTTTGGTACACCAAGGTCTTTTCTTCAAGAATCGGGGACTTATTTTGGGATAAACGAGCAAACTCCACAGAATTTTCAGAAATAAGATTTTTGTGGTTTTCGGGTTCGCTCTTGACAAACTCAGAACAGTCAACTTCATCCTCTACAGAAATTACGCTCATATCATCATCCTCATTAAGCTCAGACGCGTTTTCAACATCAATTTTATTTTCTGAGCTCAAGTTGGCATTCAATGAGTCAAATTTTTGTATGGTTTCGGTCCTTAGTTTCAGTTTATCATTTTCATCCAAAAGGTTTTTCAGCATGTCCTGATGGTCCTTGGACTTTATAAAAGATTCGATTTTGTCCAGACCATACATATAAGTCGGATTCACGTCATCAGACGAAACTACACTTTCGCAATTATATGCTTCAGCATCGATTTCATCCTCCTTAAACTCAAGGAAGGGAAAAATCATGTGATGAATTTTCTGCCCTATTTCACAGTTCAGATGAAGTTGAGTGATGTTAGCATAAAGCCGTTTAGCAATTAAACAAAAAACATTTCTCTGTTTCAGAAGTTTTAAATTGTCTCTTTGTAAATAAATGTTTTCGTCCTTAGAATTTATCAGCTCTGACTCCTTCAGCTCTATCCACATCCTCCGTTCCTCACTCTTGGATGACACCCTGCTTATTTGGTCAGTTAGGTTAGAATTGGTGACCCGTGTTTGAGTTAAACTGCTATCTAGATTTGAGATTCTTGAATTTAAGCTTTTTAATTATTTTTCATATGAATTTTGTGGGACTTTGAATGAAACAAAAATGGATTGTACCTTCTTGATCAATTCATCAAGCTCATTGAACTGCACACTGAGAGGTTTTGCTGTGAAGCATAAGTCCTCTCATTCCTTGGTGTCCTCTTTCCCACCGTCTGTATTGTATCCCCTCATTTGAGAAACATCTGTCACCATCAAACACTTCCCACTGCTTTCATCACCTCTTGCAACATACGACTTTCCATGAGATGGCTTACTGACTTCATTATCCTCTGAGTCGGTTGACCAGACCTGCACGCCACCGAACTCATCATCCGGTGCCGAACCCTACACAATTAAAGCATTCATCGAAGGATTAGTAGCAACTTTCTTTCTCTTGATCTCTTCCAGCTTTTTCATCAACACTGCCTCTTCATCTTTTTCTTCATCCTTCTCTACCATTTTCTTTAGGACACAGTCTTTGGCATAGTGGTTCTTTCATCCACAGTAGTAGCAGTTCACACCAGAATCTCCTTCAACTTTCACCTCTTTCTTTGATTCTTCTATCTTCGGTTCCTCCTTAACCTTTTCAGAACTGTAGCTTCCCTGCCAATTTCAGTTCTTATTGGTAGGGAACCTTTTCTTAATGAACCTCTTTGGATTTGACACCATCATTTCATAGTCTTCAGAAGTAAGATCATAGTCTTCTAAGTTGAGATCTTCGTCTTCTACCACACTTTTGCTTTTAGACATGAGTGCTAAGGATCCCAAACTTGAGACCACATTTTTCTCTTGCAAGACAATCTTTTCTTGGGATTTTAGAATCCCCACCAGCTTTGCCAATGAATAAGATTTTAATTGCTCATGAGCTTTAACAGTGGACACAACCGCTCTCCACTCGGATCTAAGGCCATTCAAAAAGGTTGCTTTTTGTTCAATCAGCTTCCTTTCTATATCGTGTTTGATCATCTTGCTAAGAAGATGATTGAAGCGATCAAACATCTGAGTAACAGTTTCATCAGAATTTTGTTTAAATTCACCAAACTCAGACAAAAGCAAGGTCTGAATGGAATGCTCCAAATCTTCATCTGTGGAATATAGCTCTCGCAGCCTATCCCAGATTTCTTTAGCCATGCTGCATGAACTCACTAGCCTAAATGTATCTGATTGAAGAGCGAATCGAATCAGTCTCAATGCTTTAATATTGCACTGAAACTTTTCCTTTTCGTCTTGAGCAACATCCTTTACGTCCTTTAACAGATCATTATACTCTTTCTGAGTTTTAATGATTTTTGATGTTCCTGAGTCAGCAAATGGTCCAGATACGATTGCTTCCCAAATAAGGTATCCATTGTCTTCAGATCCGATGACATAATCGTCAAAATGATGCGCCCAGACTTCGTAATCCTGGGTGTAAAGAATAGGAATCTTCGTCGTTGATCCAATGCTGTTTGAGATGTTGATGGGATTAGATTGTGAATCGTCCATGCTTGATCGCTTAACCTATTTGAAAGATCAGACTTGTAATATGTAATATTAGGGCAAAACAAATAAATGCTGAGTTACGTCAATTATGGAATGACGGCTCAATAAATATTAGTTAATGTGGAGTAACCCTAATCGCAAACTCTTTCACAGAAAAGATGTGTATGAATTACACAGCCTCCTGCTCTGATACCAATTGATGAGTTGTAAAAGAACTCTTTGATCGATTAGATCTTTGTAACAGTTAAGTAATGAACGTAAAGATAGTAAAAACGAAACACAAGTATGAATCAGAATGTGTCGAATGATTAGATTACTCGATCCTCAGCAGAGCTTGACTAAGAACTTCCACTGTAGAGGATTCTAAGGTTACAAAATAAGAACGATGAATATGCTAAACAATACTTCTCTTATCGTTTCTAATCCTTGCTAATCATTTTGTTCTAAGATGCATGCAAGCATCTATTTATACTAAACCCTACAAAACTCACGGATGGACAGGCCCATACCGGAGATAAACATTGGACTAGCTAACGAGCCCAATAGACGCAACACAATACTGATCCTAACACTCTGTTTTCTGAAAAATATAAATAGAGGCCAAATTCCCAAACAAAAGGATTACCTTGCGACAAGGAAGGCTACTGGAGCTCTAGAAATCGTCAGAGTCAACCCTAGTTTTCAATTCTAAGAAGATTAAAGGCAACATAAGTTTACTCTTTACTTTATCTATTGTTTTAATCATGTTTAAACTATTAGACATTGTTTTTTAGTTGCTTTTTGCTACAATCACGAGCTAAACTTTATATCTTCTGTTTAGGGTAGGAAAATTTACAACTATGGATTGATTTGTGTTTGGATTAATTGTTTATTGGTGAATTTAGTTTTATTAAGCTTGTTAAAGAACCTTATGCATTAACCATAACCATTTTCTATTAATTATCAAGTAATTAAGCTGCACGAACATGTCTTAATTGCTTATCTCATGTGATTTATGTGAAAGCATTGTCATGTGCCTAGGAACAGCGTACGTGAAACTAGGGTTAACTAGAAAATAGGTAAATTAATGTGTGAGCTTGTGTGATAAACCATCAACAAGAGGTTAATTGAATGACCAATTTAATTAACTACTACAAGTCTTATTTAACCTGAATAGTTAACTAGGAAATTTATTAGTTTAATCAACTAGCTATTGTTTGAATTGATATGTTTTCTAAGGATTGGTAATAGCGAATGCGAACCTAATCACTTTAGTCAGTAGCCAGTAACAATTAATCCATTACATTTGTCATAAAATCAACCATAAGAGTAGATAAACCGAACATAAACAGAAGTCTTCTTATTATTGAATTTAGTTGATTTTTACTTGTTTTAGCCATTAGTTATTTAATTTGTGTGTTAGTTAGTTCATCTAAATTTCTAGTCTTGCAAAACTATAGAAACCCTTTTACTTTTATTATTTGTTTTAGTTAATTCTAGTTATTAGTTTAATTACCGTTCCCTGAGTTCGATACCCTGCTTATTTAACTATACCACCAACTGGCAGGTCCACTGCCTTTTGTATGTCTAATTCAAATTTAAAAAGTAGGATAAAACTGGTTAGTTTCACACACATCAAGTTTTTGGCGCCGTTGCCAGGGAACAGTTCAAAAATTATTCTAATTTCTAGTATTATCAATCCTTTGTGTGAGATCCATCTTGCACAAAGTTACTGCTTTAGTAATTTATTTATTAGGTTAAGTTGTAAGTTTTTATGTTTTTAGGATTTTTGTTTAATTTCTTTCTGTTTTAGCCTTGAACTCGCTGAGTGCAATCGAAGCTACTCGACGAGTCCACAACTGATTTTGAGTTTCATTTTTAGTTTATTTTTGTTCTTTTTACGCGTTTTTCTGTTTTGCTTGCAGTTCGTTTATGACTAGAGGAGGAGGTACACCTTTGATTCCACCACTTGAAGACCCGGAAGCAACTTTGAGCAAAAAAAAAGGCAAAACCGTAGGAGAAACCGCAATATCGAAGAATTCACCATTGAAGAATCTTAAATCTGTTTTTATTAAGAAAAAGGGCAACAAAGTAGGAGAATCCAGCATCTCTTTAGTGGCGGAGGAAGACCCGAAGAAGGAGGATACCGAGTACGAAACCGAAAGGGAAGAAAGTGAGTTTGAAGAAGGAAGCAATTTAGAAGGAGAACTAGCTAACCCCATGGCTAACATCGATGAAGTTCCCATGGGCGAATGGAAAAAAAGAATACGTGATGACACCGACCCAGGACTCGTGCAACCAGCGATCCCTGCAACTGCCACTTTTGAACTTAAGGGCCACATACTTGCTCATTTTAAGGAAATTCCATTCTATAGGAAGGATCATGAGAACGCATATAAGCATCTAGACGAGGTCAACAATATAGCCGACTACTTCAATGTCCCTAATGTGGCCCGCAACACTGTTTTGCTTCAAATGATACCAGTCACATTCAAAGGAGCCGCAAAGGATTGGCTGAAATCACTCCCTCCGGTATCCATCACTACTTGGGCTAAAATGAAAGAAGAATTTATAGATCAATTTTGCCCTCCCTCGAAGATAGCCAAGTTGAAGAAAGCCATAGCCAATTTTGAACAACAAGCAGGAGAGTCACTTTATGAGGCATGGGAGAGATATAAGGGCTTACTAAGGAACTGCCCACATCATGATCTAAACAGTCAACAAGAAGTCTCCATTTTTTATGATGGAGTGATTGTGACAACTAGGCAGCTCCTTGATTCACAAGGACCACTCAAAAAGAAGGCACCCTCGATGATAAAGACCCTAATTGAAGAATTCTCTAAGCACTCTAGAGAATATCATAACCCAAGGAATGACCCAAATCCAGGGGTGGTAAAGTCAGTTACTGATAGCATGGTAGCAGTGATGGCTAAGTTGGAGAGTGTGGATCGAAGAATGAATAAGATGGACCAATCTATCCACGCTATCTGGGTGGGATGTGAGAATTGTAACGGGCCTCACCTTACTAGAGATTGTGCTTTGGACGAGAATTGGAACCAAAAAGCACAAATGTGCTATTCAAGTGGCAATAAATATGATGATGATTGGCGAAAACCTAAGAAAGAATGGCTCCCGTATGATGAATACAAGAAGGCAAAGGAGGAAAAGTTTAAGCAAAAGGCCAGTGGTTTTTATCAAAAGGAGGAACCAATGCAAGAAAAGAAATTAGACTTGGAAGATATGTTTACAAGATTTGTAGACGCGTCCGAGAAAAGGCAAAATGATACCGACGCTGAAATGAAGGAGCAACGAAATATGCTTAGAGAGCACCAATCTATGATGATGGATCAACAAACTATGTTTCAGAATCAGCAAGCATCCATTCATAACATTGAAAAACAGCTAGGCCAGCTTGCACAACAAATCAACCAACGAGGACCGGGTGAACTTCCTACCAATACCGAACAAAACCCAAGAATGGAATATGTAAATGCAATAACAACAGTTTCTGAGAAAATTTTTACTCCTTTGACCTCTCTCCAGAAGGCCTCAGTAAAGGTGCAAGCAGAAGAGCCAGAAAATCAAAATTAGAGAATCCCGACTTGAGTCACCGAGCCCAACACAAGGACTCGACGAGTCTGAGACCTGATAAAAAATGGCTGCTCTTTAAAGCTTTACCGACCTCCTTTGCCATTTCCGAGTTGAGCCACACCTGGTGAACAAATTCTAGAGTATAATAAATTTATGGAGCATATAAAGGCCCTTCAAGTGAATATTCCATTTATTGAAATGATACTTCAAATGCCAAAATATGCAAGTTTGTTGTAGAGTCTCTTTACATCTAGAAAAGATATGACAGAAGTGGCTGAAATAGTATTAACTGAGCTGCCAGAGAAGAGGGGAGATCCGGGAAGCATCACTATACCTTGTCAATTTGGAAATATAATTGCCACTCATGCATTGACTGATTCGGAGGCAAGTATAAATCTTATGCCATATTCTTTCTTCAAAAAGCTAAACTTGCCGGACCCAAAACCTATTCGTATGACAATCCATCTAGCCGATAAATCAATAATAAATCCAAGAGGAGTGTGCGAAGGACCCCATTGCGAGCAGGCATTGGTTAGCAGATGTTACTAATGCTATCCGCACCAGTCGTTGTCCCAAGGAGGACAAGGTTAGACTAGCTTCCTACCTTTTGAAGGACAGGGCACGAGACTGGTGGGAGGAGGTTGGTTATGCTGTTGGTGATGATGTTGTTAAAGGGATGACCTGGATGATTTTTCGACCAGGTTCCAAGTTGATTTTGCACTGGTTATTGAGGTGCAGTAGTTGGCGCAAAAGTTCCAGGATCTCCGCCAGACTACTGAGACGGTGGTTGAGATCACCGCTAAGTTCAGGGAGATGGAGCTTCTGGTTCCACAGTATGTGGCAGACGAAGAGATGAAGAAAGCCTGATATCATGAGATGCTAAGGAGGGACATTCGGCAGTTTATGATCCGATCCAGTTTCAAGACGCTGGAGGATATTATAGCTCGAGCCAAAGAGAGGGAGATTGACCTGGAGATTGAGAGGAAGAGGAATCCAGATGAGGCTTAGATGTCAGGGGGTTCGGGCAAGAGGCCCAAGGTATCGGATTCCAGATCGAGGGGCCATCAGGGTCGTAGCCACTATGGAAAGTGCGGCAGGACGCATAAGGGTTCGTGCATGAGTGGTAGTGGTGGTGGTTCCGGCTGCTTCAAGTGCGGACGTACTAGTCATTATAGCAAGGATTATACTGCTACCATCGCCTGGGGATCAGATTTGTTTTGATTTCATTGCAATCAGAGGGGACACAAGAAGGCCCAATGTCTGAGTTTGGCTGCAGCAGGACTGGTGTCAACACCCGCTCCTGCGACTCTTCGTATCACTGATGGCCGCCAGGGCCATGCAGATGCGCCTGCGGCGAAGAGCATGGCCTTCCAGCTGACGGCAGAGGAGGCGCGTGCAGCTCCCGATGTTGTGACGAGTATGTATCTTCTCCTTATCTTTTTATTTATATTGAATTGCTTGCATATGTTTATATGTTTCATTTGAAGATTGTTCCTTATGTACGATATCTCTGCTTTGGTATTATTTGATTCGGGGGCAACCCGATCTTCTGTACCGCTTGGGCTTAGCAAGAGATTTGTTGGAGCTCCGGGGGAGCTGGATTGTTCTCTTGATGTTAAATTTGTTGATGATAGGACGGTCCGGGTTGCGAGGGTTCGTTGGGGTTGTACTCTCCAGTTATTTAGCGAGCAGTATCCGGTTGATCTGGTTCCAATCCCTCTGAACGGGAACCAGATCATCTTAGGAATGGATTGGTTGAGCCCTAATGGGGCAATGATTGACTGTGAGTAGCCGTTAGTTCGGGTTCGGACCCCAAGTGGGGGAGAGTTAGTAATTCAGGGTGAGAGACAGCAGCATGGACCGATTATGTGTTTTGCGGAGAGGGCCAAGCGCTATCTTTATCAGGGTTGCTCGGGTTTTGTCGCCTATGTCATGAATACCAAGGATAAGGGTAACGCGACTGTGGTTGATGTGCCGATTCTGCAGGATTATCCGGATGTGTTCCCAAAAGATTTTCCTAGGGTGCCTCTAGAGAGGCAGTTGGAGTTCATGATTGATCTGGTTCCAAGTGCAGCTCCGATAGCAAAATCACCGTATCGATTGGCTCCTCCCGAGATGTAGGAGTTGTCTACATGGTGTAGGAACGGTTAGACAAAGGATTTATTAGACCTAGAATTTCGCCTTGGGGAGCATCGATTCTGTTTGTGAAGAAGAAGGACGGGTCTCATCACAAGTGTATCGACTACCGGGAGTTGAATAAGGTAATGGTGAAGAACCGTTATCCACCCCTGAGGATTGGTGACCTTTTCTACCAGCTTCAGGATGCATCTTGGTTTTCCAAGATTGATTTGCGATCGAGTTATCATCGGATACGGGTCAGAGATGAGGATGTGAAGAAGACAACTTTCTAGACTCGATATGGCCATTATGAGTTCGTGGTGATGCCTTTTAGGCTCAACAATGCTCCAACGCGTTCATGGATCTCATGAATCGCGTGTGCAAACTGATACTGGACCGATCTGTGATAGTATTTATTGATGATATCTTGGTTTATTCTAAGACTAAGGAGCAACATGAGGAGCACTTGCGGGAAGTGCTGGAGACTTTGAGGAGGGAGAGAATTTTTGCAAAGTTCTCCAAGTACGAGTTATGGTTGCGCGAGGTGTAGTTTATGGGGCACTTTATCAACCAGAAGGGTATTCTGGTCGATCCGAACAAGGTCGAGGCCGTGATGCAGTGGGAGTTTTGGAGGTCTTCATCCGAGATTCGGAGTTTTCTTGGTCTGGCTGGTTATTATCAAAGATTCATTCTGGATTTCTCCAAGATCGTTGTTCCATTGACCCGACTGACCAAGAAGCTGGTGACATTTCGTTGGGGGCCTGAGCAGCAGGCAACTTTTAAGACTCTTAGACAACGGTTGTGTGAGGTTCCGATTCTGACCTTGCCTGAGGGAGTTGATGACTTTGTGGTTTATTGTGATGCTTCGATTTCCAGTCTAAGGGCAGTATTGATGCAACGTGGTTGTGTGATTGCTTACGCTTCGAGGCAGCTGAAGCCTCATTAGGCGAACTATTCAACGCATGATTTGGAGTTGGGGGCTACGGTTTCTGCGCTCAAGATTTGGCGGCATTAACTCTATGGGGTTCGTTGTACTATTTACACGGATCACAAGAGCTTGAGGCATCTAATGGATCAACTGAATCTGAACAAGATGCAACGTCGATGGTAAGATGTGGTGAAGGATTACGATTGTGAGATCCTTTATCACCCTGGGAAGGCCAATGTGGTGGCTGATGCTCTCAGCCACAAGGCAGTCATGGCTCCGATTAGAGATATATGTTTAAGGATGACTGTCATTACTCCATTGTTGGAGCAGATTCATGAGGCTCAGGCAGAGGATATGAAGGAAGAGCACCTGAAGAGTGAGTGCATTGTGTGTCAGGTAGCTTCCATCGATTATTATAGCCATGGCTTGTGAACTCTGCATTGACGAGTCTGGGTTCCTTATTGGGGTGGTGTGCGCCAGGTTCTTATGGTGGAGGCCCACAAGTTAAGGTTCTCCTTTCATCCTGGGGCGACGAAGATGTATAGGGATCTTCGTCCTGATTATTGGTGGCTCTGCATGAAGCGGGATGTGGCATGGTACATTGAGTGATGTTAGACTTGCAGGAAAGTCAAGGCCGAGCATTAGCGTCCTCATGGAAAGATGCAGCCGTTGGTGATTCCCGTATGGAAATGGGAAGACATCACTATGGACTTTATCATGAAGCTTCCTAGGACTGCGCACGAAGTGGATTCTATTTGGGTCATCATGTTTCATTTAACCAAGAGTGTGCATCTCATTCCGATTCATGAGAGTATTTCTGCAGAGAAGTTGGTCGGGATTTATATCAGGGGGTAGTAGCACGTCATGCGGTGCCGGTGTCAGTGGTTTCGGAAAGGCATGTTCGCTTTACTTCCAGATTTTAGAAGCGGTTTCTTGATGAGTTGAGCACTCGTCTCCATTACAGTACAACATTTCATCCACAGACCGATGGTCAGAGTGAGCGAACTATTTAGACCCTTGAGGATATGCTACGTGCATACGTGTTGGATTTTGGTGGGAGTTGGGATGCATACCTTCCGTTAGCGGAATTTTCGTAAAACAACAGTTGTCACACTAGCATTGATCGACCTCCTTTCGAGATGCTATACGGGAGGAAAGGCAGGACCCTGATTTTTTGGGGAAAGGTCAGTCAACGAGTCATGGGGTGTACCAATGTGGTACTCAAGATCATTGAGCTGATTCAGCATGTTCGGAGTAGGATCTAGACAGCTCCGAGTCACAGATGAGTTATTCTTATACGCGCTGGTCAGATTTGGAGTTTTAGCTGATGGATATGGTTCTCCTGAAGGTGTCACCAAGGAAAGGTGTCATCTGATTCAAGAAGCGGGGCAAGATGGGGCCCCAGGTATATTGGTCCTTCAGGGTTTAGGCTCGAGTGGGTTGGGTTACGTATCGTCTAGATCTTCTAGCAGAGATCAGTCAGATTCATAGCACGTTTCATGTCTTAGCTGCAGAAGTGCCTGGTAGATGATTCCGCGATGGTGCATTTGGAGGACATTTAGGTGGATGACCGCCATAATTATAATGAGAAATTGGTGTCAATTTTAGATTGGAAGAAGAAAACCTTGAGGAACAAGGTAGTGGAGCTGGTGAAGGTGTAGTGGCAGCACCGAAAGAGTTCAGAGTGGACTTGGGAACCCAAGGAGGAGATGAGGGAGCACTATCCAAAATTGTTCCAGACAACGAACTTCGAGGACGAAGTCTGATTCAAGTAGGGGAGAATTGTAACGCTCGATATTTCCAAGGTATTTATTTAAATTTTGGTTATTGAATTATTAAGACTTGGGCCTTGATGTTGTTGGATCTTTTTTATATTGGGCTTAGGGGGTGCAGTACACGGGGCGTACCACCCTATGTACGTTGGGCGTACTAATGTAGATTGGACGTGGGTGCCATGCACGTACATGCTGCGTACAAGGGAGTACACGCAACGTATGTGTCCAGACCCCAAAACCCTAATATTTAGGGTTTGAAAACTATTTAAAGAACATTATGCCCTAAGGACATTCTCTATCAGCCTCCCTCTTGTCCCTAAGAAGCCCCCTCGAAACCCTAACCCCATTGTTGTGTGTTCTTGTGGTTGGAAGGTCTTTTGAGTGCATTTTTGTAACATTCCTAAAATTTTAAAAATTTTAAAACTTTTACATAAATCCAAAAACCGTAATTATGTACATATTGTTTTTGAAATCTGTTCGTCATCAGAGAAATTCCATAAATCATGAAACAAAATATGAGGAGGTGCACGTTCACGCCTTCGCCTTCTCGCGATCCTTTGAGGTACCTGAAACATAATCCAAAATTGTAAGCTCGAAGCTTAATGAGTTCCCCTAAAATACCAATCACAATACAAAAACCAAAATAATCTCACAAACATCACGCATTCAGAGCCTTCGGTCTGATTGGAACGCCCCACCGGCCTACAGTCTATCTGGTACACCCACAAAACCTACAACATGTATGGTACGCCACCTCGGGCCTTCAGCCTATCATGAACACTCTCCGGGCCTTCGGCTTGACTGGTATGTCCCACTGGCCTTTAGTCTATCTGGGACACCTTGGGTCTGTTGGCCTTCAGCACAAAGCGGGTCTGCCTCAACCCAACCATACATAAAATGTCGACATATACACAACAATTAAACATATAACTAGTCAATCAGATAAATAGACAGATCTTACATATCACTAAGCATAATACCATGCTCTTATCAGGACATAGATCTAACAGATCACTAAAATACCCAATCATGCAATAATCAGGATAACAATCCAAAAGGGCAGGCCTTGGTGCCTTTGACCCAACAAGTACAGTGAGGAACACTCACCTCACAAGTAGTGTTGAACCGGTAAAATTCAACTCCAAAACTCAGCTCTGGACTATAATGCCTACAACCACCATGTGACCATTTCTATCAAACCCTGAAATACCCAAAATGCCCTCAAAGTCAAACTTGGTCAGCCATGGTTAAAGTCAAAGTCAACAATCAAGGTCAACAGTCCATGTTGACCCCACTCATCGAGTGCACCTACCAACTTGTCGAGTTCCTATAGTATTCGGAAAAGCAGGAAAATCCTAGTCAACTCATCAAGTTGGCTGGACGACTCACCAAGTTTTCCCAGCTTAACATATTCAACCCTTTTTCATCAAGTCCAACGCTTTAAAAAGTAGATCTGATACCCAAGAGTTGGAAAACCACGTAAAGTTGCTAACTTGATGTCCATGCACGTCACCAAGAGGCTCCAAAACTCAAACAAGGCTTAATAAGGGAACTAAGGCGGGCCAAGAACTTGATAAATCTTGAAACTTTAAGCCTAAAGAGGCCTCAAAACGTCCAGATCTAAAGTGATAACTTCATGAAATACTCAACCCCAAGAACAATCCCAATATGAGCCAAATATGTCAATAAAATTCCAAGGATGAGATCTAAGCAACAGATAAGCAAGTTGTCGATTTTTTTACCCCAAAAGAAATGTAATACTCCAAAAGTTTCTAGATCTGAAACCGTCCCTTCAATCTAGACACTTCCAACCTTAAGCTTCTTCAAAAGAACACCAAGAAATCACTCTTCAAGCTCATACACACACATATGGGAGACGATGCACAAACTAGGGTTTTCTGGATAGGCGAGACTGATAAGGAGGCCAACCAAAGGGTATAAGGCCTTTAAATAGGGTGCAACACCCTAAACATTATGGTTTCTTAATCAGCCAATAACTCATCGAGTTTTTCCTCACCAACTCGTCGAGTTTGTCCAAAAATATGTGCGGCCCAAGAGCCTTCAACATGTCGAGTTGAGGCCATCATGTAGATGAGTTCCAAGGGGAATTTTCCTTTTAAGGAATAAATCTCATACCTAGAAGTTGGGATGTTACAACTCTCCCCCACTTGAACTAGTCTTTGTTCTCGAAGATTGTTGCGAGGAACAAATCCGGATAATGCTCCCGCATCTCAGCCTCCGAATCCTAGGTCCACTCGATCCCCTCTAATGTTACCATCGTACCTTTAGCAAAGGTACCTCCTTGCTACACAGAACCTTTACCTTCCTTTCTAGAATAGCTATCGGCCTCTCGACAAAGTTCGGGCGCTCATCAACCTGAATATCATCCAACGATATCACTGCATCATCGTCCAAAAGACACTTCCATAACTACGAAACATAGAAAGTGCTATGAATCTAACTGAGCACTTCTGGAAGATCCAATCTATAAGCAACCTTGCCAACCCTGGCAATAACCCAAAATGGTACAATTAATTGGGGATCCAAATTCCCCCTCTTCCTGAAGCGGTTCGCACATGTCCAAGGTGTGACCTTCAACAACACCATGTCACCGACCTGGAACTCCAACTCAGATCTGTTGGATTAGGTGTCTAAGCCCATAATTATAATTTGTATGTACTTGTCCTGATAATAGCATGGTCCATTTTGGGTTGCATTCACCAGAACAATTTGAGAGGATGCATATTTGAGAAAGAGGTTATTTGTGATTTATTAATATATTATAAGTATAATATATTAATAGAGAAATCATATTATTTAATTAGTATTGATCAAGAATTAATTTGGAATTTATTAGTGATCAAAAGAGACTGATTAAATTAACGGGGACTGATTATGTAAATCACTGATACATATGGTTTGGGCTAATAATCCATGATTGCTTTGTGATGGTCTAAGCTTATGATATATTCCATGAAGTGTTAGTCCAAATCAATTGTTGAATCATAACCCTAAGTGTAAGAATTAGCGTTTACAAGTGACTCTTGGAATTCTACACTATATATGTAACCTCTAAGCCCTTAAAATCACCACCAAGAGTATTCTAAGAGGATATAGTCGATTTTTGGTGCTTCAAGCTCTCTCTCATTGTCATCCAACTGTTGGTGGTGTTTTGTGAAACATTTGAGGCATCACACTTGAGGTGCTAAGCTCTTGAAAGACCAACTTCTACAAACTACAACAAGAGGTAATCATCTAACTTGTTTTTATGATTCAAATATCAAATTTGTATACTAGTTAGGGTTCATGCTTTGGAAAAAGAATATTGCATGTATAACTAGAGAAAACTTAGATCCAAGGGTTGTATGTACACCATAGGGATGTTATTGTGCTCAAAACCCTTCAGTGGTATGAGAGGCTAGGGTGTTTTCTGTTATATTGATGCAATTGTATTATTTTCAAAGCTGGGAAAACTATCAAATTTGATTCTGCATGATAACCACAACGTGGCAATGCATGACACGACGTGGTGATGGGTTTGATGGCAGATTTCAGATTTCTTGGCTTAATTTAGGTTTGGATAATTACTATAAAGTGTTTTGTTGATCAAAACTCGATTTTATGTTATGAAAATAATTAGACTTATCTTAATTAAAAGATAATGATCAAAATTTAAGATAATTGCTAGATTATGTGATAAACTAATTATTTGTAAATTTTGAATTGTGATTATCTTGTCAAATTTTAAGATAATTACTTGATTTTATGAAAAATTAATTATTTGTAGAATTCAAATCATCTTGATATATGAGTTAAATTAGGTCAATTTTGTAAATAATAAGTTATATCATAATTTTATTAGTTAAATTTGATCTAAATGTTTCTTGAAGAGTTTCATAACTTGTCATCAAGTTATGAAATATGAAAAGTCTCATTCATGAAACATTAACTCCTTAAGTTATGGAATTCAAGAGGTTTTGAAGAGTTTCAAAACATGCCCTCAAGTTTTGGAATTTGAAAAAGTCTCATTTATGAAACATTAAAATTCCAAACCCTAGAATTTTACAAGTTTAAAATTCAACCCTTATACTATTATAATATTAAAAGTTTAATACTTATATATATATATATATATATATATATATATATATATATATATGTGTGTGTGTATAAGACAAGTCAGTGTTACCGTTAGTAGGCATCATTCACGAAGCCGATCTATAAGGGGGGTATAAGGAAACTGCCTATAAAATGGTGGTTGAATGGGAGTCCACTCTCACCCACCGCTTCCTTGATTGACGGAGGGTTGTTAGCCGAATAGGTAGGATAAGGCATTAATTCTCATTAACATGTATAATGATAATTATAAAGTAACTAAATTTTTATAATTTCAAATCTTAGTTACTTTAGGAAAAATGTAAAAATGGTGCTATTCCATGAAATTGGACTTTTCACCTTGCCAAGTCATTAGTGGAGCGTGTGTGGTTAACCGACATACTAATTTGGGACTAGCCAGGGTCGCAAAGGGCAGCTTGATGTTTGTTATACATCAATGGAACGTGTTTGGTTAACCGACACATTGATTATGTGATAAATGACATCATGAGTACCAAGCACATTTGTATGTTTACTAACACCTTTTTGTGATCCTCGGTATGCTAGTCACAAACTTGAAGAGCATAATCGAGATTTAAACATGCCATTGAAAAGTTCAATGAATCTCAAAAGAATCTAGGAATTTCAGTTCATTTAAAACTTAATACTCTTTTTCATTTTTCATGGTGGAAATTGGTAAATCGTCATTTACCTACCTTCAAATACTTTGCAATTGGATTACAACATCCCTCTTCCGAATTGTGAAATATTGTTTTGGGTCCTAGCCTTAATATTTCATTTGGGTGTTATATTAAGGATTCTTATCTAATCTAAACTCCGTTTTTCTTTTCAGATGTCTACCCCAAACGTTGTTGGCTCCAACCCTTCCTGCTCTTTCTCCCTCATGAACATATGTGGGAGGGTCATTTTTTTATGGATCGAATTTCAATGATTGGATTTGAAACATCCGCATAGCCATTCGACACGAGGAAAAAGAGTATGTCCTCAACAAAGAGCTTAAGGAGATTGCTGAATCTACTGACACTCCTAAATAGATAGTTGAGTATAGGGCTCATGAGAAGGATGCGGCAAAGGTGTCGTGCATCATGATAGCCACTATGACTCCTGAACGTTAGAAATCTTATGAGGACTTCTGGTCTTTCGAGATGCACCAAGACTTGATGGAAAGGTACCATATAAGTGCTTGACAAGAAAGGTATGGAATCATTTCCTCCATGATAACAACCAAAATGAAGGATGGAGAGTCCATCACGACCCACTTGCAGAAGATGCAAAGATATGTGGACCGCTTGTTGAAGTTGAATGTTAATTTCGATGAAGAGTTTGTCACACCCCCAAACCAAGGATGGCGGAAACGTCCGAGGGTGGAGGACTTCATGTACAGTATCACAACAATGTGTATAATAGTGCTCAAAGTAGATACAACCATCATAAATATAATTGAAAAAGTTACACCAAAGTATATGTTTACATGTTTCAAAATCAATTACATTATGATGACAAAATAAATTGTTGACGGTTTAACGTCCCATCCTCAAAGCGCTGAAGTTTTCCTATTTCACTGATTTCCTGAGAATACAAGTAGTTTTGAAAAAGTGTCAACAATTAAGTTGGTGAGTTCATAAGAGTTTTGTTTGAAGTAGAAACCATTTTCCTTGTAAAATCGATAGAGTTTGATTTCCAGAAAATCCAATATTTTCTTAGTTAAGTATGAACAAAATATTTCTATATGATGCGTTAATGAACCCTAGAATAACCCGTAGATTTCCCCTATAATCGTCCAGCGCATATAAGTTATATAAGGTTTAGGTTAGATAAAACGTTGAATATATTGGGGGTGCCCTAGGTCCACAACCCAACGAGGAACAGGAGATGAGGCGGGCACCACCAATTATAAGCCAATCAAGACTAAATTCTTATATGACTCAAGCATATATGCTCAACGATTATAGTTGAAGTCTAACAATGCGAAAATTGAATGTGGAGTTAAATCCAAAAACCGGAACCAAACCCTAGTGTAGTGTACGAAATAGTAATAGTGACTGTGAACATAAACTATACATATCATAGTTCATTGGATAGTGGTAGTGACTAGTGAACATGAACTATGCATATTATAGTTTACCAAAAGTGGTGGTGATGGTGAATGTAACCTATACATATCATAGTTCATCAAATAGTGATAGTGGTAGTGAACATGAACTATGCATATTATAGCTTATCAAAAGTGGTGGTGATGGTGAATTCCTTTCTTGTAATTAAGTTCTTAGTGTAGATGAAACATAAACTATACCTATTATAGTTTATCACTTTGTTTGTAATATATATATGCCATAACTATACCGATTATAACTAGCGTGTTCGTTTGTGGGGGTATAATGGCTTAACTATACTTATTATAGTTTATCATAATTATTCATAGTGGTAATGACTCTTTTGTATGTGTAACACCTTTAATAATGTGTTTGTTATGTAAGATAACCCTAAACTATATCTATTATAGTTTAATAAATATTTGTGTGGGTAGTGAGCATAAGCCTTACTTGTCATAGTTTACCAATGTTTGTTTTTTAATGGATATAGCCTTGTAATATTATTTATATATTTACCATACTTGTGGAGGTAAGAATCCATTTGTTTTCTGATGTATGTCTATATAAGAATACAAAAATGTCATATATTGCAACAACACATAATCACATAATGATGTATACCTTGCTCAACATGTTACAAGGTGAAATGAAATTTATAGTGTTTTTCTATTAATAACATTTTCTGTAACTGTTATTGGAAAATTTGTAGAAAAATCATAAAATGTCCAAATCAAGTTCTATAACTTCTGAGAGTTTGGAAAATGAGTCTAGTTTGTTCATAATTTTTATTATAATTTTTAATGACCTCTTACTTGTGTGAAAAAATCCATAATCACAGACTGGTCGGGATTGATGTTTGAAATGACAGGCAGTTTTGTAAAAATCACCATAAATTGTAGAAAAATCGTATGGATATGTGCAAGTAGTCATTTTATAGATAAGAAGTGGAACTACTTGCACCTAAAACAGTGTTGAAAAATAAAATGTTTAACTTGTCCAAAACAGTCCGTGAATGGAGTTGAACTTTTCTGATGAAGGGTGTTAGAAAAGTTTAGTTATGTTCTTGGTGTTTTAACTTGAATTCCCCCCCCCCCCCTAAAATCTTGAGAAAACATAAAAATGTAGGGGTATGAACTCACCTTGAGTGATTTCAGAAGATGGGTGATGGAGAGAAGAAGTTTTCAACTCATGAACACTTGAAGAATCACTTGACGGTTCGAAGATCTAACAAGAATGTGATGATGTTTGTGTAAGCAATCTATGATTTTGAGTAAGGGGATGTGTAATAATCATTAGAAAGATGATGATACTTACTAAATGAAGGAGAAAAGTCTTGGAGTATGCCTTGAAGTTCTCGAATTTGAGAGAGAAAGATGAGAGAGTTTGGAGTGTGGTTCTTGGTGGAAAAATGAGAGAATGAATGAAGTGTGAGGAGAGAGGGTGGATGTTCCAGCTCTAAGAACGTGGGAAATGGCTGAAAATAATGAGAAAGGACTTATGAAGTGACTAGGGATGGGCTGATGGTGAATAGTGACATGGAGTGGGTATGGGAGTGGTTGCTTGTGTCATAAAATAGAGGAAAGTCAACACTCCACCTCTTGTACTTCACCCACTCTTCTTGGATAAGGTTTTATCCTTAAAAACATGATTAATTAATAATTAAGGGTCCTTATATGTTAAAATAAAGTTTTGGGTGAAAATCCCATGTTAAAACAATTAAAAACGGGCCTAAAACGCAAATTTAGACGAAAACCGGGAGAAAAGAGGCTTCCCAGCGAGACCTCTCGGTCCTAGGCCGAGGTTCGGTCCCTAATGATGCCGAGCCGGAGCGAGATGGGGCGAACCAGAAGCGAGAAGCGAAGGCG
Source organism: Lactuca serriola (assembly GCF_051521515.1). Classification (NCBI taxonomy): domain Eukaryota; kingdom Viridiplantae; phylum Streptophyta; class Magnoliopsida; order Asterales; family Asteraceae; genus Lactuca; species Lactuca serriola. Next base: position 180,563,816 of record NC_136414.1, read on the forward strand.
AGGGGCTCGGTCCGAAGCAGTCAGAAGCGAACTAGACCGAGGGCACCATGATCCGAAATGGACTGAAGGTTCGGGTTCGGGTGTGGCATGCGAGGTTCGGGCCCGAGAGGACCTTTCGGGTTCGGTTCAGCAGCCTTCGGCTCAGAATGGTTCGGTCCCTTAAGAGGACTTTCGGGTCCTTAAGAGGGTTTCGGTTCCTAAGAGGACTTTCGGGTCCTAAGAGGGGTTTCGGGTCCTTAAGTCCGTTTTTCGCGTAGACTTTCGTTTTTGGGCTGTTTTCGCCAAATTCGAGGGCCGTGATGCCCCGAGTGATTATAGAAAGTTGAGAGAGATTTGAGAGAGATTCCACATACTTAGAGAGATTTGGGAGAGATTTGACATTCTTGGAGAGATTTCACATACAAAGAGATATTTGGGAGAGATTTCACATTCTTGGAGAGATTTGGGAGAGATTTGACATTCTTGGAGAGATTTCACACACAAAGAGATATTTAGGAGAGATTTCACATTCTTGGAGAGATTTGGGAGAGATTTGACATTCTTGGAGAGATTTCTCATACAAAGAGATATTTGGGAGAGATTTCACATTCTTGGAGAGATTTGGGAGAGATTTGACATGCTTGGAGAGATTTCTCATACAAAGAGATATTTGGGAGAGATTTCACATACTTAGAGAGATTTGGGAGAGATTTTCGATAAGAAGGGATAGAGTGGAAACGATTGAGAGAGGTTTCATTTGTGACCTTTTTGAGTGTCCGGCTTCGCAATGCAAGGTCTGTAAACCCCGTTAAGCCTTGCTTAAGGATCTTACACACTCCCGATGAGTATGCGACATTGTATTATCGGTTTGGCTCGTCACTCACCACAGTTTTAGGTTAAGGAGATCTAGATGTACGTACTTTTCGATTTATGATCCCTTATTAGAATAGCGAGTTGTTTAGTAATTACATAATGTAAGCCCTAGTACACAAGGGTTAGTTGAGTTGACCGGTTCGACTTGTTGACTTTAGTTGACTTTGACTTGACCGGAAATTGAAGGTTGTCACAGAGTTGACTATTGACATTATCCTACACTCTTTTCCTTCTTGTTATGATCAGTTATGTATGACTTATGATGTGAACAAGGAGGAAGTCACTCTTAGAAAGCTTCAAGGCCTTCTCAGAACTGTTGAAAGTAGTTTGAAAGGAAAATCTGTTGTATCTACGCCTACTACTATTGCCCTAGTCCTGGCAATTGGACATGGTAAAGGAAAGAAAAGGAAAGCTCCCACAAAAAATCACTAGTGAAAGTATCGTGATGGAGCCTCTTCGAGTGGGTCTAAAGGTGGTTTTGCTGCTCCCTCTTTCAATCGAAAAGAAGCAAAGTGCTTCTACTGTCATGACAAAGGGCACTAGAAACGAAGCTACCCCAAATACTTATAGGACATTAAGGATGGGAATATTAAGCCCACATTCACAGTTATTTATACTATTCATTCTAATAACTCATCACAATCTTATTCTTTGGTCCTTGATATAGGATGTGGTTTTCACATTTGTTTTGATTTGCAGGGTCTAAAAAGAAGTAGGGATGTGGAGTACGACAAGATGAACCCAATCATGGGGAATAGGAAAGTGTCGCCTGTCACCAAGATTGGAGTTTATTCTTTATTGCTTAGTAGTGGGTTAGAATTAGATTTTGAATAATTGTTTCTACTCATTAGATATGGAGAGAAACATTATTTCCTTTCATGGTTTGTATAACAAGGTTTTAGATTTTCATTTAATAATGAACTTGGTTCTATAAATGCTTTTTATAATGGTGAATTTAATTTTGAAGCGTTGCCTTCTAATGATGTATATGAAACTGTGATGGTTGTAGACAACTTAGGAAATAATGTATTGCATATTGATTCGTCCAAAGGTTTGGATAAGGCAGGCTTGTGGCATTGTCATCTTGGACATGTCAACAAGAAGCGCATAGCCCAACTCTAAAAGGTTGGAGTGTTTGAGTCATTTGACTAAAATTTCGATGACACATGCGAATTTTGTTTGCTTGGAAAGATGACCAGGTCACCCTTCACTAGTACTTGTTAAAGGGGTGATGGTTTTTTGGATCTCATACACACCGATGTGTGTGGGCCCTTCAGATCTGCCACAAGGGATGCTAACCGCTTTAATGTGACTTTTACCGATGATTATAGCAGATATGGGTATATCTACTTAATCAAGCATAAGTCAGAAACCTCTGAAAAGTTCAAAGATTTTAAACAAGAAGCGGAGAATCAGTTGGGCAGGAAGATAAAGATGCTCCGATTCGATCGAGGTAGAGAGTATCTTAGTATCGAGTTCCACGACTATCTTAAGGAATGTGGAATTGTTTCACAATTGACGCTACCTAGGACACCGCAGCTTAATGGTGTGGCTGGTAGGTGCATTCGAACCTTGTTGGATATGGTTCATTCCATGATGAGTCGAGCTTCGTTCCGTATCTCATTCTGGGGTATGCCTTAGAGACTGCCACCCATATCCTTAATCTAGTACCAACTAAGAAGGTTACCAAAACACCTCAGAAATGTGGATAGGGAAGGTTCCTTCGTTGGCACACATCAAGGTTTGCGGTTGCAAGGCACTCGTAAGACAAGAGACTCACGACAATCTTGAACCTCATAATAAGCAATGTATTTTCATTGGCTACCCACATAAGTCTTTTGGATATCTCTTTTATAGACCGAGTGACAATGTTGTCTTCGTTGCGAGGATATGGGTTTTCCTTGAAAGAGAACTCATATGCTACGAGGAGAGTGGGAGGAAAATTGACCTTTAAGAGCTTCAAGAGTTAAGTGATGAAGGAACCTCAAACACTAGCACTAAACCTGAGGAGGAAACTCCTATTGAACCAGTTGACGAGCTCTTACCTCTGAGACATTCCAATAGAGTTAGAATGGCACTGGAGTTTGACGGTTTTCACGTTACTACGGAAGGTGATATGTTTATCAGTGATAGTACACTGGTAAATTTGGATAAGCCTCTAACTACAAGGAAGCCATGGCGTAACCTGAGTCCTAAAATGGAAAGAGGCTATGGATAGCGAGATTCAGTCCATGTTTGACAATCAAGTTTGGAACTTGGTTGACAATGTACCTAGTCGTAAGACAGTCGGGTGCAAATGGATGTTCAAGAAGAAGACGGACATGGATGGGAAAGTACACACATATAAGGCACGATTGGTTGTGAAGTACTTCACTTAAACTCTTGGAGTTGACTATGACGAGACCTTCTCACCAGTAACGAAGATCAAATATGTAAGGGTTATGCTAGCCATAGTTGCGTTTCATGATTATGAAATATGGCAGATGGATGTCAAAGCCACTTTCCTTAATGGAAAGTTGGTGGAAGATGTTTAGATGAGTCAGCAAGAGGGTTTTGTAGATGTGATGTATCCTAATAGAGTGTGTAAGCTTGAGAAATCCATTTATGGATTGAAACAAGCATCTCGCAGATGGAATCTTTGTTTCGATGAGAAAGTCAAAGAGTTTGGTTTTTCGAGAAGCGAGGATGAGTCTTGCGTATATGTCAAAGCTAGTTGGAGTATAGTTAGCTTTCTAGTATTGTATGTGGATGACATACTACTCATAGGAAACAACATTCCATCCTTCTAGGAGGTTAAATCCTGGCTTGGAAAGTGTTTCTCTATGAAGGACATTGGAGAAGCTGCTTATATTCTAGGGATAAGGATATTGAGAAATAAGAGTAAAAGACTAATAGGACTTAGTCAAAGTATATACTTAGACATGGTGTTGAAACGTTTCAGCATGGAGAATTTAAATAAAGCTGAATTGCCCATTCTGAGAAATACGAAACTGAGTAAGACTCAGAGTCCGAGTACCGATTCTGAGATAGTAGAGATAAGCCGAGTACCATATGCTTCTGTAGTTGGATCGATCATGTATGCCATGACATGTACTCGCCCTGATGTGGCGTTTGCTTTGAGCATGGTCAGCAAATATCAGGGGAATCCTGGTAGAGCTCACTAGATTGCGGTAAAGAATATTCTTAAGTACCTGTGGAGGACTAAGGACTGGGTCCTTACCCTCGATGGGAGTGATGAATTTAGAGTGACAAGGTATAGTGACGCCATCTTTCAAACCGACAAAGATAATTTCCGCTCTCAGTCGGGCTGGGTATTTACCCTAAATGGAGGAGCAATAACATGGAAAAGTTCTAAACAGGAGACTGTGGCTGATTCAACGTGTGAATCAGAGTACATAGCAGCAAGTGAAGCGTTGAAGGAGGTGATATGGCTAAAAACTTCATCGGAGACCTTAGAGTTGTACCAGCTGTAAATGAGCCTATGGAGATTTTTTGTGATATTGAGAGTGCGGTCACCTTAACCAAGGAACCAAGGGATCATGGCAGATCCAGGCACTTCGACAGAAAATATCACTTCATAAGACATCGAGTAGAAGAAGGACTCATCGTAGTAAAGAGGGTATCTTCAGAGGAGAATCTAGCAGATCCCTTTTCGAAGGGAGTGGATAGGGTTAAGCACTTGCGGTATGCTAGAAGTTTTGGGCTGAAGGACGATATTAGTTTTAATAATTAGATAGCTGTTTAGAAACTTGTAATAGATAAAATGCAATTGACATTTGATGATAAAATAAAAGGAGTTTTATTTATGAGTAAAGTTACTATCTAATGTCTATTGTTTACTATTGTTTCATTTTGCATGTTCTGACTTCCAGAATAATAAGATTATTCAAACCATCCACACTCGATCATACTTTGGAAGTAGGTATTGAGACAAGATTGTCATAAATTGGCTTCTAGATTGTCTAAAGTGTTTAGACATAGCAAAACTTTGCTACAACATTCATGAGTGCTCCTGAAATAAGATTTGAGTATTGGATTAAACCCACTCTCACATGAATCACTTCAGGGAATTTATCATGAGTGATTGTGAGATGATAATATTGTTGGATTAGTGTCTAATCCCGTAACTATATTTGGTAAGTACTTGACCCGGTTGTGCATGGTACTTTTGGGTTGCCTTCACCTTAGCAACTTGATAGGGTAATTTATGGAGAGAGAGAGAGAGAGAGAAGATATTACGGTTTATTAATATATTATAAGAATAATACATTAAAGGAGAAATATTATTATTTGATTAATATAGTCATAGATTAATCAGGAATTAATTTGGTGACTAAAAGATATTAATTAAATAAAGGGACTTAAACCGTCAATTGTTTGATAGTTGTATTTTGGGCTGAGAAACCTAATGGACTAAGGGGTGAACGAAATTATGATGGGAGTCCATCATATTTTCATCCATGGCCCTATTCCAGAAGGTTCCATGGGCTGCTTAATGTTTAAGCTGTCTATTAGGGTTTTGACTTAAACCCTAGCTGCTCACAGTATAAATAAATCCCCTAGGTTACAAAAATCGGCGACTGCTTCTCCTAGAACCCTAGAGCCGATTTCAAGTGCCTCCTTCTCTCTCAAATACTACCCTCTTGCTAGTTGGTGTTTGTAAGCCATTAGAGGAGTTACACTTGTGACTCTAAGCTCAAGGAAAAAGAAAGATTCAAACAAGTAACAAGAGGTGATCTTTTAGATCTGGTTTGGTCATTATTATTTCGAATTATTTTCATTAGATCTAGGTTTTGAAAGTCTTGGATGAATGCATGTAAAATTAGAGAAACATAGATCCAAGCATTAGGGTTTGCATGAACACATAGGATGTTCTTGTGGCTCAAACCCATCAGTGGTACAAGAGCCTTGTTTGGTTTCTATTGTATTGATGCCTTGTTTATTTGTTCAAGCTTTAAAATTGATTTTTATGCTTTCTGCCTGAAGAACTCGACGTGTTTCATGAGGAACTCGACGAGTTGGATGAACTCGACGAGTTCCAATGTGGACTCAACGAGTTTAGGTGTCAGACAGAAAGATTTTCGGGAATTCTTGTTGTTTTGCTTAAGGATACTTACCTAAATCGTTTTGGTTCAATAAAATCCGAATTTTATTACTTTTTTGTCAATATCCTTAACAACACAAAAGATAATTGCCAATTTTTTTGATGATAAATTCCATATTTGATAATATTTTATTATTTGAATTTATTTGGTGAATTATCGTAATCTTGATTAGGTCAAATCTAGATAATCATTAAATTAATTGTTTAATTTAAAATTATTTGCCTTTTGATCCTTATGTTTTGAAAAGTTCAAAACTTGTCCTCAAGTTTTAAATTTTAGATTTTATGGTTAAAATGTTTAATTTGAACAATTTAAATTTCAAACCCTAGAATTTTACAAGTTTAAGATTCAACCTTATACTTTATAATATTATAAGATTTATATATATATATATATATATATATATATATATATATATATATATATATATATATATATATATAACTTAAATGCTAGTCTTACCATTAGTAGGCCTCATTCACGAAGCCGATCTATAAGGGGGTATAAGGTTGTGGCCTATAAAATGGCCATTTAATGGGTGTCCAGTCTCACCCACCGCTTCCTTGAATTGTGGAGGGTCGTTAGCCGAACGGGTAGGATAGGGCAACCCTTTCTCATTAATAAGTATAATGATTCTATATAAAGTAACTAAACGTTTTTTTTTCAAAAATTCAAAATCTTAGTTACTTTAGGCAAAGTGAATTGATGCAATCCCATAAAATTACACTTTGTACCCTTGCTAATAAGTTAGTGGATCGTGTATGGTTAACCGGCACACTAATTGGTTCTAAGAAAAGGTGGCAAAGGGTGACTCATTGTTTGTCATAGTTCGATGGAGCGTGTGTGGTTAACCGACACATCAAATAGGTGACTATAACAATGAGGGCACCATGTACATTTTCATGGTTATTCACACCCGCTTTGTGATCCTCGGCATCCCAGTCACAAACTAGAGGGGTATATCAAGATTTAAACGTGCCATTGATTCATCACATGCTATTTCTTGGATTGGAAGATCAAGCCGCCTTTCGCAGGTATTTACACAATTAAACCTAATGATTCATCACATGCTATTTCTTGGGTTCTTGATACAGGATGTGGTTTTCACATATGTTCTAATTTGTAGGGACTAAGAAGAGATAGGGATGTGGAGCGTGGAAGAATAAATCTAATCATGGGGACCATAAGATTGTCACATGTCACCAAGATTGGAGTGTATTCTCTAGCGCTTAGTAATGGATTATGTTTAGATTTAAATAATTATTGCTATTCGCCAGATATGTCAATAAACATCATTTCATTTCATGGTTTGTTTAGACAAGGATTTAGATATTCATTTGATAATGAGAAACGTTCTATTTATGCTTATCTGAATGGTGTTTTATATTTCGAAGCATTGCCTTGTAATAGAATTTATGAAATTGTTATGGTTGTAGATAACCTAGGAAATGATGTATTGTGTGTGGATTCTTCCAATAGTATGGATAAATCATGCTTGTGGCATTGTCGTCTTGGACATGTTAACAAGAAACGCATAGCCCAACTACAAAAGGATGGAGTGTATGAGTCATTCGACCTTAGGGACGATGACGTGTGCGAGTCGTGTTTACTTGGAAAGATGACCAAGTCACCCTTCACTGGCATTTGTGAAAGGGGTGAGGGTCTATTGGATCTCATACACACCGATGTGTGTGGGCCCTTTAGATCCACCACAAGGGATGTGAACCGCTTCTATGTGACTTTCACCGACGACTATAATAGATATGGGTATATCTACCTAATCAAGCACAAGTCAGAAACCTTTGAAAAGTTCAAAGAGTTTAAACAAGAAGTGGAGAATCAATTGGGCAGGAAAATCAAGATGCTTCGATCCGATCGAGGAGGAGAGAACCTAAGTCTTGAATTCCACGACTATCTTAAGGATGCGAAATAGTTTCGCAATTGACGCCACCTAGGACACCGCAGTTGAACGGTGTGGCTGAGAGGCGTAATCGAACCTTGTTGGACATGGTTCGTTCCATGATGAGTTGTGCTTCACTACCTATCTCATTTTGGGGGTATGCCTTAGAGACTGCCCCCATATCCTTAACTTAGTACCTACGAAGAAGGTTGCCAAAACACCTCACAAGATGTGGACAAGGAAAGCTCCCTCGTTGGCACATATCAAGGTTTGAGGTTGCGAGGCTTTCGTAAGACGAGAGACTCACGACAAGCTCGAACCTCGTAGTGAGCGATGTATTTTCATCGGGTACCTGCAGAAATCCTTTGGATATCTCTTCTATAGACCGAGTGACAATGTTGTCTTCTTTGCGAGGAGAGGGGTTTTCCGAGAGCGAGAAGTCATAAGCCAAGGAGACAGTGGGAGGCAAATCGATCTTGAAGAGATTTAAGAGCCAAGCGATGAAGGAACCTCTAACGCTGGCGCTCAACCTAAGGAGGAAACTCCGGTTGAACCGATTGACAAGTCCTTACCTCTTAGACGTTCCGAAATAGTTAGGGTTCAACCCCAATTCTATGGTTTTCATATTACTATGGAAGAGGATACGTTCATTAGCGATAGTACACTAGTGAATTTGGAAGAACCTAACAGCTATAAGGAAGCCATGGAAGGCCGCGAGTCTGCAAAATGGAAAGAGGCGATGGACAGCGAGATGCAGTCCATGTATGACAACCAAGTTTGGAATTTGGTTGACCATGTGCCCGGACGTAAGACGGTCGGGTACAAGTGGATCTTCAAGAAGAAGACCGACGTGGATGGGAATGTGTACACATATAAGGCGCGATTGGTTGCGAAGGGTTTCACTCAAACTCCCGGAGTTGACTATGATGAAACCTTCTCGCTAGTTGCTAAAATAAAGTCTATTAGGGTGATGTTGGCCATTTCTGCATTTCATGATTATGAAATATGGCAAATGGATGTGAAAACCGCTTTCCTTAATAGGAAGTTGGCTGAGGATGTTTACATGGCTCAGCCAGAGGGTTTTGTCAATGCAAAGCATCCCAATAGAGTTTGCAAGCTTGAGAAGTCCATTTATGGACTTAAGCAAGCGTCTCGCAGATGGAACCTTTGCTTTGATGAGAAAGTCAAAGAGTTTTGGTTTATACGAAGCGAAGATGAATCATGTGTATATGTTAAAGCTAGTGGGAGTATAGTTAGCTTCCTCTTATTGTATGTCGATGACATACTACTCATAGGAAACAACATCCTGACACTGCAGGAAGTTAAGTCCCGGCTCGGGAAGTGCTTCGCTATGAAGGACCTGGAAGAGGCTTCCTATATTTTGGGAGTAAGGATAGTGAGAGACCGAATTAAGAGACTAATAGGACTTAGTCAGAATACTTACTTGGACAAAGTACTAAAACGTTTTAGTATGGAAAACTCAAAGAAGGGAGAGTTACCAATCCAAAGTAATGCCATGTTAAGTAAAACTCAATGCCCGAGTACCGAAGTCGAGATAGCATAAATGAGCCGAGTACCATACGCTTCCGCAGTTGGGTCAATTGTGTATGCTATGACTTGTACTTGCCCTGATATTGCCTTTGCTTTAAGCATGGTCAGTAGATATCAAGGGAACCCTGGCAGAGCGTATGGACCGCAGTCAAGAACATTCTTAAGTACCTTCGGAGGATCAAGGAATGGTTTATAGTCCTCGGAGGGAGTGGTGACTTAAAAGTGCGAGGGTATAGTGACGCCAGTTTTCAGAACGACAGGGACAATTACCGTTCGCAGTCGGGCTGGGTCTTTACCCTTAATTGAGGAGCAGTGACTTGGAAAAGTTCCAAGCAAGAAACCATAGCTGATTCAACGTACGAATCAGAGTACATTGCAGTGAACGAAGCATCAAAGGAGGCGATATGGTTGAAGAACTTCATTGGAGACCTTGGAGTTGTACCTGCCATAAAGGAGCCTATGGAAATTTTATGTGATAATGAAGGAGCGGTTGCCTTGACCAAGGAACCGAGGGATCATGGTAGATCTCGACATATCGACATAAAATATCACTTTATTCGACATCGGGTAGAAGAAGGACTCCTCATAGTGAAGAGCGTATCGTCAGAGGATAACCCAGCAGATCCGCTTACAAAGGGACTGAGTAGGGTCAAGCACTTGCAGCACACTAGGAGCATTGGGCTGAAGGACGATATTAGTTTAGATTAGATAGTTTAGAAACGTGTAATAGATAAATGTAATTGACATTTGATGATTAAATAAAGGAGTATTATTTATAAGTAAAGTTATTGTCTTATGTTGATTGGTTAACTATTGTTTCACTTTGCATGTTTTGACTTCCTGAATAATTGAGTTATTTTAGAATAATCAAATTATTCAAACGGTCCACAGTTGTTCATATGTTGGAAGTAGGTATGAATGAAGACTGTCATGAATAGGTGTGTAGATTGTCTAAAAGGTATTAGACATATCAAAGGTTTGCTACAACGTTCATGAGTTCTTATGAACAAGTTTTGAGCATTGGAATAAACCTACGCTTGCTGGAATCACTTCATGGAATTTATCACGAGTGATCGCAAGAAGATAATATCATATGGTCTTAAAACCCCTATATATGGTTTATTGTTGGCTGATTGGTTGTGCATTGATAATGAGAAAATGCATCAGTAACTTGATGTCATAAAACACATTGTTGTGTATAATTTGATTAGTGAATAGTAAATGCATATAAGTCGAAGTTTATCTGTTCCTTTTATCCTAAGAGGGTAAAAGAGATATCAGGGCCCCTCAATGATTTGATTTGACTTATGTGTCGGGCCCAATCAGGATTGAATTGATGTGTTCAATTAAGTTCTATGTCAAATGAATCAGAGATCGAGAAACAAACTGTTGGACAATAAGTATGACTATGTTCCATATAATTGTCCGCATGATATCTAGAACAAAGGACTATACGATTCCTTATCTAAAGGACAGGTTACTGCTAAGATCAGAGTTCGACAACTTCTTTAAGAGCTACGATTGCTAATCGGAATATGCTTATATTATAGTTACTAGACTTATCCAACTGGGAGACTGTTGGATTAGTGTCTAAGCCCGTAACTATATTTGGTAAGTACTTAACCCGGTTGTGCATGGTCCTTTTGGGTTGCCTTCACTTTAGCAACTTGACAGGGTAATTTACGGAGAGAAAAAAGATATTATGGTTTATTAATATATTAGAAGAATAATATATTAAAGGAGAAATAATATTATTTGATTAATATTAGTCATAGATTAATCAGGAATTAATTTGGTGACTAAAAGAGATTAATTAAATAAAGGGACTTAAACTGTCAATTGTTTGATAGTTGTATTTTGAGCTGGGAAACCTAATGGACTAAGGGGTGAACGAAATTATGATGGGAGTCCATCATATTTCCGTCCATGGCCCTATTCCTGAAGGTTCCATGGGTTGCTTAATGTTTAAGCTGTCTATTAGGGTTTTGACTGAAACTCTAGCTGCTCACAGTATAAATAGATCCCCTAGGTTACAGAAATCGGCGACTGCTTCTCCTAGAACCCTAGAGTCGATTTCAAGTGCCTCCTTCTCTCTCAAATACTACCCTCTTGCTATTTGGTGTTTGTAAGCCATTAGAGGAGTTACACTTGTGACTCTAAGCTCAAGGAAGAAGAAAGATTCAAGCAAGTAACAAGCGGTAATCTTCTAGATTTGGTTTGGTCATTATTATTTTGAATTATTATCATTAGATCTAGGTTTTGAAAGTCTTGGATGAATGTATGTACAATTAGAGAAATGTAGATCCAAGCATTAGTGTTTTCATGAGCACATAGGATGTTCTTGTGGCTCAAACCCATCAAATATCAGATAGTCTTCAAACCAAGATATATGAGTTTTTGATTACAAGTTGGTTGTGCATTGATAGTGCGAAAACGCATCAGTAACTTGATGTTATAAAGTGTGGTGTTGTGTATGATTTAACGAGTAATTAGTACAAGCATATAAGTCAAAGTTTATTTGTTCCTTTTATCCTAGGAGGATTAAAAGTGATATCTTGGGCCCCTCGATGATTTTGTCTTGACTTATGGGTCGGGCCCAGTCAGGTCTCAATTGATGTGTTCAATTAAGTTCTTTGTCAAACAAATCAGAAATCGGGAAACAAGCTACTGGACAATAAGTAAGTTCCATGTATTTTTCTGCATCATATCTTAAAGAACAGAGGATTATATGATCCCTTATCTAAAGGAAGCGTCAGAATTCGACAACGGCTTTTGAGAGCCACAATTGTTAATCGGATTTTAAAGTTGCGTTGGCATTTATAGTTATTAGACTTATCCAAGTGGGAGGCTGTTGGATTAGGTGTCTAAGCCCATAACTATAATTGGTATGTACTTGACCTGATACTAGCATGGTCCATTTTGGGTTGCATTCACCAGAACAATTTGATAGGATGGATATTTGAGAAAGAGGTTATTTGTGATTTATTAATATATTATAAGTATAATATATTAATAGAGAAATCATATTATTTAATTAGTATTGATCAAGAATTAATTTGGAATTAATTTAGTGATCAAAAGAGACTAATTAAATTAACGGGGGCTGATTATTTAATTCAGTGATACATATGGTTTGGGCTAATAATCCAAGATTGATTTGTGATGGGCTAATCAATTGTTGGATCATAAGCCTAAGTGTAAGAATTTGGGTTTACAAGTGACTCCTGGAATTCTACACTATATATGTAACCTCTAAGCCCCTAAAATCACCACCAAGAGTATTCTAAGAGGATATAGTCGATTTTTGGTGCCCCAAACTCCCTCTCATTGTCATCCAATTGTTGGTGGTGTTTTGTGAAACATTTGAGGCATCACACTTGAGGTGCTAAGCTCTTGAAAGACCAACTTCTACAAACTACAACAAGACGTAATCATCTAACTTGTTTTTATGATTCAGATATCAAATTTGTATGCTAGTTAGGGTTCATGCTTTGGAAAAAGAATATTGCATGTATAACTAGAGAAAACTTAGATCTAAAGCATTAGGGTTGTATGTGCACCATAAGGATGTTATAATGCTCAAAACTCTTCAAGATCGGCATCGGTCGGCATAGCTCTTCTGTCGGCTCTGAGCAGTCTGCAACCTCTGCCTAATCTGTTGAATCATCTATGTAGTCTTCAAAACCACCTCGGTCCGACCTATGACCCTGTGACCAACCCCCCCCCCCCCCCCAACAGACTGGGGTACGACATCTTCGCCCATACAAAAGCTCAAAAGGCGGGGCACTAATATTGGAGTGGAAACTATTGTTGTAGGGGAACTCTGCAAGAGGTAGGTAGGAGTCCTAAATCCCACCAAAATCAATGACACAAACTCTCAACATATCCTCGAGATTCTGAATGGTCGGCTTGCTTTGGCCATCGGTCTGCGGATGATAAGTTGTGCTGAAATGCAGCCTCGTACCCAGTTCGTCATGGAACTTCTGCCAGAAATGGGAGGTGAACAGAACATCACGGTCTGAAACAATAGAGGCTGGAACCCCATGGCTAGCAATGATCTCATGAATATACACAACGGCCAACTTTTCGGCCGATGAGCTCTCCCAAATTGCCAGAATTGGGCACTCTTGGTCAATCGATCCACGATGACCCAATTAGCATCGAAACCCTTTGTCGTCTTCGACAACTTGGTGATGAAGTCCATCAAAATCTACTCCCATTACCACATGGAAACCTCCCAAGGTAGCAGCTTGCCGTGCGGCCTCTGATGCTCGGCCTTGACCATCTTACAGGCCACGCACCTTTCGACGTACCAGGCAATCTCCCTCTTCATGCATGGCCACTAATAACCCAGTCTCAGATTCCGATACATCTTGGTGGTCTATGGTTGGATAGAAAAAGTGAGACTTATGAGACTCCTCCAACACAATCTGTCTGAACCCACCAGACACATGAACCCACACCCGACCTCAACAGGTCAACAAACCACGACTGTCCGGCACAAATATGGTGATCCAACTCCTGATCCTCTCAATCTTCCAATTCTCCTCTCGAACATCCTCAGTCTGAGCCTCCCTAATCAAACCCATAAGTAGAGAATCCACAGATATCCTTATACATGCCACCTTAAGAGAAGGTCCAGTCGACTTGCAGCTTAGGGCATCCGCCATCACATTCGCTTTACCCGGATAATAAAGGATCTCACAGTCATAATCCTTGACTACATCTAGCCACCTGTGCGGCCTCATGTTCAGGTTCGACTGATCCATAATATGCCTCAAACTCTTCTGATCCGTGTAGATAGTATAGTGGACCCCATAAAGGTAGTGTCTCCAAATCTTGAGGGCGAAAACCACCGTCCCCAACTCAAGATCATGCGTGGGATACCTCGTCTCATACGGATTTAGTTGTTGCGAAGCATAAACTATCACCCGTCCTCTCTGCATGAGGACTGCTCCCAAGCCAGTGATGGATGCAGCACGGAAAACCAAAAAATCTCAATTCCCTCCGGGAGGGACAAAACTGGGGATTTGCAAATTCTATTCCGAACTGTCTCAAATGCAGACTGCTGCTTAGGGCACCACTAAAAATCCACCCCCTTCCTCGTCAGACGAGTGAGGGGTACTGCAATCTTGGAGAAATCTTGTATAAATCTATGGGAGTACCCTGCCAAACCCAAAAAAACTCTTGAAATCCGAGGGAGATTTCGGAACCACCCACTGCATCACCACCTCGATCTTGGCCAGATCGACCGAAATCGCATCTTGGTTAATGAGGTGTCCAAGGAACTAAACCTCTCGCAACCAAAACTCGCACATCGAGAACATAGAACAAAGACGTTCTCACCTCAAAACCCCTAGAAGCTCGCGAAGATGCTCCTCATGCTTCTTCCTGGTCTTGGAATACACCAAGATATCATCAATGCATACAATAACTGAGCGATCGAGGATCAGACTCCAAACCTAATTCATCAAATCCATAAATATTTCTGGTGTATTGGTGAGCCCAAACGGAATCACCACGAACTCGTAATGCCCATACTGAGTTCGGAACAAGGTATTCTCCACGTCCTCCTCCCTCACCCTGACCTGATGGTAACCAGACCTCAGATCTATCTTGGAGAACTAAGATGCTCCCTACAACTGATCAAAGAGGTCATCAATCCGCGGAAGGGGGTAACGGTTCTTCACCATTAACTTATTCAACTCTCGGTAATCAATGTACATCCGGTGTGAACCATCCTTATACTTGACGAATAAAATCGGTGCTCCCCACTAAGAACTGCTCGGACGGATGAAGTGCTTGCTTAGCAGCTCCTGCAGCTGAGATGATAGCTCATGTATCTCAGACGGTACCAATCAGTACGACGCCTTGGCAATAGGGACCACACCTAGCACAAGGTCGATCCTGAACTCGACCTACCTCTCAGGAGACGCACCAGGTAACTCCTCCGAGAACACATCAGCGAACTCTCTAATGATTGGAACATTTGAAACTAAAACCTGATCCCTGCCCCGCATATCCACCATATACACCAAATAACTCGTACACCCATGCTGAATATACTACCGAGCCCTAGCTGCCGAACAAAATCGTGAAGCCATCCTGGTGCGCTCTCCATAAATAACCAGCTCTCCCCCACTTAGGGTTCAAACCACCACACGCTTACCCTCGTAGTCGATCATGACACATAAATGACTCAGCCAATCCATATCCACAATCACACAGACGTCACCCATGAGAATATGGTTCAAATCAATCAGAAAGGATACCCCGAAGATCTCTAGAAAACAACCCAGATAAACTGAAGTAGCAGAAACCTGATGTTCTTTGGATATAGAAACTCGAAACGAACACTCCAACTCACCTATAGGCAAAGCATACTCCCTACTAAAGGACCGAGAGACAAAAGACTGACTCGCACCCAAGTCAAGCAATACAAGAGCAGGCAGTTAGTTCACTAACAACATTCCTAACTGAGGTACAAACATATGACCATAGAACAATCATAATCAATAAGATAAGAGATAGAAAAATACCAGTCCCAACATCTAGTGCTGCTCTGGCCTCCTCGAAAGTGCGATGGAAAGTGCGAGCTCGAGCCCTCCGGGGCTCCGCCCTACCCTGACTCCCGTCAGTGATCCTCAATGTAGCTAGCGTGGGGTCCTGCACCGGCTAGGCGAAGAGCAATGGGTAGTTGACCTTCACATGGCCAACCTAATCACAATGATAGGAGATCCTCATACTTTGAACCGGGGTGGACTGGAGGAAATACCTAGCATAATGTCCCTCATTGCCACATTTGTGGCACACACCACCAGATCGACAAGCTCCGCTATAAACCTTCCCACACTTCCCACAAGTGCGGCCTTACTGACCTCCAGACCTAGAATTGGCGGCTGTGAACCGCTTCAGCACCGGATGCGACTGTGTCGGGGCCTTCCTTTTCTCTCTTAACTGAAACTCTATGTAAATCTCACGCTGCCTGGCAGCCTCCTGTAACTCCAGCAACATATCACACCATTGAGTAGAAACAAACTGTCTAATGTCTATCTTGAGCATGCTCAGATAACGGGTCATCTGAGCCTACTCTGAAGCAAACTCAGGGCAAAACATCGCCCTCTCAGTAAACATCAGGGTGATCTCCGTCATTGACTCCGATCCCTGCCCCAGGTCTAAAACCTCTTGAGCCAACCTCTCCCGGTCGACCCAGGGAATGTAGGGAGTACGAAACATCTCTTTGAACTGGTCCCAAGATACCTCAACCCTATGCTCATCAAATTAAGAACCCGTAACAAGTCGCCACCAATCTTTTGCTTCAGACCTCAGAAGGTTCATATCACACCTGAACTTCTGGTCAGCAGGGCATAAAAAAGTGAAGAAACACCCCTCCACATCAGATAGCTACCTCATGGCTATGATCGGGTCCTAGACTCCATCGAAAGTCAGTTGCTTCGTATTATCAAAGTCTCGATACTGAAAAGCCTGCGTTGTCCCAAAACCTACAGCCGCCACGGCTGTGGAGGCTACAACAACAGTATTCTCAGCAATGGCTCCGTAGCCATCATCAAATAACTCCATCACTCTGGTCTTGATACACCCGAACATCTCCAGAATCTGATCCTGGACGATGGCCATAACCACCTCATGGAGGATCTTCCTGATCTAGGCATCTAACTCATCTGATCTCATCTGACTGTCAGTTCCTGATCTCGACCCAGATCAAATCTCAACTTGCCAAGTAGTCACCATATTGAAAATACACCAGGAAGATATCAGGTAATCCACCTAAATAATAGGGAACTAATGCCTAACGCTTTAAAATGTAGATCTGATACCTAAGAGCTGGAAAACCACATAAAGTAGCTAACTTTACGGCCATACATGTCACCAAGAGGCTCCAAAACTCAAAGAAGGCTTAATAAGGGACCTAAGGCATGAAGGCGGCCTAGAACATGATAAAGCTTGAAATTTAAGCCTAAAGAGGCCATAAAACATCCAAATCCAAAGAGATAACTTCATGAAATGCTCAACCCCAAGAACAATCCCAAAATGAGCCAAATATGAAAATAAACTTCCTAGCAAGAGATCTAAACAATAGATAAGCAAGTTGTCGACTTTTTACCTCAAAAGAACTGCAATACTCTAAGAGTTTCTGGATCTGAAACCTTCCCTTCAATCTAGAGACTTCCAACCTCAGGCTCGTTCAAAAGAACACCAAGAAATCACTCTTCAAGCACACACACACACACAAATAAATATGGGAGAGGATGCACAAACCAGGGTTTTCTAGATAGGGGACACTGATAAGGAGGCCACCTGATGTGCACAAAAGTACCCACTAATTTTAATATTTATGACCTAACAAACTTAGACTAACTATGCACTTATAGGCAGTGTACCTAGTCAGATTACAGTATAGCTTAGGTAAGTCGGGTGTCGATCACAGAGAACGGTGGTGAATTAATTTAAAATATTTGATTATAGGTTACAGGTCACATGAAAGAATAAATAAATAGTTTAATAAATCTCAAACTAACAATTAATTAACAACTTTCGATAAACTAACAGGGAAACAAATCTCTTCAGGTACTTTGATTTAGATAAATTACACCTTAAAAACATAGACAATTTCATACATAAATTCATTTATTTATGTTCACCGATTCCTAAAATGATTAAATTCGCGTTCACTACAACTAATCCTTTAGCAAACAAGTCAATTCAAACAGTGATCAGTTGATTAAACTAACATCCTTCCTAGTGTTCAGTTCGTATCAAGCAAGACTTGTAAATATAGTTAATCAAATTACTAATTCAATTTAACCTCTTGCTGATGGTCATTAAACAAGGCTCACACATTAACTTACTTATTCCTAAGTTAATCCTAGTTTCACATTCGTTATTCTTAGACTTATAATCTCGATGGTCATCAAAATCATAAGCAACAAGCAATCAAGCAGATGTTCATACAACTCAATTTACTTAATAATTAACAGCAAATAATTATCATTAATACGTAACGATCTTCTAACAAGCTTGGCAAGATAAATTAAACATAAAAAAATAATTGAATATAGCAATTAGTCTAATAATCAAAGCTTCATTCAATCATAAACGCAAAGTAAAAGGTTTTTACACCCAAATCAGAAACTAAATACAAAATAGTAACACAATAGAATGCTAAACATGGTCACGTTAACAACCCAAATGATTACCGACATGTATCCGCTCTCCAATCCTTCCGATCTCCGCTCCTGTTAGCTTAACGGCCTTCCGGCCGCCTCCTAGATCCTCAAAACGGCAACTATGAAGTTTTCTTGTTGCACAAGTTGAAGTGAAATATCATAGATTCTGAAACTGGTGGAATGATATGGGGTATTTATAGTTGATGGAGATGGAATTATATGGAATATTAGAGTTGGATTGGAATAAGGAAACTAATGTGGCTTAGGGATTAAGCAAATAAAGATAAGGAAAGTGGTGCTTGGGGAATAAGTAACTTGGAGGGAATTTCCGTCCAGCTTTTATGCTTCATCTTCAAGGCCGATTTTGGATAAGATAAGTGTCGAATTAGCCAAAAGTCCCTCTCACATAAGTCGTAGGAAATTTCGTCTAGTTTTCAGAACATTTTGAATCTCATCAATTGGACTTGTGAGTCATCAGATATACCCGAAACACTGAAGAGGGGTCAATTTGCCAGCAATATCCTTTTTGCATCTTTTCAGCTCCATTCTCTTTCTTTTGCATTCCATCTTCCATTTTAACTGTAATTAAATATTTCAAAGCATATTAAGTATATTTTAGTTATAAATAATAATAATAAAGGCTAAAATATTAAGATATGTTATACATAAATATATATAAAAATACACATATCACAATACCCTACACTTAGCATTTGCTTGCCCCCAAGCAAACTGACTTTTATTATTTCACCAATATCGCATAGAATAATCCATTTCAAACTCATCCATTATTCCAAGACCGCAATGCATGTATTTGTGTCTATAATTCCTAAGAACTTCCCACTCCTAAATACTCACAATCTTTATGAACCTTCACCCCTTAGCTTATACGACATTCATTTTTGCAACCCTCCGAATCAATCCTCAGATATCTTTTTTAACCTCAAGGTATTTTTGGTTAAACTACCAAGCATACATAAATTCTAGAAATTACAACTTTGATACCAGAATGGAGCTCTTTGAATTCGTCACTTCTTCGAATATTTGATATTTGCTTTCATTGAATTCACCACCTATTGTTTGATTTTTGGTATCTTCAACTTTTTGGATTTCTTCAGAATTTTGATCTTTTGATCTTCATACTTTTATAGCTCCAAAATTCAAACAACTTTTTTTGTAATTTCTCTCTCTTTTTTCTATATCTCACTTTTTTCGCTCATACCCTACATGCTTAAGAAAGGAGCTTAACTTCAACCCTTATTGGTTAAGGTATTAGTCTAAGTGCAATGACTACATAAGCTCTCTTGGATAGATTTATGGTTTAGGCTGCAAAACATATTATGTCATATAAACTACCAGATTACCTTTCATATCTCATGACTTTTCACTAGGAAATGGGAAGCCACAAATACACTATAACATGTGTTGGCTCAGGTAAACATTTGGGTTCTCATTAGATCATCACATACAATATTAGCAAAATTTTAAATTATCACTAGATTTTCTTAAATTAAACTATTATTTCAAGTTTATAAATTTTTTTAAATCTTCCTAATCTAGCAATTTTAAATTTTCCTAATCTAGCAATTTTTAATTTTCTTTTCCGACCCCCTACCCCACACTTATTTAATACAATGCCCTCATTGTATGCATAAAACTAATTAAGCTCATAAAAATAATAAAAACGAAGAAAAAGGAACAGACTCCCCTGGGGTAGTAGTGACGAGATTGAATGAGGCTGCTAAAGGCTGCTCTGAAAATTACTAGAAGACTGGAAACTGGAATTGCTGCTTCTAAATGTGCCGGAAAATACAAAAGAACATTGACTTCTGAAATGTGGTGCAAACGATTGCAAACTAAAGCAATATATAGTGACCATGACGTGGGAAAGTGTCAACCACGTCGTGTCGTCGAGTGAGGAAAAATCCATATCGCGAATAATAGCATGGCCACGACGTAGTAAGTGGTGGTCACGTCGTGGTATGTAGAATAGCAGCCTCCTGTCGTGATGAAAAACTCCCCCACGACATAGGAAAGTGTCAACCATGTCATGGCTGCCGGGATGATACTTCTACATTGCGTCAAAATAAAACTCCATGGTGTGGGAACAACTCATCCATGCCATGGAAATCAATGTATAGTTAGAAACGCCACTCTTCGAAATAATAATCCCTCCAAATATCGACGCGCACCCCACACTTATTGAAAGTCATGGCTCTCAAGTGTCAACTTAAAACTCTCACACGGTTTTTTCTCTCGTGACAAATCAACATTCGACCTTAATTATTGAAATTTCTGAAGGCATCTGAAGGGTAAAAGTTTTGCAAAGATCTGAAACATCAAGAGCATCAACATGGAAAACAAAATTTAAACAAACTAAAAAAAGAAAATAAAAACTCACTAAAATAACTAAAAAAACAAAATAACTAAAAAGGATATCACGATCACATGTCTTCTTCAAAATCAAACTACAATTGTTGATTAAATCCCTTGCATGCAAGAGGTGGTTTGTGAAAACAAATACTTTCGGGACCTATCAGACTATTTCCTTTTTTTTCTTTGAATCATTAACTAAAAGTAGAACAAGAGTTGACCCAACTAGTCAAGAACAACAAGAGCTCGGTCTTCCACTTAACCACCATAATACGCCTTGCTATACTACGCCTCGTGGATTGAGTTGGACAAATCACCAAAGTAGTAGACTAAACAAGTCAAGAATTCCCTAATCATTTGCAATCTCGAAACCCATGCAAAAGGTAAAGCCAATCGATGTGTATGATCAAAAATTCCTGCAAATAAAAACAAGAACCTTCCCGACAAGTGAAATGATATCAACGAAAATAAAACTAAAAAAAATAAAATAAAAAACTAACTAAAAACAAATAACGAATAATCAAATAAACTAAATTAATTGAAAACCGTTCCCCGGCAACGGCGCCAAAAACTTGATGTGCACAAAAGTACCCACTAATTTTAATATTTATGACCTAACAAACTTAGACTAACTATGCACTTATAGGCAGTGTACCTAGTCAGATTACAGTATAGCTTAGGTAAGTCGGGTGTCGATCACAGAGAACGGTGGTGAATTAATTTAAAATATTTGATTATAGGTTACAGGTCACATGAAAGAATAAATAAATAGTTTAATAAATCTCAAACTAACAATTAATTAACAACTTTCGATAAACTAACAAGAAAACAAATCTCTTCAGGTACTTTGATTTAGATAAATTACACCTTAAAAACATAGACAATTTCATACATAAATTCATTTATTTATGTTCACCGATTCCTAAAATGATTAAATTCGCGTTCACTACAACTAATCCTTTAGCAAACAAGTCAATTCAAAAAGTGATCAGTTGATTAAACTAACATGCTTCCTAGTGTTTAGTTCGTATCAAGCAAGACTTGTAAATATAGTTAATCAAATTACTAATTCAATTTAACCTCTTGTTGATGGTCATTAAACAAGGCTCACACATTAACTTACTTATTCCCAAGTTAATCCTAGTTTCACATTTGTTATTCTTAGACTTATAATCTCGATGGTCATCAAAATCATAAGCAACAAGCAATCAAGCAGATGTTCATACAACTCAATTTACTTAATAATTAACAGCAAATAATTATCATTAATATGTAAGGATCTTCTAACAAGCTTGGCAAGATAAATTAAACATAAGCAAATAATTCAATATAGCAATTAGTCTAATAATCAAAGCTTCATTCAATCATAAACGCAAAGTAAAAGGTTTTTACACCCAAATCAGAAACTAAATACAAAATAGTAACACAATGGAATGCTAAACATGGTCACGTTAACAACCCATATGATTACCGACATGTATCCGCTCTCCAATCCTTTCGATCTCCGCTCCCGTTAGCTTAACGGCCTTCCGGCCGCCTCCTAGATCCTCAAAACGGCAACTATGAAGTTTTCTTGTTGCACAAGTTGAAGTGAAACATCATAGATTCTGAAACTGGTGGAATGATATGGGGTATTTATAGTTGATGGAGATGGAATTATATGGAATATTAGAGTTGGATTGGAATAAATAAACTAATGTGGCTTAGGGATTAAGCAAATAAAGATAAGGAAAGTGGTGCTTGGGGAATAAGTAACTTGGAGGGAATTTCCGTCCAGCTTTTATGCTTCATCTTTAAGGCCGATTTTGGATAAGATAAGTGTCGAATTAGCCAAAAGTCCCGCTTACATAAGTCGTAGGAAATTTCGTCTAGTTTTCAGAACATTTTGAATCTCGTCAATTGGATTTGTGAGTCATCAGATATACCCGAAACACTGAAGAGGGGTCAATCTGCCAGCAATATCCTTTTTGCATCTTTTCAGCTCCATTCTCTTTCTTTTGCATTCCATCTTCCATTTTAACTGTAATTAAATATTTCAAAGCATATTAAGTATATTTTAGTTCTAAATAATAATAATAAAGGCTAAAATATTAAGATATGTTATACATAAATATATATAAAAATACACATATCACCACCCAAAGGGTATAAGGACTTTAAATAGCGTGCAACACCCAAAAAATTAGGGTTTCTTAATCAGCCACCAGCTCGTCGAGTTTTTCCTCACCAACTCGTCGAGTTGGCCCAAAAATATGTGCGACCCAAAATCCTTCAACAAGTCGAGTTGAGGCCATTAACTCGATGAGTTCCGAGGGGAATTTGCCTTTTAAGGAATAAATCTCAAACCTGGAAGTCGGGATGTTACAGCTTTTATGTATTTTGTCCCATTTTAAAGGAAGAGAAGGTTGGAGCAAGCTGGTGGTTTAAGGAGAAGCTTGTAGATCCGGATTATCTGCTCCATTTCTAGCTTGTGCAAGGTATAAAGTCTTGATCTTGAACTTTAGAAGCTTAGATCTCCATGTTTTAGCTTTTGGACCCCTTTTTGGTCCCATTGATGAACTCTTGTGGATTATTTCCATTTCTGAAGCTTAGAGTTGCTACTCTTGGTGTTCTTTGGGTCCTAGAGTCAAAAAGTTGCCACCTTTGAAGCTTTAATCCAACCATGCATGATTAATGGCCATTTTTATGGAAGAAGAATGTTATATTTCGAGTTTGAGCCCATTTGGGGCATGCAAAGCCACCAAGTTGATGACTTTATGGTTTAAGGTGTTGCTTATGACTCAGATTTGTGAATGAGACTCTTTGACTTAATTGTTTAAGAGCTTATTAGATAAATGGATTAATGGGTGAGTACGTAGGGTGTACAAGCTCCTGCGTGCAGCGTACAAGCCATGCAGCGTGTACGCTTAGCGTACAACTGAGTACGCCCCGCATACTCAGGAAGCTTAGGCTTGACATTGTTTGGGCCTTGTTTGGGCCGCATTCTTGGACTTTGTTGCTTTGGGCCTTTTGGGTCATCTGTAATTAAGCTTTTGGATTAAGGAATCTTAGTGGGCTTTAGGGTAAGGCCCATTTGGGGATTTGGTCCCAATTTAGAAAATTGGGCCATAAGTAGGCCTTCATGGATCTATTGGTTTTGGGCCTTATTGGTTTATGGATTTAGGCCTTATTTTTGGATCAAGCTAGGCCAGGGTTAAGATGGTTATTTTACCGCAAGTATGGATTATTGATTATAGTTTGGAACCCAACTATTGATTGGGTGTTATTTTATACCAATAGCTTGGGGAGTCGTCAGTGCATCAACTAGGGATTTCTTTCAATGAGATTAGACATTCGAGGTGAGTTTTCTCACTAGGATTAGTAGGTCTAAGGCACCAATGTCATCCCCTATTTACTATGATAGGATGCTAGCAGTCTGCGTGACCCTTGCTTGTGTTATGGGCTGTTATGTATATCAGGTGGGAATCGATGCCAAGCGAGGCCTAAGGACTGAAACATATGCTAGTGTTTATGATCATTATATGTGTTAACATGATTATGTGATACTGATTGTATGTGTATAGCGGGCGAGTCCCAGTGATAGGCGAGGCCTGAGAATAACATATATGTATACCGAGCAGGGCTCGATGAAGGGCGGGGCCCAATGCCGTGTGAGGCCCGATGTCGGGCGGGGGCCTAATATGTGATTTATTATGTATGATATAGGGTAGCTTGGGGAACTAACTAAGCTTTCTGCTTATGGTTTTCAGTTTATGTTTCAGGTACTTCTAGTGGCAAGGGGAAGAGCTTGGGGTGACTGGATTGCACAAACCATATGGATTCCGTTTATGGGACACACACTGATTTTCCATATGTTTGACATACTTTTTTTATTTGGGTTGTATAAACAATGATTTGAAATACAATTTTCTCTTGAATGAAAAATGAAATTTTTGGGTCGTATTTTTGGGTTGTTTCATTATGTTTATGGTTTCAGGTACTTCTGGTACGAAAGGAAAGGGTCCGACGTGATTGCACAACATTCCCCTCATGTTTCTGCACTTATAATTACTGTTACTCTGATATTTTGGATAATTTGTATCATAGTCGTTTATGAGACATTTGAGGTATGGAATTGATGATTTTAAAAATGAAAAAAATTATCACTATTTTGGAACGTTACAAGTTAGTATCAAAGCCTTGTTTTGAGGGAACCAAGCACACTTTCGGGTGTGTCAGAACTCAAACTGAGTACATGATAATCTTTTCAAAAGAAAATGAATTTCTAAAATATTTTTACAAAATTGAAAGGGGGTGCGATGCATGCAATCAGTTGACCTCAAGTAAGTGATTCCCAAAATATCCATATCCATGCGTTATGATTAGTATGCCTGATATGTGAATTGCATGCTAGAGTAGGGCTAAGAATACCTTCAAGAATTGTATGATAGAATTACCTGATTTGTGTGATGCCTTATAGCCTAGGATAATTGGATGTTATGGGATTGATATCGACTCGGTTAATTGCTAAGTGTATGCGTTAGAAGTTGTATACAATTAGGATCATATAACCCTAAAATGATCGATTTAGCCTCATTTATAGTTCCTTGTTTGGCTATGTACTTAATGTAGAATCATTATTTAACATTCCATGTGATCCCATTTTGTGTACAACTTGCACTCATAAGGAAACCGACAATGTTATTTGAGATTCTTAGTATTGTAGAGGCGGTCGAATTAAGAATTCCAGGGAGAGCTTAGGAGATGCCATGGTAGGATTTGTATGTTGTTTAGCATACAATTGGTGTATGGATTTAGTGTGGTCACTTAAAGGATTCAATATGGTTATTGAGGAAAATACAGATAGGTGTGGAAGGTAGTATTGAGCCCGTACTATTGAAAGCACAAGATTTGTACTCAAGGCAAGGACGGACTTGGAGATTCTAAGGGGTTTGTAGAGTGGAGGTCCCCTCGAGTTTATGTTGGTCATTTCTATGTTTTTATTTTAGTTGAGTATGGTTACCACTTGAGGAAGAGCTTGTGGATCCGGTTCTGGATCAGGTGTCGAACCGTTAGATAAGCGATTACATGAGTTTATCACATTAGAGATTATCCGTGGTATCATGGAGGTCACCCCTGTGATTTTTGATACTATCAAGGAGGGTATTATTAAGCTTATGGATAAGAAACTTGGGGCCCTACGAGCAGAGATTGTTGCGGGTCAGATAAGAGCACAGACTCCCTCATTTTGGGAGTTCAAGGCATATGGAGCTCTAGAGTTCCTTGGGACTAAGGATCCCATTGCTAGCCGAAGCTAAATCATTGACATGGAGATTTCTCAGCGGACGATTTTTTTCCCTAAGAGGAAAAGGTAGGTTTTGTTACGAGATTCCTAGAAGATTTTGCACCAATGATTGAGGTGCAGTAGCTGGCAAGGGAGTTTTAGGACCTTTATCAGACTATTGAGACTGTGGCGGAGATCACCGCCAAGTTCTGTAAGAGGGCCTGTTAGTACTGTAGTGTGTGGTGGATGAGGAGATGAAGAAGTCGAAATATCATGACATGTTGAGGGATGACATAAAAGATTTTGTGAGATTTTCTGGGGGTAAGACCCTAACTGATATGATCGAGAGGGCCTGAGAGCGGGAGATTGAGCTGGATCTTCGAACAAAGCACAAGTCGGAGCAAGGAAAGATAATAGTAGGCCAGGATAAGAATCCCAAGACTTCTGATTGACATACTAGGGGCTAGCAGTGTCGTAGTCGTTTCATCAAGTGTAGCAAGTCGCACGATGGGGCATGTCGAGTAATGGGTTCGGGTTGTTACAGATGTGGACAGACCGGTCCTATAAGTAGGGATTGCCCACGGAGTGAACTGATTTGCTTTCATAATGACAAAAAAGGCTATAAAGGGGCCGATTGTCTGAGGTTGTCAGGAGGGGCAGTGGCAGCGCCTGTACCAGCCACCTTGGGGATTACCGATGGCTACCAGGGCATGACGGAGGTACCTGTAGTGAAAAGCAGGGCATTTCGATTGGCGACTGAGGAGGCAAGAGCATTACCTTATGTGGTTGCAGGTATGTCTCCTTATCTTATTCATTATTATTTTCTTTTTTTATGCTTTTGTTTTATCTGATCATGTATAGGGACTTTCTTAGTCAATGGTATGACTGCTCATGTTCTGTTCGATTCGGTTTCCACTTGATCCTTTCTACCTCTTATATTTAGCAAGAAGTTTGGTGATGCTCTTGTGGAGGTAGAGATTTTTGATGAGCACTTGGTGAGTGCTTTGAGGGTTCATCAAGGTTGTGTTTTGAATCTACTCAGTGAGAGATATTCGATTGATTTGGTTCCGATTTCGTTGCGAGGGTCAAAGGTTATTCTAGGAATGGATTGGTTGGGTCCTAAAGGAGCCATGATTGATTGTAAGCACCAGTTAGTGAGAGTTCGAACCCTAAGTAGGGGAGAACTAATTAGGGCTAGGAAATATATTCATCAGGGTTGATCCGGATTTTTGGACTATGTGGCAGATAGTCGAGTTGAGGTCATGGTAACTGTGAGTGATGTTCCCATCATTCGGAATTTTCCTAAATTATTTCTTGAGGATTTTCCTAGAGTTCCCTACTTGAGGAAGGTTGAGTTTTGGATTGAATTAGTTTCTGGTGTGGTCCCGATAGCCAAAGGACTGCATCGATTAGCACCGTCGGAGATGCAGGAGTTGTCTAAGCAGCTTTAGGAGCTGCTAGACAATGAGTTTATCAGACCGAGTAGCTCACTGTGGGGAGCATCGATCTTGTTCATGAAAAAAAGGATAGTTCTCCTAGGATTTTCATTAACCATCATAAGTTGAATAAGCTAGCAGTGAAGAATCGTTACCCACTTTGGAGGATTGATAATTTATTTGACCAACTTCAAGGCACATCTTGGTTCTCAAGAATTAATTTGCGATTGGTTTACCATCAAATGAGGGTCAGAGATGAGAATGTAGGGAAGATGGCCTTCAGGACTCATTATGGTCATTACGAGTTCGTGGTGATGCACTTCGGACTCCCCAATGCACCAGCAACGTTCATGGATCTCATGAACTGGGTATGTAGAACGATGCTTGATCGGTTGGTGATCGTATTTATAGATGATATTCTGGTCTAGTCCAAGACAAGGGAACAACATGAAGATCACTTTAGGGAGGTATTGGAGACTCTAAGAAGGCAGAGGCTACATGCCAAGTTCTCTAAATGCGATTTTTGGTTGCATGAGGTGTAGCTGTTACGACACATCGTCAACCATAAGGGTATATTGGTCGATCCGACCAAGATTGAGGCCATGATGAGATGGGAGGTTCTGAGGACCCCATCAGAGATTAGGAGTTTTCTAGGTATCCCGAGTACTATCGAAGATTTATACTGGATTTCTCTAAGATTGATTTGCTATTAACCCGCTTGATGAAGAAGAATGTTACTTTTCGTTGGGACCCGATCAATAGTCAGCTTTTGATACATTGAGACAAAAATTGTGTGAGGCCCCGATTCTCACTCTTCCCAATGGTATGGATGATTTTTTATTTTATTTTGATGCGTTTATCTCGGGTTTGGGAGTTTTTTTCATGTAGAGAGGACATGTGATTGCTTACGCATCAAGGAAGCTGAAGCCTCATGTGGCAAATTACCCTACACACGATTTGGAGTTAGGGGTTGTAGTTTTTTATCTCAATATTTGGAGGCACTATTTGTATGGGGTTATGTGTACTATTGGTGTCCCTGTGTGAAGGGGGGATAACATGGTTTGTGGAGTAGTGCTTAACTTGCTGAAAAGTCAAGGCTGAACATCACAGATCCCATGAGCATATGTAGTCGATACCCATTCCCATGTGGAAATAGGAAGAGATCGCTATGTACTTCATCACAAAGTTGTTGAGGATGACATTGAGGTTGGCTCTATCTAGGGCATTGTTGATATATTGACCAAGAGTGCACATTTCATTCCAATTGTCGAGAGTATATCAGCTAAGAAGTTGGCCGATATTTACACTTGAGAGGTGGTGGTTCGACATGGGGTTCCTGTTTCGATGGTTTGAGATTGAGAAGTTATTTTCACCTCCATGTTTTGGAGGAAGTTTTATGAGGATTTGGGTACTCAAGTGCATTTAGTATAACATACCACCCCCATATCGATGGAAAAAGTGAGTGGACAATTCAAATGCTCGAAGATATGCTCAAGGCGCGTGTGCTAGATTTTAGCGGGAGTTGGGATACTTATCGTCCACATGTCATGTTCTCCTACAATAACATCTATCATGCCAGTATTTATCGACCACCTTTTAAGATGTTGTATGCAAGGAAGTGTAGGACCTCGGTTTGTTGGGGCGAGGTCGGGCATCGGGTCATGAGGAGTACTGAAGTGGTGCTTAAGACCACTAAGTTGATACATGATGTGTGTGATCGGTTGTGGATCGTGCAAAGTCGACAAAAGAGTTATGCTGACCGATGTTGTTCGGATCTTGAGTTTCAGGTGAAGGGTTTGGTGTATTTGAAGGTGTCGCCTAGGAAGGGTGTCATCCGATTTCGAAATCGGGGAAAGCTAGGCCCCCGGTTCATCGGTCCTTTTAGGATTGTTGCCCGGGTGGGAAAGCTTGCATACCGACTGGATTTGCCTGATGAGCTCAGTCAGATCCACAACACTTTTCATGTCTCTCAGTTATAGAACTATTTAGCTGATGATTCTATGTTGATGCCTTTGGATGGCAGTCAGGTCGATGAGCAGCTGAATTATGTAGAAAGTATGATTGTGATTCTAGACAAAAAGACAAAGACTATGTGCAAAAAAGTGGTGAACTTTGTAAAGGTGTAGTGGCAGCATCATAAGGGTTCTAAGTAAACATTGGAGTTGGAGGACGAGATGAGAGAGCATTACCCCAAGTTATTTTGCGGAGATAGACTTCGAGGACGAAGTCTGATTCTAGTGGGGGAGAGTTGTAACATCCGGATCCCAAGATACTTTATATTTTTCAATTTTTCCATTTTAAAGTTTTCCACGATGTGGTAGGGAGGTTCCACGATGTGGCAACTCTATCTTAGTCGGCATGTTTCTTTTAAGTCATCACGACATGGCTTTATAGGTCACAGTGTGGCAGTTGGCAAGTAACAAACCCTTTTTCAAAGTTGGTAGACGTTAACAATTTGAAAACAATTCACTAAATAAGTATTTATTAACTCCCTAAAAATGAAATTTTAGAATTAAGTATACTTGAGAGCTATAGATAATTAATTCGAATAAATTATGTTATGACATCCCCAAATTTCATGGCCAGAAAAGACCGATTTGTTTATACTTTGTTTTCAAATCAGAGTAATCTTTTAAAGAAAACTGTTGCGGAATTTGTTCCCAAAAAACATGATAAATACTTTATCCAAGCAACTCCGAAGAGATGTATTTCATTCGTTTTAAAACATTTGGGATGTCCTGGTCAATACAGACACATAAGCATAAACCGAACTTACATTCATATAAACTAATGATATACATCTCCTTAATCTCTCAGTGTAACGTGTCTTTGTATCGATACCTGTGATAAAAAAAATATTGAGTGGGTTAGGTTTGGAAAACCTGGTGAGTACATAGGGATTTAAATCCCACAATGTTATAACATATATATAATTTAGAATTCACACAATATAAAATTTCTCTCCCTCTCTCTCTCTCTGTATATATATATATATATATATATATATATATATATATATATAATCAACTCTTACTGCACCCCGTCAATCCTCTCAACGAGACTATCCATACCCCTGGACTTTAAATTTTAACTCTTACTCCCGGATCTAATCCATATTCTCGAGTCCATGATTGTGCCCATTCCATACTCCCGGATAAGGGACAATTGGTCTATGTCTAAATCCATACTCCCGGACTAATGACAGATTCTATGTCCAGTCCATACTCCCGGATTAATGACAACTGACTAAGTCTTAATCCATACTCCCGCATTAATGACAATTAACTATGTCCAATCCATACTCTCGGACTAGGGATGAATAACTATGTCTAATCCATGCTTCCGGATCAATGACATAGTTTAAAGTTGTATTTTCTGTATATATCTCGCTCGTATTCATAAAGAGATACTACCCCATAACCATTATAACAAACCTTAGGTTTACTCTTTAACCTAAGTTATCATAAACAATCAGGTATGTTCTTTAACACATAATTCAAACATCATCAAATAACTAACACAAAACATATATTTAATACATTCAAACAATACTTGTATTAGAATCATGTTCATGAAAAGGACTATGCACTCACATGATAAGACAATTATCGGACAGCACTACGACTCTTAAAGTAATACTCTTCGACGAAACTGGGATATCTTCACAAATCGGGTTTCTCGCGGGCAGAGCTTCGGCTCGAAAACTATTTTCTTCTCGGGATCTACGGAGCTTCGGGACTTGCTTTGGGTTTCGGGGTGATACCGGGGCTTCGGGGGGTTAAAATTAGGCTTAAAGATGAGTAGAGTAGGAGAGAGGTTGAGAAATTAGCAACCAAAACCGGCTACCTTAGGTTTCTATTTATAGGGCTGAAAATTCAGTTTTCACGTCGTGACCTTGGATGTCAAAAGGTGCGTAGTCACGATGTTCATTCTGTCAGGCTCCAGAAGACGTCAACACTGATTTCACGTCGTGAACCCCTTTTTCACGTCGTGAACTCTGACACAGTGTTGGGGTTCGCGCCCCGAACTACAGAAATTCACAACTTTCGTATACGAGCTCCATTTTCGACGTTCATCATATCCACGCATAGGTGAGATTATGCTCTACAACTCTCATTCAGACTCCGTCGGCTAATTTTGACTTTAATTTTTCTTATATTTATTTTTAGTAGGCCGGGACAAGAAAACTCTGATATAAACTCATAACTTCTTCATCTGACGTCTGTTTTTGTCTATCTTTTTAGCGTTGCGCTATTATTGATGAGATCTTCGATTCTCGTTTAGATTGTTTTGGCTGGGAATCACGATCTCATATTCGAACTTTGGGTTGCATACCGCTAATTCGAAATTTAGAAAAATCATAACTTCCTCATACGAAGTCTGATTTTGAAGTTCTTTTTATGCACGCTCTCGGTTTAACATATTCTACAACTTTCTTTTAGATCGCTAAAGCCAAATATCGCTCTATCGTAAATTCACTATTTACGTCGCACAGTGTCATGCCAGTTCTGTTGCGAAACTTTGACATGTCATAACTTCTTCATTATAACTCGGATTTCGGCGTTCTTTATATATACGGAAACCTTGAGACATATACTAAAACTTAGTTCAGATTATTTATTCTAAACACTCTTCTATTAAAAAGTCATTTTTGACGCTTATCGTCTATAAATTGACTAGCCTGGATCTACGGGCGTTACAATTATCTCCCCCTTAGGATGATTACATCCCGGAATCATCAACGAAAAAGGTATGGTATAATGATTCCATACGTAATCTTTTCATCCTAGGTAATAATTGTAACTTCTATGTTTATTCGAATGAGTATCTAACTCTTGGGCTTCTTGACCGCAGGCGGTGCTCAATCTTGCAACTGCTCTTCGTAATATGTTGGACTTTCAATCATAACCTCTCGAGTTACAAAATAAATCCTTATTGAAGACTCCTTCTTCTTCTTATGATAATTACTTTCCTGTATCTATTGTAAAAGATCAATGGGTCATGCTCTAATGATCTCTCCTCGTATGATGCAACGCTTAGACTCAAGTCTCTTAGGGTCAACTTCCAGAATGGAATATACCTTCCTACATATTCTAATGTGATATATGCACATTTTAGCATGTAGCATTTCTAGCTACTAACTTCTTTTAACAACGAGCACGATAATATTGATCGCATTTATTTCAATCTTCTGACTTAAGTCAAATGTTACATCGAACTTGGTTCTCTGATCCATGTAACAAACTCATCGTAGTCGGACTCAATTTGATATGACCACTAGGGTCGGAATAACAACCATCTTACTAGTCATTACTGAAACAATGGTAATGACATACATGAATAAAACATAATCTATTACTAGCTTCTTGGTAACCTTGTAACATTCCTCGATCCAAGTGCGAGTCCTGTGCTTTCGGTAGTATAGGCATTTACTACCATTCACACCTACTCATACTCGTCCCAAGTATTGTCCCGCAGTCAATCCAAGTCACCACACAAGAAAATCACACAATCATCTAACATTCCAGATAACAAAACTAGGGTTTATATCAATTCTTGAAACGATTACACAGAGGTTCAAGTTTACCCTATACTATACCTCTAATAGGCTATACCACATGTTACTATTCACATCGCTACTTTATAACTTGATCTCTAGATATAAAATCCTTATTCATGATTCCTTGCATTGGCATCTGCTTCATCAAGGATCATTTGAAATGCTCTTGCCTTTGGCTTTGGCAGCACATTTGGCTTTGTAACCTCTTCCCTTCTTGTGACATATACTACAACTTGGTTAAGATTATTTATTCTAAACAGTCTTCTATCAAAAAGTCATTTTTGACGCCTATCGTCTCTAAATTGAAAAGCCCGGATCTATGGGCGTTACATATGTTCTCCTAATTCTCTGAATATAAAGAACTTCCAAAACGGAGAGTGTATAAGAAAGTTAGTCATCTTGTAGATTATCAAAATCAGTATTTATTTGATTTTCCTTAAACAAATTTCGCACTGCTTTGTTTTGAATAGTTATCAGTCTTGTAAATTGTTTTTGAGCATGTTTTTAAACTCATACTGTGGTCTATTATTTGATTTCATTTTTATGACATTTTTAATCCCGAGCAAAATCAAATTTGTAAAGTCTATCGAATTGGAACCAATTAATCGTGAAACTTTAAACGCCATTTCCCGAAGTTCTATACATCAAAAGCGAATTCCGTCTAAATTTTTTGAATCACCACGACCAAGATAATTAGTAGACACTTTTATAAAGAAAAAAAATACATATTGGGATTTTCCGCAAGCGATTGAGGCTTAAGGAGAGTGAGAAATCATGCCTGACATCATGCATGGTACAAACAAGTACAATGCACATGATGTTTACTCAAAAGTCTTCTCAAAAAATGAATGGTAGACTCTCACTTGTGCAATAATACTCTAATTGGAAGCAAAGTTCTACATCTATTTCACTCACTACATCCCCTTCTCTCTAAACCTCACATCTCTCTCTCTCTCTCTCTCTCTCTCTCTCTCTAATTTTCATCATCATCGCCCTAAGAAGAGGTTGTCGGCCACCTTAGCTGCCCCCTCCTTCCTCCCCTATCAAGTAGCATCACCCCAAACACCCTCCTTCCTCCCAAGGTAGCCACGACTATTGTTCTTGGCCTTATAACCGAGGACGGAGAAGTGAATGACCAAGAGGAGCTATCGGAGCAACCCCTCTCACCACCAGTTGCCGCCTTCGCTCCTTCCTACCACATTTCCTTCTTCCCATTCTGATTAACAATACTACCGGTGGCCTCCCCACTGTTTCTCAATTTTAAATTGAAAGGTTGAATGTCACCGGAAAAAGCGGGTTGCCGCCCTCGCTCGATTGTTTTGGCACCAAACGACCCCACCTACGTCACCTCTGATCTTATGCCTCCTCTCACAACACCCATCTCTCGAAAACTCTGGTCGAAATACGAAGATATAGTCGGATTAAAGTTTTGTGACCAGATTTTCTGGCAACACTTCATGTCTCCAACGAGCATTGTTTTGGTGTTCTCTAAATTGTAAAAATTAGTTTTCTAAACTCCTATCATGCAGACTTACAATCCTTTGTACTCGGAATGTCCAAAAGATTCTCTGTTTGAAAAACTAGAAAATGTGAATCGGTTTCCGTTTTCCCGAGAAAATCGAGATCACCATCAACGGTGACTTTCTACAGTCCCTGTTTTACGGTTTTCATGTTTGGGGGAGAGTACATGCATGTTTATTGAAGTTTTGATGATTTTCAAGTTTTCAAACATATAAATGCATCATATTTTGTTATTAGTTAATGGTTTATGAAATAGCATTCTAAAATGCTATAAATCACCAACAAATCTTATGTGTTTAAGTAGGATGTTATAAATGACATGCTTACACTTGTTGAGAAATATGAGCATAAGTGTTAAGAAAATCCACAAAATCATAAGTAGATTGCTATAAGAATACAAGTATGTTTTGTAATATATATATATATATATATATATATATATATATATATATATATATATATATAAAGCTATGATCTTAGTTAAAAATAAGCGTGTACATGTAAAGAATGTATAAAAAGACATTATACATATAACCAGAAATGCTATTCAACATAATTACATATAAAAAGAAAGTACATTCCCTACATTGGTTGAAAAACAAAGTTTGAACAATTATATGAATATTAGTTGAAAAATATCAAAAATCAACTATTATTTATAGATTCTGTGAAGTCATGTAAAAATGAGTTTAAGATCGATTTTATTATATTTTTATATCCGTTATAAAAATATAAATCATTTGTAACATCCATAAAAATCATGAAAAATTTGAACTTTTTTAAAAACCATCCCAAGATCATAAATTGTTTACAATATAGTTTTCAAAACATCATCAATATCAGAGTTTCCTAAAATCATAAGTCCAAGACATGAGGATGTGTACAGTCACACCTTTGCCTTCCCGCAATCCTCTAAAGTACATGAAACATAACCCAAAACTATAAGCCAACGTTTAGTGAGTTTCCCCCTAACTTACCAACATAACACATAATCATAATAATAACAGCAAAAAGCATGCATAGAGAGCCTTTAGTCTAACTGGAATGCCCTATCAGCCTACAGTCTATCTGGTACACTCATAGAACCTTCAGCATGACTGGTACGCCTCACTGGACATTCAGCCTATCTGGAACATTCTTCGTGCCTTCGGCCTGACTGGTACACCCTACTGGCCTGCAGTCTATCCGGGATTTCCTGGGTCTCTTGGCCTTGAGCACATAGCAGAACTGCCTCAACCCAACATACCATCACATATCAACATATACCATATTAAACCCTAGCTAGATTATACAGACAGTCATACGGATCTAACAGATCACTAAGCATAGCATCATCCTATATACCATGATACATATTTAACATATCACTACAACATATAAGCATGCGATAAACCAGGATAACAATCCAAAGGAGCCGACCTTGGTGCCTTCGACCCAAAAGTACAGTGAGGAAAACTCACCTTGCAAATCCGAAAAGATAGCAGAAAATAATATCGCTCCGCGAGTCCACTTTAGAGATCACCTATACACATGGAAAGACCTGGCCTTAGGCTTCATAACAAATACCCAAAATACCCATAGGGTCAAACTAGGTCAAAAGTCAACAAAAAATCAACGGTCAACGAAAAGTCAACCCAGCTGAGTACGCCCAGCGTACTTAGCCTCTACGCCCCGCGTACTCCGCCCATGACTAAAAACGGGCAGTTGACCACCTACACACAACGTACGCCATGGTACACACAACGTACGTAGTGGCCATGAACAATCTCCACTAAGTGCTTAATTCAACAAGTCCAAACGTCCAAATCCAGATCCAAGTCTAAAAAGGTACTCCTAACCATAAAA
The DNA here is from genome assembly GCF_051521515.1 of Lactuca serriola. NCBI lineage: Eukaryota > Viridiplantae > Streptophyta > Magnoliopsida > Asterales > Asteraceae > Lactuca > Lactuca serriola. The sequence goes on from NC_136414.1 coordinate 180,600,410, forward strand.
TTTCCAACTTTATAGTCATGAATTCCTTGATAAGTCCCACAAAAAACCCTAGATTGTTTTAACCACGTAAGACCTCTATATCTTGCATGCAAGCACTAAATTAGTCAAGACAATATTTTTACGACTTAATGCACCTCAAATCTTCTGAAAGGACAGCTCCTTTGGTCTTAGAGTAGCTTTTACTCATTAAGTCCAAGAAAAGGGACTAAAAGCTCATAAAACTTCACATGGCTAGATCTTAAGGAAATATAAGTCAAGATCAAAGCTTTATACCTTCTAGAGCTTCCCAAAGAGGCAAAGATCTCAAATCTACAAGCTTGCTTCCACACCAAGGCTCCTCAATGAATCCTCTTTCTTCCTTCAACACACTAAGAACACATACTTAAGCTTAAAACACACACTCAATGGTTAGGGTTTGAAAAAACGTCTTAACGAGAGTAGAGTCTGAAAAGGTAAGGGAAATGAGTCTATAAGGATGATTATATAGGGTCTTAACCATAAACTTTAGGGTTTCCACACCTGACGAGTACGCCCCGCATACTTTGATGTACGCCCAGCCCTAGTACGCTAAGCCTACGTACGCACACACGGCGTACTCCCATTTCTCTAAAATTACAATTTTGCCACTAAGGCTTCCAATGGACACTTCCTTCCAATTATAGACCAAAAAACGATATAAAAAGATTATAGGGTTGAATTTAGAAGTACCTGAACATCGGGATGTTACAACATTTTTACTGAATTACAAAAATTTTCCATGTATGATAAAATAACCGATTTCCAAATTTTATGAATCGCTAGCTACGAAATTATGTATAATATTAACTATGTAACTTATCGATTGTCATGGAAATTAAAACATCCCAAAAGTACGGTCCAAAAATTTTGTTTTAAATCATTTAAGAAAAACCATAATTGTTAAACATCATAATAACAAAACCACAATCATCAAAATGTCATAAACTGTGTATCCCAAAAATCTCATATCATTTATCAATGCATCAAAATCATATGTCAAATATCAGTGTGAATCCTCCCAGGCTAAAAGTTGTGGTGTGTGCCATGTAGTCATCCTGAGCTCTTCCCCTTGCTAGTGGAAGTACCTGAAACCAAAACTGAAAACTATAACCACGAAGACTAGTGAGTCTCCCCAACTACCATATACCATACACATATCACAAAAACATATCTTGGGCCCCGCCACTGCTACATCGAGTTAGGCTCGGCATTGGGTCCCGCCCGACATCAAACCCTATCCGGCATCGGGTCCCGCCCGGCATCGAGCACATCCTGGAATACATGTGAACACAATCAAGTAATACACATAACCTACACATATATCATTATAAATTAAACATTCCTCGGGCCCCGCCCGACATCGGACTATAGTCTAGAAACATACTAACATTCCTCGGGACCGCCCCGGCATCAGACCGAAGTCCGGAAACATACATGTACAAACATATGCAAGAATCACAAATACATCAAGCATACAAGCATTCCTCGAGACCGCCCCGCTAACGGGTCGAATCTGTAAAAACATATAAACCTACATTGGGCCCCGCCCGGAATCAGACCGTAGTCCGAAACTACTACTAACTAAACAGGCCGGCCTTGGTGCCTTAGACTCATTCCTACTGGAGGAAAACTCAACTCGTATGTTAGCTGTGAAATCTCGTGTGAGGAATCCCCGACGGCTGCTCTAACCACTCCCCGACTATCAATTTCACAATAACACTTAATCAAAATCTGATAATCCTTCTTAGGGTAAAATGACAATTTTACCCCTGGTCAAAATCAACGTCCTGGTCAAAGTCAAAGTCTAGGTCAAATCCCAGTCGACTCAACTCGTCGAGTTGCCTCCTAACTCGACGAGTTCCTATACTACTCAAACTCGTGATCAACGGAGTCAACTCGTCGAGTCCCTTCACAAACTCGTTGAGTTCTACCTGGCATTGAATCGGGACAACCCGACTCGACTCATCGAGTCCCTTTCTGGACTAGCTGAGTTCCCCTATCTTTTTGGGCTATCTTAATGGATTAAGCCCCTACACTTCAGATCCAAGCTTCACACTTCATAAAAACCCTTACAATGCCCTTTTAAGGGTAAAGTTTCTAACTTTACCCATTAGTACCTCTTCTTAAAGGGTTTAGCTCAAACTCTAATTCCTTGAGACCTAGAACTTGGTCCTTATGGCATCATTATACCCAAATAAGGCTTACAACCTCAGATCTACACTCCTAACACTAAATGGACACGTAAAGTTCCAACCTTTTCCACATGCATGGCCTTTTGGGGCTAAAAAGGACAATATGACACTCTAAGGCTAGCATGGGGGCTCCAATGGCATAAGGTTTGCACCTTTATGTCATATCTGTAACGACGTAAATTTCAAAACAATTTTTCACATTTTAAAAACACACTTTCATCCATAATAGTTATAAAAATGTCATTGTATCACATAACAACCCATAACGTTACATCCCAAGATCATAACATATAAAACTCCTCATGTGTGTACTGATCAAGCCGGCGCCTTCCCGCGATCCTCACTGGTACTTGAAACACATAACACAACACTGTAAGCATAAATGCTTAGTGAGTTCCCCAAAATACCACATACAGCATATAAGCCTTTCCAGGCCATAACTCTGTAGGATCTTCCGATCCGAGTGTCTCAGGGGACTTCCGTCCCGAATCCCGGTAGACCTTCCGGTCCTACCCACATCGACCTTCCGGTCCGTAACCTCCTAACCTTCCAGTCCATATCATACGTAGCATACATAACACATACATATCACATAACAACATATAGCACATACATCTCATAGCATACAAGACCTTCCGGTCACACATAGGTACCTTTCCAGGTATAGTATAGTGAGAAGACTCACCTCGGTATCTCGGATAGTATCGCACTCGATCACACTGGTCTAGCCCCCGCCTAAAAACATAACAACACTCTCAAATAAATAACGTCTCTCAAAGGCTAGATTAAATCCATTCTACAATTTCCACAGAAGGGTAAAAGTCCATTTTAGCCCTCCCTGACTCAAGAGTCCAAAGGTTGACCAAAACCCTAAAAGTCAAAGAAAGTCAACAGAAGGCAGTACGCGGCGCGTACCTTCTCTGTACGCGGGGCGTACGCCAGCGAACCACAATCGAGGCCTTAACGCCTTACGTTGCGCTTACTGAGAGTTACGCCCAACGTAAGTCTCAGTTCAGCCATTTCATAGATTTTGGTCTTAAACGGTTAAGACACTCCTTCAACTTCCTGATCTAACTCTCCTAAAGCCTCTTATCCCATAAAGTCGGAACCTTTAAGCCTTTGCATGGTTGTAAAGGTCCCTACACCCTCAAACCTCTTTCCTTCCTCCTCCAAAGGTCTAGATCTCATGCATGGCTCAATATTTACATCCAAGATTGCATTTTTATGAACATACAACTCTTATAGTCCTGAAATATGAAAGATCTAGGCCAATCGAGACCTTTTGCTCATAAAGTCTCCATCTTGGGACCAAAAACCCTAGAAATTGGTCCAAGAAGCACACAACACAAATGACAATGCAAGTTTTGAGCTTTTTACCTCAGGAAGAAGCTCCAACCTCTGAAAAGCTCGGATCTACTCTTTCTCACAAACTTCTAGCCTCCAAAGTGACCTCTTCTTCTCTTCCACCACCTTGAAATGACACTAAGAACCTTAGAACACCAACACACTAGCTAGAAACGAAGGAGGACTCTCTATTAGGGTTTTACTCTCTGGAATGGAGGCTGAGGTCAAGGCCATAACATTCCTTTTATAGTGCACAAGCTCCAAATTAGGGTTTACACCTGGGCTCCCTACGCCCAACGTAACCCTGGGTACGCCCAGCGTACCCAAGCGAGTCTGCGTCCAATTTAAGCACGTGAGTACGCGCAGCGTACTCCTCTGTACACCCAGCGTACTCACTAGCCTAACTCTTAAACTAAGGGACTTAACTTGACAACTTGGGAAAGGAGAAGGATTAAATAGCTTTACCTGAATTTCGGGATGTTACAATATCAGCCCCTCTAGGTCCTAGATCTGGAAGAATACCCACTTGGGTCGATCATTCTCCAAACGCTATAAATCTTGGATCAAAAACCCTCATAAAGATGGACATAAAGAGATCTAATGAACTAATAGCCAAGATATAAACTTGATTACCAGAAAATGTAGTAAATGGCGTGTAGTTTCTAGATCTACTCTTCCCTTCTTGAGCCCTCTATCTTCTTCTTCTTCCACAAGCTTCAAAAGTACACAAAGATCACTAAAAATGGCTCAAACTCTCAAATAACACTCTAGGGTTTCGTGGATTACGGTTTGGGACAGGGAGACTGAAAATGAGGCCAATGGGTGGGGGTTAAGGAGCTTAAATAGGGTACACAACCCTGAAATTAGGGTTTCACTCTGGCCGATATACTCGTCGAGTCGAGGACTCTTGACTCGTCGAGTAGGTAGCTTAAACCCCACGCATAATCTGCCCTCTACTTGACGAGTTAGGGACACCAACTCGTTGAGTTACCCTTTCAAAATAAATGAATTAATGAGTTAAATGCATACCAGGATCCAGGTGTTACAGAAATGGTTGGTTTGATGTTGCTCGAAACCTAGAAAAATTATAAAAGCAGTCGTTGTGTTGTCCAAATTTCATCATGACAGACAATAAAATTTGGAATTATGTTAATCCTTACGAATCTCAAATACTAAAAGACTTCAATCAATGATTATTCCTAATCATCAAAAAAAATTATAGGTGTACGAGGAATTTATAATGAAAAGTTTAGGATTATGATGCCTAGACACATTGTTAGGATCCAAAACTCACAAGATTTTCTATATGAGCAATGTTCGTTTCTAAAAACCATGGGATCTAGGATTATTTTTCTAAGTTATATAGGTTATGTTGTTGTCTACACTAAGACCGCATGTCTTCGTCAATGTCCTCTGTGTTATAATCGTTAATCTGCATGGTACGTGGAACGTCAGGTATAGATCGACGGTACTGATTTATACGAGTAGACATCTCGCTAAAGGTTGCTAGCTACAACCATCATCTGGTGATTCGAAAATAGGTGTTGACATTTCTACATTACTTATTCCATGACGTTGAAAAAGCATTAATGCATACATTCAGCATGCCCCATTCTAGTTCTGGTGCATAGGCTTCAAGTCGCAGTTCAGTTATGAGCTCATTAAAGATAATGGATTCGTTTTGTTACCGTATAGAATTGAAATTGGATTTGTACGGGGTTTTGTTCACATATACGAGTTGAAAGAGACTGTATATAACTAGAGAGTTGTGACTCACAATGATAAGTGTCAATACTAAAATTAAGTCATAAAATACTTAATTAATATCGTGATACGGGTGAATAAGGTTATTAACTTACATTTAATAAGTTATTTATACAAACCTTTTATTTTTGTACGAAAGCATTTTTGGTGAAACTAATTCTCTTGACACAAACATAAAGGTGTGAGATGATACTTAAGAATTATTGTTACACGTAAACACAACGTTTATGCAGGAGGATTATGCCCTACTGAATGGATGTCGGTTCCAAATTAAGTAAGATGTTACTTAATAAATGATACGATACAACCATAGAAGTTTTATAAACTCAAAACTTATGAGTTATACATATAAACGATACATCTGCTTGGACGAAGTTACAAGAGTGTTGTTGATTGTTTTATACTTTCACAAGGTGTGAAACTTCTTTATTTTATATAATTTGATATTCAAAATCTTTATATAAAATACATTTGGTCATCGAAACGGTAAAATTTGATATAAGTTTGGATACCTATATATTTGTAAATTTTTATACTTTGGATTTGAGCAAGCAATATTTCTATATGATTCCAAAAACACTTTTATGACACATCTGTTTTATACTTTTGATAAAAAAAAAATATGGATTTATAAAAGCTGGCCAACCTGATAACATTTTATAAAACACTTTTAGTTATAAAAATATTTTGTGTCTAAACATATAGAACTCACCAAAAATATTTTTTGACGTATCTTAATGCATGTATTCTTAGGTTTATTAGCAAATCGAAAGAGTTTGCATAGAAGATTTTCCGTTATTGTAGTATTCATTTATAAACATCAAATTGGTAGACGTGTGTTGCGATTTAGCAATAGTCATCAACAATGTAATTTCTATTTCGGTAATAATAGAATATTGTATTTATATTGTTCAATGTGTGTTCAATAATTGTGATCACTAATTTACGTTGCGAACATCGACATTTCTGTCGGCGGCCAAGGGTGTTACAGATGGTGGGAGGCTGAAGATGGGAGGCTGAGAGATTAATAAGGAATTAGGGATTTTAGTTTTCTAGTAATTTATATATTTGGTCCTTATAATTAATTATTTGATAAAATAAGTAATGAGATCAAATCAGGGGTAATTTGGTCATTTTATTCGGACCTAACGAAGAAATATTAACGGTATCTCACAGAAGGACTTTCCTAGTTGGATTTGGAAACTACCAAAGGTGTAATGCCAACGAAAGATATCATAAACTCGATATTTTTTGGAAACCACGGAGACCACTTTTGAAACTTTGTCTATATATTTTTTTAATAACTAGAACCATAAATAATACATATTTTTAACATTCTATAAAAAAAAATGTTGTTCTTGTTTTTAAGTTGTGATATCAAGATGTGAAGTTTAATAGTTATATTAAACCAATAAATAGTTAAGCTCACAAATGCATGCAAGTGATATCCAACCTAGCAGGGTTGATACAATGAGTTTTTACCTATGTAGAGTGTGGGGTTGAGAGTTCGATTCCCTTAAACTACCTCTTATAGTGCCACATGTAGGGATTTTTCCCTGAAAATTCCTATGGGGGCTGGGTTTGCCCTGTAAATAAGCTCGAACCCGAGATGCTCATTGAAATATTATGAGTAGGGTTCCGCTTTATTCGTTGTTCATTCAAAATAAAATGCATCTTGAAATTTAGTAAGGCAATAAATAGTTAAGCTAACAAATGCATCTTGAAATTCAGTAAGGCATGCATAAGAATTTATAAGAAATTTGAATTAAAAATATATTGGAAAAAAATTTTAATATTTATTTTAATTTAATTAAGGGAAATCTACAGAAAAGTCCCAAAATTTTAGTCTAATTTATGATAAAGTCTCAAACTAAATTTTGTTTACAGAAAAACACAGAATACCGGTTAAAACTTCGAAAAAACCTTTTTCGTCTGGTTTTGCAGATTTAGCCGGTATTCTGTCTTTTTTCGTTAGTTTGCTTAAAATTTTGAGACTTTTTCGCAAATTACATGATAACCAAAATATTAAGACTTTTCTGAAAATTACCATGAAATTAATTGATATTATTATTAACAAATCATTTATAAACATAACAAATATTTGTATTATAAAAAAGAAAATACACTTGTTGTTAATTTCTATGAATAAATTGATGTTGTAAGTACTCCTCTATTGCTTAGTGACCACATCAACCTCTCTACGTTTCTCCTATACATCGGTGTGGGTATGATGATGAGATGTACTCAGTGAGTGTTCATCTAATGTTGATGTTCTTTTTATGTTGTTTAACCTAACTACCACCCAACATCCATACCTCACACGATAACTACCATAAGTTAACATACGTCTATCAAATGTGAAAAAGTGAACCGTGAATGATAGTTTATATGGAAAAAAGTGTGGGGTGATTATCTTTTTAAATTTTCGTTCAAAGTTTATTTTTCACAATGTAATTTGATGGTTGTTACCGAATAATGTATGGAGGTTAGGTGGTATTTATGTTAAAGAACATAATGACAGATCTATATGTTCAATAATTATTATGTAATGATATTTTCTAATAATATATGATCCGATAACATCACATCTAACAGAAACTAGACACTTATTCATTGTGTATTAATAAATGTTATCATCTCTTGTATTTAATTGAAGAAACGTACACAGTATATCTCACTATAACACTCACAACGATACATAGGAGGAACATAAGGAGTTTGAAGTGGTGAACAAACAATTGACCTAGTCGATCAATTTAGCTAGTTTTTCAAATAGTCTGTCAAACATCGTTTCAGTTACACACCAATAATTTATTTTATAGTATTTTGACAAAGACGTTACGCCTAAAAGGACATACCGAAACATGACGATGACACATATGCGACAAGCATGTGACTAGATTAATGACATTGATACTTTTCCTAGCAACTAAAACTACACTTTGAAGCCAAACTTTATTGCATGTAGATTAGACATCAAAAACAGATTGCAATAATCCATTCGCTTATACATCAAAATCAAAATCAGAATTTGATTTTGAAGTCGACCAAACAAAGCGGTGGGTTGTATAATGTTAAACTATCATAAAATCAACAAAATCTCAACGTTTACTTTTATATGTGTTCTCTTTCTTTGAAGTATATCTGTATATCATTATTTTATTATTAGAATGCTAAATAGAATAATTAGTTAAGATAATTAAAAATTAATTATGTTTGGTTTGAATAATGCGAGGATCACATGGGGCTCGACTGGGTTCCTGTTGTATATGCAAAAATGAACAAACTGAGTCCACCCAACATGTGTGATTGGTATACCAATTTGGGCAAAACCCCACCCACACCATGTGCATCATCCTGTATTGTCTAATGTCTATATATTTCTTAACAACATTACAAAAAAAATAATTATTATAATAACAGATCGAAATATTTGATATTTAAGTTTATTGTTTATTAAAATTGATCAATAAAAGCTATTAAAAGCCTGTTTGATTTGAAGGAAAGGAATAAAAATGATATCATAATGGTACGATTTATAGTTTAACTTTAACTCTAACCTATATGTATTATTTAGGGTTAAGGTGGTATATAAGTAACCACACGTTGATATGGCATCATGGTATACAAAAAAATATAAAAAATTATGTATTTTAATCAGTAGTATATATTTTAAAGAGATGGATGTATAATTAAACGTACATGAGACATACTATATGACATTGACCCTATTATTAATTGTATATTTGTATATACATTTTTTTTATTATTATTAAAAAGAGGAAATACATGACATAATTAAAAGAAGCATCTATGACTAAAAAGTAGAGAATCACACAATATGAAAAAAAAAATCTCATTCTTCCAAGAATTTTTAATTTAAAGCAATTATTTTTTTCATGCTAATAATAGAATAAGTATTTTAATAGTATTTGATTTCATGATATGTTGAAAACAGTATCTTTTTGAAACTTTATTGTAAAAGTCACCAAATAGGAAGCCAGTTTGTGTACAATAGTACGAAGCAGATAGCCATGTGTTATTTGAGCCGTTGCTTTCTGAGATGCTTCATTCCTTTCCTTGGTTTGCAAATGAAATAATTATGTGGAATTAAGAACCGCATTATTTGGTGCGTCGTGTGGTGGGTACCATTGGTGGTGAGTTGTACTTGTACTTAATCTATGCTAATACATGGAACACAACTTGATATATATATATATATATATATATATATATATATATATATATATATATATATATATATATATATATATATATATATATATATATATATATATATATATGGTGAGGTTCAATAGAACATATTTTTTATCAAAAAAAAAAAACTAAAAATACAGAAATTCATAATTTTTATCCTCTTTCCAATGATATCAAATTCAATAAAAGAAAATTTTATTTTTTTTGTCAAATTCACAATGTAAATCTTTGAAAATTCACAATGTGAATCTAAATTCAAACTGTGAATCCGAAAAATAAATTTAACATTCATAATGTTAAGTTATGAATTTAGATATTTTTAGTTATTTTTTCCGATAAAGAATAAGTTTTAGAACTTGAAAAAAAAAATTTGGTTCCAGAACCAATAATTATGATTCTCTATTGAACTTTTCTCTCTCTCTCTCTCTCTCTCTCTCTATATATATATATATATATATATATATATATATATATATATATATATATATATATATATATATATATATATATATATTAAAAATGTGTTATAAATTGATCAACAAATAAACGACCTCGTTTAAAATAAATAAATCAATAAATAAAAAACTGCCTTTTATTCTAAAAAGCTTATCTTCTATTTAATTATTAACTTATAGTAAAAGTCTTATAAATGTTTGTTCAAGAAAAAAAAACATTTCTTAACCTAAAAGTTGACTTAAAATATGTTCATCTTACGTATATTATGGTTAGGGATGAGAATTTGGCCCGAAAGCTCGAACCGAACCGAATTAGACACGAATAAGCAATTCGATTCGGTTTTCGGGTATCTATATAATGCTTATTCAGTTTTCGAGTTATTCGGTCCGGGTTACCCGAATAAGGGCTTATTCGGTCCAAAAGAACCGAACCGGATATGAAAAGTCACATTTTTTCCCTTGCACGATTGCTTATTCGGTCTTGTGTTCTATCAATCGTTACCCAAAATACTCACGTAATGCTTAATGTTTAACTTATATACTTATAGATAGATTTTTGGTGTTTTGGATGTTTAATGTTTAGTGTTTAATATGTTGCTTAATAGCTATATCTAAGATTGTGGTGGTTGGATTTTATATTTTATATATCAAGAATAGTTAATCCGTGTTATTCGTGTTTATCATAAGCTACAAAAGTCATACAAAATACAATATTTACAATCACATTGTAAATGTTATTTGGTTTATTCGGCTCCTTAATCATCTTATACATGTTATTTGGGTTATTCGAGCCGGAACCGAATCGAACCGAATAATACCCGAACCGAACCGAACCCATATTGCTTATTTGGTTCGGTTTTCGGTTCATACAATTACCCTTATTCGGTTTTCGGTTTATTCGGGTTCGGGTCGGTTCCGACCCGAATAAGATTCCTAATTATGCTTGTTTTATATACGGGATAATCATAAAATCATCCCATTTATTATTTATAAAACATTTAATTTTTATGTATTTCTTATGTCATATTAGCTTAGTTATCATATAGGATATCAAATGTTTTTTATCAGATAGTAGCTAGTTTTTCAACTATAATCTAACAGTTAGTTTTTCAACTAATTAGCAGATCATAGACTAAATAAAAAACTTTTGGGGATTATAAAAACCGGTTTTCAGTTAAATCGGTCTGGTGACCAATTCCTGATTTGACCAGTTCGACTGCTGATTCAACTCAGCTTCCTTAATTTTTATGTATTTTCTATTTTCCTACATACATATTTATAAAAAAACCAATAATTTTCTTACATTTAACAGTGGTGTGCATTGGGTTTCGAGTTGTGTGTTTTTGGAGTTGTTGTTGAGCCGTTCTCATCTCCGTTTTCCGGTCCGACCAGTTCAACCGGACTGTTCGAACCGCTTTTTAAAACATTACTACCGCAACATTATATTTTGAAACAAGCAATTACATTTCAGAGTGTCGGGTATTATGTTCAAATGTGATGCAAAAACATACATACCATATGATTTTTCGAAATAGTTCATACATTTCAATTTCATTTTATCTGATATATTGTTAGTTCCAGACTTACTGTGATACGTCATAACTCTTAATCTGAAATTTTATTTCAGGAGTCTATACATTTTGTACATAGTAATTCATACACCTATTTTATATCATGTATCTATGGGTTATTTATTTAAGGTTTTAAATTTTTTATCTAAAACACCACCAATATGCAATTCTTTTCTTTGAAACGGATTCATCTAATGAATAAAAAAAATAAGGTTGCTCCTAAATTAATTTATATTGATACAACTTCAAAAAAAGTGAAATCTTTATGAATAGCAACAAACATTAAGATACGAGAAATGTTAGTTTGAGTTTTTCTTTTTTCCATCATCGGTTGTGTGGTAAGATTCATTTTGAATACGATATCAGTTTGCAGTTTCATTATGATTATGTATTAACATCTATGGTCCAATAATTTGTAGATTCATACATCTTTAAATTACTTGTCGGCGTTAATCATAGTATATGGTGCCCCACTCAAAGAGAAATAGTTAGGAACCATGTTCCTAACGGTTTCCATGGTCGGAAGCAACCTAATCTTGCATATTGCCTATAAAGTAGGAAAATAGTGAAATACCCCTCACCTTAGTAGTTTGAAAATACACATTTAAAACCATTTTAGTTTTAAAATAAAAAGTTTCAGAGTTAAAACGTTTTGCAGATAACAAATGGTCCCAAAAAGTATTCCAAAAGTCTAGTTGTTTAGCCAAATATGAGGTATCAAATAGGTATAATAACAAAGGTTCAAGTACCCCCACATACTCAAGACCTTTTAAATCTTCTTGCCATACTCTAACCTCATCAAATATTCACTCTAAATACATGCAAAATAAGTTGGACAATGAATTTGTCTAGCAAGTAACCCAAGGCTGGCTTATTAGAATAAGAAGGTGGAAATCAACTTATGAACCTAAACCCCCCAAAAAATTGTAAAACATCGTTCATAAAATAGTATAGATTTACCAAAATTTTCAAAACAACTCAAGTTAAGTATTTGTTTAGCAAAACCCAACATTTATTCTCAAAACACCAAAAGGGTAAATAAGGAATAACACCATAGTATGATATGAAAGTATACAACTATCCCACCATTGTCCATCTTATAAAGTCAAATAACCAATAGTATGATGGCTATACTTAGGACTCATGGTTGGTGCCATAAAGGAAACCACTACACTTATCGTCTTTATATACAAATGTTATGTATTAGGAAGCCATCCACCCTAAGCCACATAAGGATAGCGATCCCATATGTGCAATTGTGAGAATTATCTAGAAATCTATTGACTCACTAATATTACGGTATGTAGTTGTCAAATCCTACACTGATATAATCATGGATACTCATAGACTCCCACATTAGGTGTATGCATATAGAAGGATACCAAAATAGTTTTAAAAACCCATTAGTAGCTCAAGTGAGAAAAACATATTTTCAAAAGGGTTTCATGTCATGCTCAAGTAATACATATAGTATTTATAATGCATTCAAGAAAAAACAATACACCTCATAGATAGTAGAACATCAAATGTTGTCAAACAAAGTAGAGTATGGTAGGGATGTATGTTCCTGGTAACTCACTTCAACTTCTAGCTAAAGAAATACTTCATTTCCTTAGTGTGCTGCTTAAGGAAACCCCTTCAACCTCCACCTATATGTTATATAATAAGTTATAAAAATAACCAAAGTACCCTTATGAGTCATAAAACTCCCAAAATCTCAAAATGCCCACTTTAAACCTAATTAGGAATTATGGAAGTGAAATCAGACCGGACGGATAAGCCAATCTTCAGGAATTGAAAAAATATGAATGAAGACAGTAGGTTTTTATACATCGCATTATGTACAGCAAATTATTATTTTTTGTTATCATTCCCATTTGTACATGTAGTCTAGTTAGTAGTTGTTTCTTAGTGATTTTGATGTGTAAGGAGCTTAAGGAAAATTAGAAGAGACTTTGTTTAGATGTATGCGATAATATTACTTTACCATTATCTCTTGATTTTCTTTATTACAGCCTCGTAGGACATGACAATTGAACATTTTAAAAGATTCAAGATTGGCTATAAGACCTTTTTTTGTAAATTTGATTTTTATTATATGGTTTAACCTTTAATCGGAGTGTTTTAAAAGGCCCCAGGTCGTGATGGATTTTCTTTCTACTTATTGAAACGGTATAGATGGTTCTTAAACTCAATATCACATGATCAAATTATAGCTTTTTTGTTTGAGTTCCATGATTTGAGTAGTATTTTCGGGAGGGTATATTTCTTAATTATTACACCGATTTCGAAAGTGAAAAACCTCATGTTCATAAAATAATTTAGACATATAAGCATTATTAGAGTTCAATACAATATCATTGCTAAAGTATTGGTGAATGAACTAGCTAAAGTAATGTGGTCAGTAGTGAGTGCGGAACAGTCAACTTTTGTCAATGACCATCAAATTATTGACACCCTTGAATGGTTTACAAAGTTATTGATTGGTATAAGAAGCAAAATAAAGAGTTTATCTTGTTCAAAGTTTGTTTATAGAATATAACACCCTATTTCCAATGGTGTTTTTCCATTCTTCATTTGGGGGTTTTATAGTCCAAAGGAAAGTAGAGGATGAGGTGAAGCCAGAAGTCATTAATCGCAATTGATGAAATCTAAGAAATTTGGGTTTAATCGTAGGGGTTGCAATGCACTTCTTAATGGACGCGACACGCCTGGCCCATGGGCTGAACGATTATTTTAGGGTTTTGGGGGCACTTAAAGGTCGTTAACCCCTAGGTTTAGATCATTCTCAGCCTCCATCACCCCCTTAAATCAATTTTCAGAAACCCTAATCACCTCCTTCATGTTTAGGATTTTGGTTTCCATTTGTGAGCTTATTTGTTATTGTTTCGAAGTGAAGCTTGAAGATCAAAGGATTTCTTGTGTGCATTAAAGGAAGGTTCAAGTGTAGATCCAACAAGGTTACATCATATATGGACCTTTGTGAGTATAAAGCTTCAAACTTGCACTTTGGTTTGGTAGATCTTGTTATTTGTTGTATTTTGCATATTTTGGTCAATTTTGTTAGTGATTTTGGAGTTGAAGGAACTTCATCGCCTTTTGAGCACTTTGGAATGTCCCTTGGACCTTTTGGGGTAAGAAACTTTGGATTTTTTTCCTTCCCATTAAGTTATGAAGTTGTATGGTCCTTTAGGTCATTTTTTAGTGTTATAGTTTAGATCTTGTAGGTTTGGAATGTCTTAATGGATAAAGTTGATAACTTTATCCATTAATGCATTGTTAAGAGCTAGATCTGAATATTGGAGCCTTAACTTAATTGATTAAGTCAAAATAACCCTTTGGAAGCAACTTGGTCACAACGCGTCTTTAGGTGCCCAGTGTGTTTTGTGAAAAAGATTGGAACATGTCTGATTTTGGAGCCTTTTCCGATTAATTTGTCCTGTAGTGGGCATGGGGCACCCAGTGGAGGGCACGATGTGCATGTTGACAGCGAGTTGACTTTTTGGCTTTTGACCGTTAACTTTGGTAATTGACTTCTTTACCGATTTGCCTTTGGTCAAATTGAAGGGTTTTGAGCTGTAGACTAATGTTTAGTCTCTGTTTGGTTAGGCGGTTCGTGTAGCTGAGTCATTTGACTTCGAGTAGTGGATTCCAACTCTTTGACCATGCGAGTCTTCTCACTATACTATAGGACACTAGGTGTCGTCATGTGATGGATGTCTTCGTGACTCTTACTTGTATGATGGTATGCTTGTATGATATATGCATGTTCAGTTGCAATAGATATATTGGGTTGAAAAATATCTGTTCGGTTGAAATATACATGTTGGGTTGAAACAAACCCGTTCGGTTGAAATAGACATATTGAGTTGAAATAGACCCGTCCGTTTGAAATAAACCCATTCGTTTGAAATAGACTTGTTGGGTTGAAACATACTCGTTCGATTGAAACATACTTGTTGGGTTGAAACATGTCCGTTCGGTTGAAACATATTTGTTGGGTTGAAACAAACTTATTGTTGTTATATATAGATTTTGTGTTGTATATAATATTTTGGAGAGTTCACTAAGCTTTATGTTTACAGTTATGGATTAAATGTTTTTTAGGTATTTATTGGATCGTGAAGGCAGAACTGTACACACACAATGACAAAATTATGATTCGAGATTTCGTGTTATTTCTATTTTTAACTCTGGTTTTGAGTTATGGTTTATGAACAAATGGTTTTGCCTTGAATGTATCCTATGAAAATAGGTTTTTATGTTATTTTGAAAATGAAAAATTTATTCTAAAAATTGGGACATTATATAAAAAAAAAGATGTATGGATCGTTAAGCCGAAATTTTATGGAATAGATTGTGTTTTTTTCAGGTTTTTGTCCAAAATGGATTTGATGGGGACCTTCAATGGTGACTGATTTCGTTACCAATTAGGTTTGGTGGTTTGGGGTTGTACTCAGCAGTAGAGGTTTCCTCCTATGCTTTTGTAGCCTCACGATCTCAATCGTGGGTGTTACAAGACCACATCTTACGAAATAGCGGCATATGTGGTATGGATTCAGATTATGTTTGTGATTTGGCCTGTCTTCGTGATACGATTCTGGGCTTTGACTTCAGCGATTTCACTAATAAGGACACCGCCACTCCAAAAGCCCAACATTCATTGGCGAAGGCCCTTTCTAGTAAAATTGTCCAAGACATGGAAGTTCACTTCGACACGATGATTAGGCATAAAACAATTTTTAAGTGTCTAAGGGCCCCACATGCTTAGGATTTTCTTATGACTATTGCTATTGACGGTCTTGGCCAACATATGTCGCCAGTGGAGTATTGTGTCATCCTCAAGTATCGCCTTATGATCCCTTTATTTCCGGCTGATGAGACTTGCCCTGTTTGTCGCAAGGCATGCTTAGACTCCTTTGGGAGTATGCAGTTCATTATAAAGAGCTCGCAGGTTCCAAGTACCGACACGATTTGGTTAGGGATTTTCTTTTTGACATATTTAGGCGCGCTAGGGTTTCTGCCAAGAAAGAGGCCCCTGTGAACTTTCTGACTGACCCATTGGAAGGAAGATCAACACTTAGACCAGCTGATGTTTTAGTATTTGGATGGGCTGGAGGAAAACATGCATGCATAGATCTAACAGGGTTTTCCCCTCTTGTGGGCTTGGGGAGTGGAGTTTTCACTGTGGGGCAAGTTGCTTTAAAAGTTGTATCAAGCAAAGTGACAAAACATGAGAAAGAGTGCATGGAAAATCAACACAGGTTTATACCCTTTGCATTTGATACTTTCGGTTTCCTTGCGCCATAAGTTGTGGAGCTACTCAAGAGAGTCTAACAGGTCATGCATAGAAATGTTATGACTCCAAGATCTATAGATGTTGTTTTTAAAAGAATTTGTTTTATCATCCAAAAAGGGGTTGCGACATAGTTTGTTGCTTGTTTACCCGTTACGTCTATGTAAATCTTTCTTATGAATTTGGTACTGAAAAGAGTACTTGGTTTCAAAGTAATAGAAGTTTATATGTGGAATTTCACTTGGAGAGAGACTTGGGTAACATAAGAATAAACCTATTTTTTAAACAAGTTGAATCAAACAAACATTACACTTAGTCCAATTTCATTTGATATGTATATGAAGTTTCAACCGTAATAATAATTCATGAGTGAATGAATTTATGATCTTTTTTTTATATATATAATTTTACCATAGAATTCGAATAACTATCAAACAAACTCGATACTATGAGGTGGTGCTAGCATATTGTAATGATCTTTTACTAAGATTATGCACATTGATACATTAAGAAATTGATTTTTCAACAACACTATATATGTTTTCCTTGTGAAGGCATGAAGCATTAAAAATCACAAACACAATGATCATCAACCAAACTTTTAAGCCACCTTCACTTTTACCATTTTCCATGATAATGTAAATAAAAAAGGTATTCAAAAACGTTTTATAAAAGTAAAATAAAAAGAAGACGGTACTCATCCTTATTAATAATCTTTTTTATTTAAAAATATTTAACAAAATATTAAAAAAAAAAATTGGATTTATGGATATTTGAAATATCCGTAATTTTCTATAATGACTATTAGTATTTGAATTTGAATATTCGAATATTCAAAATTCCAAATATTTTCATATCATATTTTAGGAGTCGGGTATTTTTGAACACCCTAGTTGAAACAGGAGAATTTGATATCTCTGTTCCTATTCATATTTACAATGGAGGGATTGCATTAGGCTATTGAAGATTTTTTTTTTTTTTTTTTTTTTTTTTGGTGATCCCATTGGAAGTGATGACATGGTTATCTTTCGTTTGTTCTATGTAGATGATATGACTTTTATGGATGAGTGGGTGGGGATAATATTATTAGTATTGCTCTTATTCTTTGTTGTTTCTATTTTGTTTCTAGTTCAAAAATTAATCTTCGAAACACATTTATATTTAGTGTGGCAATGTCTATGTTTGAAGTGGGCATTTAGCTTTATTGACTAGGTATAAATTGTCTTTAAGGGTATTTATAAGATGGTTTGATTCGGTTATTGGTCAAAATCGAATCATAATCATTATAAATGGTTAATGTATTTTGATAGTCACTGGGTAGTGGTTAATAATGGTTTTGGTTAACGGTTTTATTCACTTTATGGTTATGGTTAATGGTTAATGTCGATTAACCATAATTGTCCAAAATAACATAAAAATAATGACGAGTTTTGATATAAAATATAAGTTTATTTTCCAAAAACTATAATGAAAGTCTTATAAAAATAACAAGTTTATTTTTAGTTTATAACAAAACCAAATCATCAAGGATCCATTTATAGTTGTTAGAATGAAATAAAAAAAAAAAACATCCAAAGAGTTTTTAGAATGATAACCTTTAAAGCCTTTGAACCCACTTGGTTTTGAGGTGTTGATAAATATAGCAAAAATCAAATAGTATGACTTCTTTATGTATATCCACCATCAAGAGTAAGACACTTGGAATGCTAGTTCCTTCTTATATTCTTGAGTGTCTTAAGCCTTTAAGTGCTTAACTCAAATAAAAACTAAATGAGACAACTCAAGAGGGCTTCTAATTCACCAGACTTGCTTCAAAAGGTGAAGAGAAAAATAAGTTTCGACCATAGAGAGAAGGAGTAGAAAAACTAGCCAATTTTCCTATAAGAAGCTATCTTTTCATATCTTATACAAGGTAAGGGCTTAACATTAAAATACTTTAAAGTAATGGTCGTCTTTAGAAGCATGTGAAACATCTTATGGAGGTTGACAAACAACCTCTACCCCTTAAAAGATACTTTCGGTCATACCCTTCAAAAAGAGATGGATTCTTCAAATTTTATAAACTAAAAGTTTATAAAATATAAACTATGTCTTTAGGTAAAAGACAAAAGAATCCAACTAGTCCAAAAGGTTGTGCATAACTTATTAATTTATATCATATGAAATAATAACTAGCTATACTCTTTTATAATTATTATTTTCACACAACAATAATTACTCCCTAATTAAATGCAAGAATGTGTATTATTTATTAATAATCATGTTAATAATAAATATATAAAATGTGTCAACTTGATAAATGTGTGACCATATAAGATCATATACTATTATCAGTGACATTCAATAATGATTTTTAGACATATAGATTCAACAAATAAAACTACTCTTCTATAAAAATTTAAAAACACAAAAAGTGAATGATTGTGTATATAATTGTATTGATAGAATATTACTTATCTTATCTATTTTCAAATAATTACCCTTTATATTTTCACTCGTAATATAATTACATACCATATATATTATATTATATTAAATTATAATTAAAAAAATATTTATTAACATTATTGGTTTGGTTCGGTTTATGGTGGTTTTGTTTTAGATGAAAATCATAACTGAACCATTTGTATTCGATTTATCAAAATTACAAACCGCATCACATATTTTAGTAATGGTTTAGTTATAATGGTTTGGTTATATTGGTTAATTTGGTTTTGGTTCGGTTATTCAATTAATATGCTCACCTCTAATTGGCAAATATGTCGTTTACTTATATGAGACTTCCGGTTGGTTCCAATATGGATTAAGTTGAAGGGTAGAAGGTGATTATTGATAGATTCACTAAAAAAACTCTCGAAGTGGAATGTGTACCGCTCTAAATTTTCAAACAATTTTTTTCATTTAAAAATCATATAAATCTCATCAACACATATCACAAAATCCCCAAAATGTCAAATTATCAAAAACACATGTTTATAGTCGTTTGAATAAAATCCAGGATCCTTAAAAACATAACTCCATCTCGTGTGTACAATCAAGTCGGCGCCTTCCCATGATCCTAAGAAGTACCTGAAACACATAACACGGTAAGCACGAAGCTTAGTGAGTCCCCAAAACACCACACACATCTCATTAGCCTCTCATGGCTATATCTCGAATAAGACCCTCCTGTCAATGTGTCTCAGTGGAACCCTCCGGTCCCACAACTCGAGTGGACCCTCTAGTCCTATCTTAACAATGCACATGATAATATACAACATAAATCACAAGATAGAATGCATGATATCACATATCTCAGTATAAGCACATAGATCAACATATACACAAAATACTATAACAACATAAGTCACAAAGACAATATGCACAATAACACATATCACCTTATAAACAATAAGACCCTCTGGTCAATAATGTACTAAGACCCTCCGGTGTACAATGTACTGAGACCCGGTCTATAATGTATTAAGACCCTTCAGTCAATAATGTAAATAAGACCCTTCGGTCAATAACACGATTAAGACCCTCCGGTCACACACAAATTACCACACAGGTATGTATAGTGAGAAGACTCACATAGGATAACAAACAGATCCAATAAATGTTGTTGTTGTACTCCGACCTCTAACATGAGCCAATCCCACAATTAACCCCATTAGGATTTAAGACCAAACCTTCACATATTAGGTCTAATTATGGTCCACCAACTCGGTCCATAAATAACCCAAGCCCATTGAGCCCAACAAGGCCCAATAACAATGGGTCCACAAAGGTCCACTAATGGCTCAATTATGGCCCAATTTTTCAAATTGGGCCCAAACTCTCATATGGGCCTTACCCTAAAGCCCATATAAATATTCTAGGTCACATGATTGTTCTTGGATGGCCCATCAATAGCCCATTCACCAAATCCCAATATAAAGGCCCAAGCAAAATTAGGGTTTTCACATAAAATGACGATTAGGGTTAGGTGTTCTCACTTAACCCATTAAGGACTTAACCTAGTAAGTCCATTACTCCACTAAGTAATCATACAACAGAATCGGCATGAGTCCGAATAGGTCCAAACCATCAAACCCCAAAATTAGGGTTTTCTAAACCCTAATTAAGGTTTCTAGACCAATCACGAAGCAGCCCAGTCCAAGATTAAGTGTTTAGGTCCATTAGGGTTCCACTAGGTCGGGCACCACCCAATGCCACCTTGGGCAGTGGTGGTCGGCGGTGGCTCACGGCGGTAACCACCACCTTGCGGTGGCCGTGGGGGGTTTCCATGGTTTTTCTCCGGCCCAAAAACACCCAATCACATCTTCAACAAGGAGGAACACACTCACACCCACCCATGTGGCGGCAGGTGGCAGTAAATGGTGGCGGTGGGTTTCTAGCCAAGTAACATCCGGCTTACACATACAACACTACAACACCGAGAACAGCCTATTCACTCTTTCATACATCATATTCAGCCACCTCACAGGTGGCTGCCATCACCGGAGTAGGTAGAAACAGTGGCCAAAAGGTCACCGGCGGCAGCAGTGACGCATCTGAAATCGAACACGCACGAAAGGGACAGAGAAGAAGAAGAAGAAAAGAGAGAGAGAGAGAGAGAGAGAGAGAGAGAGAGAGAGAAAGAGAGAGGGAGAGAGAGAAAGATGTCATAGGGTCTTACCAGGGGTTTCTCAGTAGCTCGCGACTCACGCATGCGAACCCAGTGTTTCCACGATCCTCGGCGGTTCTTCAGTGCCCGCGACGCCTCCGGCAGCAGCGTTGTGGCGGTGCTCAACGGTGGGGCAGCAGGCAACACCTTCGTCAGATCGGAATAGCGAGGAAAGGATAGGTGGCGGCTAGGAAATTCACGCACATCGGCTAAAGTCGTTTGCTAGGGTTAGGGTTGGCAATGTAACATGGTGACGGGTTAGATGACGGAAATGAGCACCGGGTATAACCCACGTTCCCATCAAACTTTTGAACTTTTTACAAGATCAGTCCCTCCTCACCAGATCTTCTTCAACTTTAATACAACATTTCCCCTTTAACCCCTGATTCCATAAATTCATTACATTTTAGGTCCAAAACTTACCAAATAGCCCCTGTCCTCATAAATCTTTACAAATTGAATCCGAAATTTACCATTTAGCCATTGTTTCCCAAAATCTATTCAATTTAAGTCCCAATAATTTACCAAGCAGTCCCTGTCTTCATAAATATTTACAACCACTGCGGAACTTACACTTTTATCGCCCAACTTCTAAAATTGTACAATTAACTCCTCAAGACCAACACTTTGCTAAATTATTCCGAATTTAGGGCTATTACCCATTTATTAATTTCATATATTGATTTATTTAATAAACGGAATGTTATAGAATGTGAAAAATTTATCTATTGGCGGTTGCTCCATGTTGTTCCAAATGATGTTAGATAGCCATGACATACACTTTATGCCTATGTTTACGGTTCTCCAAAATGGGATTCGATCCTTGGAAAGATCTTGTACTTGTGGGTAGGGGAAAACCATGAAAAAGATCAATTAGTTTAAATGAGAATTGGATTTGGATTTTAAAGAAAAATAAGGTATCAATGTTGGCGAGCTTTGTTGCGTTTTATTCAGTTGGATTTGGAGATTTATTAATGATGTTGATGATTTATGGTTCAAAGTTATAAAATTCATAAATGGATGTGGGAAATGTTTAGGCTTGATTAGGGAAGAGATAAACTGGAAGGTGTGTGGTCTAAGATTGTTGTTCGATTAATAAGCTTCATGAAAGTCAATTATTTTACATTATTTATGGGGAAAACATGTGAGGAACGGTTCAAAGAATCTGTTTTAGAAGGAAGTGTTGATTGGTGAGTATCATTTACAAGATAAACTTCCTAGTTGAATCCTCTAGAAAGATATAAAGAATGTCAACTTTAATATTGATCTAACCAAATATTGGAGAAGAAAATTGAGGGGGTGATGCTCAGTTCGTTGCGGTGACCCATTAATAGGGTCGACAATTCTTTCGGTTTACTCAAACAAATTTGTCCAGAAAAACCAATATTTTTGTGTGAAGGATTTTACTAATCGAGTGCTTACTAGACTAAACTTGGTTAATGGAGGCGTTATGATGAATTCCGTGTTATGCCTAGTTTGTTCAATAATCAAGAAATGGCAGAACACTTCTTACTTGATTGAGATGTCGCGACTAGGACTATAGTAAGGGGTGTTTGGCTAAGCTTATTTACGGCTTATTTTCCGAACTTATTTTTTATAAGCTCGTTTTTTCTGACTTATTTTTCATGAGTTCGGCTTATATTCTTAGTGTAAGTCATAATAAGCTCAGAAGTTGAAAAATAAGTTATAAAAAATGAGCTTATAAAAAATAAGCTCGAAAAATA
The DNA here is from genome assembly GCF_051521515.1 of Lactuca serriola. NCBI lineage: Eukaryota > Viridiplantae > Streptophyta > Magnoliopsida > Asterales > Asteraceae > Lactuca > Lactuca serriola. The sequence continues at coordinate 180,623,640 of NC_136414.1, forward strand.
AACCATAAATAAGCTCAGCCAAACACCCCTAAGATTGTTTATTGGTGGGACTCTAATTTTCTTAATTTGGTGTATGTGGGTATACTCGTTGCCTTTTTCTATCACGAAACAGTTGGAGATGGATGCGACTATTCTGACAACTTTATGTGATATATGGTCTTTTTGTAAGGTAATGGTTTTTGGTTAAAAGAAACAGGGCCGGTCCTGAAAACTGAAATATTCTTAAAGGCCCAGGACGAACAAGAAAAAAAAAGGGCCCTTATCTTTATTATAATTTTGTTTTTTTAAATAAAAATATATAATGAAAAAAATTGGGCCCTGTGCAGCTGCCAACTTTGCCCCCCTCTAAGCCCCCCATGAAAACAAATACTGCAAAGTGACTATTTGATAGGATAGTCTTGTCTTCATAAGAATTATAAACCTACAACTAATTGGATATTTTTACTTACAAAACCCAATTTTGATCGGTTCTTTTCTTTTTTTAAAAAAAATAGTAGCCATAAAATAAAAACAAAAGCTAGCTAGGAGCTAGCAACATAAAAATAAGAACAAAATATTTAAGAATTGGATTTTTCAACCATCCAATCCAATTCTTCCAAGATTTAGCGTTTCTAGCACAAAATTAACTAAAAGAAAGCACTACAATGTCATCGAAAAGAAAGTCCTTACTTTACTTGTTTTAATAAAAAATCAAAGTATTCTGATAAGTCCATAGATTCCAAGTGATCATCTTGCACACTGAGTCCAAAGTTGTACACTTCAAACGCTCTACATGTTGGATATCAATCCACTCCGTCATAGACAATAAGCAATCAAAAATCGGAAACTATAAATCCATCCAACTCATAATCCGTAGCCAAAGTTGGTGATCGAGAGAACACTTCGAGAACAAATAACTAACATCTTCAACACCATCACTACAAACCAAACACAATAGAGACTGCACTTCTATGTCATGTTTAATTAAATTCCAATCCATCATAACTCTCCAAATAAATACATTAATCTTTATAAGAATCCACCTATTCCAGTGAGTCACAAAACTATCAGTTGGAAAACGCATGTCATCAATATGGAATTTGACATATTGAACCAAGAACATACCAGAAGGATCTAATTCCAATCCCACACATCTGCTCTTGAAGTTAGTTGTACAACATGTAACATAGATAATAACTGAGAAAACTGAGCAGTCACCACTCCACCTAGAATGGGCCTATTCCATATAAAGATCGACCACTGATTGCTCCAAAAATCTAAAACCATACACTCTTGATTATTAGAAAAAACAATACAATATATGAAACCAATTCATGAAAGATATGCCCCCAAACCTGGTATCCGTCAAAACCAAGTGTCAGTCCGATCATCAATAACTTTATACATATCAGAGCCCAATATATCACCACTATCTTATAGTTTGTTTGTAACATCCATAAAATTCATAAAAATTCTAAACTTTTACAAACATCCAAACACCACCATTTATTACAAATTGTTTTCAAAATAGTTTGTCATCAGAGTAATCCCATAAATCATAACTTAAAATATGAGGAGGTGCACGATCAAAACTTTGCCTTCCCGCGATCATCCGAAGTACCTGAAACAAAATCCACAACTATAAGCCCAAAGCATAGTAAGTTCCCCCATAATACCAATACAATAACAACACACATATAATAACAGCACACTATTGTCCCAATCAACCATCAGGTTGGAATGCCAACATGTTATGGGTCCAGTAAACTTTCGGGTGGGAATACAACTAGCCCTCAACCATCGGGTTGGAATGCCAACATACTATGTGTAACGCCCGGGTTTCAGGGCTAAGCATTTTTGGCAATGTAATAGTCTAGGTCAAATCTTGTAACTCTTTTTGAAGTAATAAAGATGAAATATTTGGGTATTATGTGAATTATGTGTACTTATGTGCTTATTATATAATTATAAATGTATAATTAATAAAGAATAAAAATAAGCGTCAAAATTAAAGTGTGAGATAAGCCTGATATCTTTATATAAAGTTGTAGTGGTCGAAACAAGGATTCCGAGGATATAAAGAACGCCGAAATCCGAGTTATAACAAAGAAGTTATGACCCGTCAAAATTTCGCGATAGATGCGACACGATACCGGGAAGCGCGAATAGTGAATTTACGATAGAGCAAGATTTAGCCTTAGCAATCTAAACAAAAGTCGTAGAATATGTTAAACTAAGAGTGTCCATAATAAGAACGCCCAAATCTGACTTCGTATGAGGAAGTTATGATTTTTCGAAGTTTCGGATTGGTAGTATACAACTCGAAATTCGAATAATAGATCGAGCGGTTTTTAGCCGACACGACCTAAACGAGAATCGAAAATCTCGTAAAGAGTAGCGTAACGAGAAAAAGATGGGCGAAAATGGACAACAGATGAAGAATTTATGATTTTTAGAAGTCGGAGTATGAATTTGTGAAATCTGTTGCGAGGTGGTGACGTGGCTCAATCAGGGCCGTCGCTTGCTGAACATGGAGTCGCTTCGGATGATAACACGTCACTCCTCGCTACGCCCAGCATATGAGATCGGAACGTGCCGCGTACGAAGAGCCTTCCTCGGTCCAGCCTTGCCCACGTCGCACCATCCGGGGATCGCCACCTGTAACCCTTATCCAAGTTACCCCTCGCGTCCGAGGACCTGTACGCCCAGTGTACGTCCGAGGACCAGCCTATAAAAGGGCTGCGAGGGTTGCCGAAGAAAAAAACACAAAACTCATTCTCTCTCTAGTTTCTTTCTCTCTCTAGGGCTCCTAACCTCCCCTAAACCCTAGATAAACCCCCTACCACCCGAAGGAAGCCCCGAGGCTCCCGGAGTCCCGAGAAAAAGGGTCTTTCGGTTTCGAAACGCTGCTCCAAATAAAGTTTCGGTTTTCTTTAAAATCCACTGTAAGTGAGCTACGCTTACGCAATTTTTAATATAGCTTTCAAATAATTATAGTAATGTTATTAGGTCTTTAAAATAATTATTTGGGCTGTTATTATGAGTTATATTGAGTGTTATTAAAGCTTATATAATAATAATAATAATAATAGTCAGACTATTAATTTGTCGCGGTTGACGTTAGACTAAACCCTAGTGGTATTGATACTAGGTTTTATCGAAGGAAAATTGTTTTGAGAGTATTGAAGCGCAGTCCGAGTGCTGAGTCGCCACCTTTCAAGTGAGTGCATAGTTACTTTCAGCTTACACATAGATATGAAGTATTTTATATAAATTGCGTGCTATGTGTGCATATTATCTGAATACTTGCTATCTATGCTGGATGAACATTGTTATACATGTTTTCAATGATTTAAACTGTATATGTATTTTATATCTACGAAAATGTTGGGGTAAAACATGGGTAGATGTAATAAGTGATGTGTGATAAAATGATGAGAGGCCTCGATGTTGATGTTGTTGATTCTGTCATCTAGCGGAGTATGGATTAGGGGTGGCAAATCGGGCCATCGTGTCGTGTTTTTGTCTAACACGACACGACACGACAAGGTTTTATGTAACACGAACACGACACGACACGATGTCTTGTTTTTTTTAACTAACACGAAAACGAACCGATTAAAACATGACAAACACGACACGACACGACAAATATAACATAATGAAAAAATAGTTTATTTAATTAATATTTAATCATACATAACACGAAAACATGACAAATACGAAAAACACGACAAATAAATGCTAAATCGTGTCAATTTCGTGTCAAATTTTAAACACGAACACGACACGACACGACATCGTGTTATTTACACTTAACACGAACAAGACACGAACACGAATTCGAATTTCAATTTTGTCCCAATTTCGTTTCGTGTCGTGTCATGTCAAAAATTGCCACCCCTAGTATGGATGACGACCACAGACTCTTCTAGACAGTCCAATGGAACACTAGCAGGCTCGCAACCTGTAGGTGTTTGTGAACGATGTGTTCACCGGTGTAATCCATCCCCCACATGGTTGCCTTTAGGACATTTATTGCTAAGGAAACCCCTTAGCAGTAGTGTCCATCCCGATGATGATCCTTAGGCTAGGTCCCTTATAATAGGTGTTTAGGGACGTAAAGTGAGGATAACGAGAATGGGTAATCGAGTTATTGTTGATTGATGAAATTAATAAACTTATTTATTGTGGGTTGAAAACCCTATGTGCTCACCAGGCTCCCGAGCCTGACCCACTCAGTTTCTTGTATTACAGGTAGTGGCGCATGAGCATAGATGTGATGTTTTGGATGAGGGATTACGGATATAGGCTTGTAGATACGAAATAATGTAGTAAGGCTTATATTGTACTGTTTATGCTTTTGATCTGTATCGAATCCCGAGTCTTTTAATGAAATACATTTTTTTTGAAATGCTTTTGATAAATCTTTATCATATTTTGTTTTGGAACAAATTCTGCAACACTTTTATTTAAAATGTTACTCTGATTTTTAAACAAAGCATAAACAAAATCAGTCTTTTCTGGCCGTGATTTTGGGGATGTCACACTATGAGTCCAATAATCCTCATGATGGAATACCCTCGACCCTCAACCATCTGGTTGGAATGCCCCGGCTTGTTGGCTTACGCACAAAGCAGAGAAGCCTCAGCCACCAATCAAATATGTGCACATATAACAGATAATCATATAACGGTCTACATGCAATCAGACAAATTTAATAGGCCACTAAGCATAGCATCATCCTATCTACCACGATACCGACCAAACATATCATAACAACATAGTAACACGCATAACAGAATATCAGTCCGCTGGGCTGACATTGGTGCCTTCGCTCCGTAAGTATAGTAAGGAAAACTCACATCTCAAGTAGTGCTCAACCGGTAAAATCCAACTACAAGACTCAACTCCGAACTCAACCGCCTACAACCACCATATAACCATTCTATCAAAACCTCCAAATACCCAAAATGCCCTCAAAGTCACATTTGGTCAGCCATGACCAAAGTCAAAGTCAACAGTCAAGGTCAATAGCCAAGGTGAACAGTCCATGTTGACCCAACTCATCGAGTGCATCTATCGACACATCAATTTCCTTCAGTACTCAGAAAACGAGAAAACAACTCGAACCAAATTGTCTAGTTTCTATAGTATCCAGAGAAAAGGGAAGACCTGATTCAACTCGTCGAGTTGGCTAGGCAACACGTCGAGTTCTCCTATTCTTAAAGCATTCGGCCAATTCCCAAGTGGATCTAGTGCCACAAACCATAGATCTGGTCCCTAAGAACTGAAATACCACGTAAAGTTGCTAACTTTACGTCCATGCATGGCATCAAGAGGCTAAAACACTAAAACCAAGCTTATTAAGGGACTTAGAGCATGAAGGAGGGCCAAGACTTGATAAAGTTGGAGCTTTAAGTCCATGGAGGCCATGAGATGTCCAGATCTGAAGTCATAGCTTCATAACATGCTCAAATCCAAGAATGGTCCCAAAATGAGCTACTAATGGCCAAAAACTTTCAAATGAAGAGATCTAGCATGTAAAAGTTTCGGAATGATAAAGATGATTTAAATGTCTATCCTAAATAAAGATCTAAATTCACCTTATTCGGTGTATAGATCAAGATGGAAAGGACCCGTAGCGGAAACGTGAATGCAAATGGAGACAAAAACCAACCCCCAGTGATTGAGCAAATACCGGTTGTGGAAGCCGCTGCTGAGCCAATAACGATGGCCGAAGTGCAAGCGATGATCCAGGCGATGTTGGATCGTCAAATGGAGGAAACCAGACGTTTGCTTCAGCAAAATCGAGAGGAAGCGACTATTCAGATCAAACAGCCCGAGTTGAACGAAGGGCAGACTGAGGAAGGAAACTACAGTGGGACTGTTGGTCAAGCCAACCCACCGATAGTTAGGCAAAACCACCAGGATAGAGGAAATGACGGACGTGGATGCAAATACAAGGATTTCATGGCATCCAAACCACCGAGTCTATCTGGAAGCCCGATGCCGGTGGAAGTCATGAACTGAATCTCTAAGACGGAGACGATGTTTGAGAGTTGCGAGTGTAGCAACAGGCAGAAGACCGCTCCCGCGGTTCCTCTGTTGAAATCTGGAGTACTAAGATGGTGGAAGCTACTAGCTGATTCAATGCCCAAAGGTGAAGCAAGCAAGATGTCGTGGGAGGATTTTCTGGTACAGTTGAAGATGCAATACTGCTCTAAACAAGATCTTCTGGAGATCAACAACAAATTCCAGAATCTGAAGACGTGAAGAATGAGCGTTACTGAATACGCTGCCAGCTTTATTGAGAAAATGAAGCTTGTTCCTCACCTCGTCCCAACTGAACTCTCCAAGGCTAACAAATTTGCCCTCGGATTACCAGCGGACTTTGGTCCAATGGTCAAGAAAAATACCACTCTAAAAGCCGCCATATGGGCTGCTAAGAATGTGGAGACCCAGATACGAGAGAAGGGTCTGGAGAGAGCAGAGGTGGGAGAGAAAAGGAAATTTGACGGATCCTCGAGGTCCGGTAAGAAGAGTAAATTCTCGAAGTCTGGTTCAAAAGGAGGAGGAGCCGAAGCAAAATGGTATGACAAATGCAAAAAGAAGCACCAAGGGAAATGTGACGGAGGAGTCACTTGTTTCAAATGTGGAAAGCCTGGGCACTATGCCAATGAATGCACCTTCACTAAGAAGGTCTGTTATGAGTGCAACGAGGAGGGGCACATTTCAAAGGATTGCCCGAAGATGAAGGAGGTAGGAAGACCCAACATACCACCGAAGCCGAAGGCAAGAGCCTTCCAGATGATGCTCGAGGCTGCAAAGGAGGTAGCAGACGTCGCTTCAGGTACCTTTCTTGTAAATGGTTTGCCTGCAAATATACTATTTGATTCCGGAGCCAACTATTCCTTTGTATCGCATAGATTTGGTGGGAAATTAGCATTGCCTGTAGAAAAACTTGATAATGACCTGATTGTAGAAGTTGCCAGTGGCAAGTTCGTACCTGTTAGTAATCGTATTAAGAACGTAGTCATCGACCTAAACGGAAACAAATTCCACAAAGAGCTATTGCCCATAGAGTTAAAAGGTTTTGACATCGTTTTGTGTATGGATTGGCTTAGCGCCAACGATGCTAAGATTCAATGCCCAAAGAAGATAGTAAGGGTGAACCCACCCGGAAAGGAATCATTTATGGTGTACGGGGACAAACGCAGAGTGAATTCTGGAATCATCTCCCTGATGAAAGCCAGAAAATGTTTGTCCAAAGGATGTGCATCATACTTGGCATTCGTAATCGATGCTAAGAAGGAGAAGAAAGAGGTGCAGAATATACCGGTTGTGTGTGATTATCCTGAAGTCTTTCCCGAAGATCTTCCCGGATTACCACCTGATAGACAAGTGGAGTTTCGTATAGACTTGTTACCAGGTACAACACCGATAGCAAAGGCACCTTACCGATTAGCACCAACGGAGATGAAGGAGCTTATGACGCAACTTCAGGAGCTGTTGGACAATGGTTTCATTCGACCTAGTTCATCACCATGGGGAGCTCCGGTGTTATCCGTGAAGAAAAAGGACGGAAGTATGAGAATATGTATAGACTACCGAGAGCTGAATAAGGCAACAGTGAAGAACAAGTATCCATTGCCGAGGATTGATGACCTATTCGATCAGCTGCAAGGTTCGAGCTACTTCTCAAAGATCGATCCTAGGTTAGGATATCATCAGCTGAAGGTGAGAGAGCAGGATATTGAGAAGACTGCATTTAGAACTCGATATGGACATTACCAGTTCTTAGTTATGTCATTTGGACTAACCAATGCTCCTGCAGCGTTCATGGATTTGATGAACAGGGTTTGTAAACGATTCCTCGATAAATCTGTGATAGTGTTCATCGACGACATTTTGATCTACTCGAAAAGCCAGGAGGAGCATGACAAGCATCTACGGGAAGTGTTGGAAGTATTAAAGAAGGAGAAGCTTTACGCTAAGTTCTCCAAATGCGACTTTTGGATATGAGAAGTCCAGTTCTTGGGTCACGTGGTTAACCAAGAAGGGATAATGGTTGACCCCGCAAAGATCGAGGCTGTGATGAAGTGGGAATGTCCGAAAAGTCCCATGGAGATTCAAAGCTTTCTAGGATTAGCCGGATATTACTGACGATTTGTCTAAGGCTTTTCTTCGATAGCTGCTCCATTGACAGCTTTGACTCACAAAGGAGATACGTATACGTGGAGTGAGAAGCACGATGAGGCATTCGAGAAGCTAAAGAAGAAGTTATGTGAAGCACCGATACTTTTTCTACCCGATGGAGTTAAAGACTTCACGGTTTACAGTGACGCATCTAGAGTCGGGTTGGGTTGTGTTCTGACCCAAAGAGAAAAGGTGATAGCATACGCATCTCGACAATTGAAAGAGCACGAAAAGAACTACCCCACTCACGATTTGGAGATGGCGACGGTAGTATTTGCTCTAAAGATATGGAGGCATTACCTCTACGGCACGAAGTGTAAGCTTTTCATTGATCATAAGAGTCTCCAGTATCTCTATAATCAGAAAGAATTGAACATGAGGCAACGACGTTGGCTAGAGTTACTCAAGGACTACGACTGTGAGATACTTTACCACCCCGGTAATGCAAATGTTGTTGCTGATGCTCTCAGTCGGAAAGTCAACCTTGAAAGGAAAAGGCCAAGAGCATTGAAAATTGAATTCGTCTCAACAATTGTGGAAAGTATCAGGAAAGCCTAAGAAGAAGCTTTAGAGAAGAATGACCGAAAGGAAGAACGTTTGGGCAAAACGTTAGTGTTCGGTACAAACAGTCGAGGACTGAAGGTATTCCAAGATCGGATTTAGGAACCTAAGACAGGAGGAATAAGAGATCTTCAGATGGAAGAAGCACACAAAACCATGTACTCGATTCATCCCGGTAGCACTAAAATGTATAAGGACATAAAACCCTACTACTGGTGGCCGACGATGAAGCTCGATGTTACAAAATATGTGGCCGGGTGTGTGACATGTGCGAGAGTTAAGGCACAACATCAGAAACCGTATGGGAGTTTAGAACCTTTACTTGTACCCATGGGTAAATGGGAAGACATCACCAAGGATTTTGTGACTAAACTGCCCAGGACGAAGAGCGGACACGACATGATTTGGGTAGTCGTGGATCGTTTCACCAAATGTGCACACTTCATAGCAGCCAACGAGAAGTGGTCTATGGATAAGCTCGTAAATGCTTATGTGAAAGAAATTATAAGACTTCACGATGTTCCTCTTACAATTGTATCAGATCGTGATAGCCGTTTCACGTCGAGGTTTTGGAGGAGTCTACAAGAGGAGTTGGGTACAAAGTTGTGTTTGAGTACTACTTACCATCAGCAAACTGATGGCCAGAGCGAAAGAACGATTCAAACACTGGAAGGTATGCTGAGAGCATGTACCCCTCGAATTCCAAGGGAATTGGGATGAGCACTTACCTCTGGTAGAATTTTCCTACAACAACAGTTTCCACTCGAGCATCAAGATGGCACCTTATCAAGCCTTATATGGACAGAAGTGTCGTACTCCGTCTTGTTGGCTTAAAGCCGGAGAGAAGCAGTTTATGGGCCTCGAGATAGTCAATGAGACTGCTGAGAAGTTGAAGGTGATTAGGGAAAGAATGTTAGTAGCCCAGGATCGTCAAAAGAGCTATGCTGACAAGAAAAGACGACCGATAACCTTCAAAGTTGGGGATTCGGTTTTGCTAAAAGTCTCACCGTGGAAGGGACTTATACGATTTGGGAAACGAGGGAAGTTGAGTCCAAGGTTTATTGGACCATTCAAAGTTCTTCAGAAGATTGGGAACCAAGCTTACAAGCTCGAATTACTCGAAGAACTCGATGGTATACATAACACCTTCCATGTGTGTTATTTGAGGAAATTCACGGGTGAAGTTTCCGACATAATTCCAATCTCATAGTTAAGGATGGATGAGAACAAAAGGCTGATCGAAGAGCCTAAGGCAATTGTTGATCGTAAGACTAAGAAGTTACGACGCAAGATGGTCGACTTAGTGCTAGTCTGATGGAAACATTCGAATGGGCCGAATCTCACTTGGGAAACAAAGGATGACATGATGAGTCGCTATCCACATCTGTTTGTAGATGCATGATTCTAGGACGGAATCATCCTAAGGGGGAGAGAATTGTAACGCCCGGGTTTCAGGGGTAAGCATTTTTGGCAATGTAATAGTCTAGGTCAACTCTTGTAACTCTTTTTGAAGTAATAAAGATGAAATATTTGGATATTATGTGAATTATGTGTACTTATGTGCTTATTATTTAATTATAAATGTATAATTAATAAAGAATAAAAATAAGCATCAAAATTAAAGTGTGAGATAAGTCTGATATCTTTATATAAAGTTGTAGTGGTCGAAAGAAGGATTCTGGGGATATAAAGAATGCCGAAATCCGAGTTATAACGAAGAAGTTATGCCTCGTCGAAATTTCGCGACAGATGCGGCACGAGACCGGGAAGCGCGAATAGTGAAATTACGATAGAGCGAGATTTAGCCTTAGCAATCTAAATGAAAGTCGTAGAATATGTTAAACTAAGAGCGTCCATAAAAAGAACCCCAAATCTAACTTCGTATGAGGAAGTTATGATTTTTCGAAGTTTCGGATTGACAGTGTACAACCCGAAATTCGAATAATAGATCGAGCGGTTTTTAGCCGACACGACCTAAACGAGAATCGAAGATCTCATTAAGAGTAGCGTAACGAAAAAAACATAGGCAAAAATGGACATTGGATGAAGAATTTATGATTTTTAGAAGTCGGAGTATGAATTTGCGAAATCTGTTGCGAGGTGGTGACGTGGCTCAATCAGGGCCGTCGCTTGCTGAACACGGAGTCGCTTCGGATGATGACACGTCGCCCCTCGCTACGCCCAGCATATGAGCTCGGAACACGCCGCATACGAAGAGCCTTCCTCGGTCCATCCTTGCCCACGTCGCACCATCCGGAGATCGCCACCTGTAACCCTTATCCGAGTTACGCCCCGCGTCCGAGGACCTGTACGCCCAGCGTACGTCTGAGGACCAGCCTATAAAAGGGCTACGAGGGCTGCCGAAGAAAAACACACAAAACTCATTCTCTCTCTAGTTTCTTTCTCTCTCTAGGGCTCCTAACCTCCCCTAAACCCTAGATAAACCCCCTAGCACCCGAAAGAAGCCCTGAGGCTCCCGGAGTCCCGAGAAAAAGGGTCTTTCGGTTTCGAAACGCTGCTCCAAATAAAGTTACGGTTTTCTTTAAAATCCACTGTAAGTGAGCTACGCTTACGCAATTTTTAATATAGCTTTCAAATAATTATAGTAATGTTATTAGGTCTTTAAAATAATTATTTAGGCGATTATTATGAGTTATATTGAGTGTTATTAACGCTTATATAATAATAATAATAGTCAGACTATTAATTTGTCGCGGTTGTCGTTAGACTAAACCCTAGTGGTATTGATACTAGGTTTTATCGAAGGAAAATTGTTTTGAGAGTATCGAAGCGCTGTCCGAGTGCTGAGTCACCACCTTTCAAGTGAGTGCATAGTTACTTTCAGCTTACACATAGATATGAAGTATTTTATATAAATTACGTGCTATGTGTGCATATTATTTGAATACTTGCTATCTATGCTGGATGAACATTGTTATACATGTTTTCAATGATTTAAACTGTATATGTATTTTATATCTACGAAAATGTTGGGGTAAAACATGGGTAGATGTAATAGGTGATGTGTGATAAAATGATGAGAGGCCTCGATGTTGATGTTGTTGATTATGTCATCTAGCGGAGTATGGATGACGACCACGGACTCTTCTAGACAGTCCAGTGGAACACTAGCAGGCTCGCAACCTGTAGGTGTTTGTGAACGATGTGTTCACCGGTGCACTCCATCCCCCACATGGTTGCCTTTAGGACATTTATTGCTAAGGAATCCCCTTAGCAGTAGTGTCCATCCCGATGATGATCCTTAGGCTAGGTCCCTTATGACTGGTGTTTAGGGACGTAAAGTGAGGATAATGAGAATGGGTAATCGAGTTATTGTTGATTGATGAAATTAATAAACTTATTTATTGTGGGTTGAAAACCCTAGGTGCTCACCAGGCTCCCGAGCCTGACCCACTCAGTTTCTTGTATTACAGGTAGTGGCGCATGAGCATAGATGTGATGTTTTGGATGAGGGATTACGGATATAGGCTTGTAGATACGAAATAATGTAGTAAGGTTTATATTGTACTGTTTATGCTTTTGATCTGTATAGAACATGACATCCCGAGTCCTTTAATGAAATACATTTTTTTCGAAATGCTTTTGATAAATCTTTATCATATTTTGTTTTGGAACAAATTCTGCAACACTTTTATTTAAAATGTTACTCTGATTTTTAAACAAAGCATAAACAAAATCGGTCTTTTCTGGCCGTGATTTTGGGGATGTCACACTATGAGTCCAATAATCCTCATGATGGAATACCCTCGACCCTCAACCATCTGGTTGGAATGCCCCGGCTTGTTGGCTTACGCATAAAGCATAGAAGCCTCAGCCACCAATCAAATATGTGCACATATAACAGATAATCATATAACGGTCTACATGCAATCGGACAAATTTAATAGGCCACTAAGCATAGCATCATCCTATCTACCACGATACCGACCAAACATATCATAACAACATAGTAACACGCATAACAGAATATCAGTCCGCTGGGCTGACATTGGTGCCTTCGACCCGTAAGTATAGTAAGGAAAACTCACATCTCTAGTAGTGCTCAACCGGTAAAATCCAACTACAAGACTCAACTCCGAACTCAACCGCCTACAACCACCATATAACCATTCTATCAAAACCTCCAAATACCCAAAATGCCCTCAAAGTCACACTTGTTCAGCCATGACCAAAGTCAAAGTCAACAATCACCGTCAATAGCCAAGGTCAACAGTCCATGTTGACCCAACTCATCGAGTGCATCTATCGACACATCAATTTCCTTCAGTACTCAGAAAATGAGAAAACAACTCTAACCAAATCGTCGAGTTTCTATAGTATCCTGAAAAAAGGGAAGACCCGATTCAACTCGCCGAGTTGGCTAGGCAACTCGTCGAGTTCTCCTAGTCATAAAGCATTCAGTCAATTCCCAAGTGGATCTAGTGCCACAAACCATAGATCTGGTCCCTTAGAACAGAAATACCATGTAAAGTTCCTAACTTTACGTCCATGCATGGCATCAAGAGGCTAAAACACTAAAACCAAGCTTATTAAGGGACTTAGAGCATGAAGGAGGGCCAAGACATGATAAAGTTGGAGACTTTAAGTTGTCCAGATCTGAAGTCATAGCTTCATAACATGCTCAAATCCAAGAATGGTCCCAAAATGAGTTACTAATGGCCAAAAACATTCAAATGAAGAGATCTAGCAAACGGATGATCAAGATATCGACTTTATGCCTCAAAATTACTACAACAACAATGAAAATCCCGGATCTAAAGCCTTCCTCTAAATCAATCCTTTTAAATCTTTAAGTTCCTTCCAAAAGAGCACCAAAAATCACACTCCAAGCTCTCACACACTCAAAATGAGAGATGATTCGCAAATTTGGGTTTCTATGTACTGAGGGGACGATAAGGGAGGCGAACAATGAGTCATAAGGTCTTTAAATTGGTTGCAAAACCCTAAAAATTATGTTTCATAAGCTGCCATCAACTCATCGAGTTTTTCTCAACAACTCGTCGAGTTGAGAGCTTTCAACACGTCGAGTCTGAGGTCATCAACTCGACGAGTTCCAAAGGAGAATTTGTCTTTTAAGCCATAAATCTCATACCTGAGAGTCGAGACGTTACAACTCTCCTCCATTTGAACTAGGCTTCGTCCTCGAAGCCTAATGTGGTGACAAATTTAGATAATGCTTCTTCATCTCTGCTTCCGGCTCCCAGGTCCACTTAGATCCCTTCTGATGTTGCCACTGTAACTTTACCACAGGTATCTGCTTGTTTCGTGGATTCTTTACCTTCCTTTCCAGAACCGACACTAGCTTCTCAACATAATTCAGGTACTCATCAACCTAAATGTCATCCAATGAAACCACTGCATCCTCGTCCAGCACACACTTCCGCAACTGCGAAACATGAAAAGTGCTATGAATCTGAATGAGCTCCTCCAGAAGATCCAATTTGTAAACAACCTTTCCAACCCTAGCAATAACTCGGAATGGTCCAATAAATTGGGGGCCCAAATTTCCCCTTTTCCTGAAGCGGATCACACCCTTCCAGGGTGAGACCTTCAGTAACACCATGTCACTGATCTGAAACTCCAACTCAGATAAGTGTCGGTTGGCGTAACTCTTCTCCCGACTCTGAGCAGTCTGCAATCACTACCTAATCTGGTGAATCATCTCGGTAGTCTACAGAACCACCTCAGTCCGACCCATCACCCTGTGACCAACCTCGCCCCAACATGCTGGGGTACGACATCTCCACCCATACAACAACTCAAAAGGCGGAGCACCAATAGTGGAGTGAAAGTTTTTGTTGTAGGAGAACTCTACAAGGGGTAAGTAGGAGTCCCAACTCCCATAAAATCATTAACACATGCACACAACATATCCTCAAGAGTTTGAATGGTCCGCTCACTCTTTCCGTCGATCTGCGGATGATAAGTCGTGCTGAAATGCAGCCTCGTGCCTAGTTCCTCATGGAACTTCTTCCAGAAACGGGAGGTGAACTGAACATCACAGTCTAAAACAATAAAGACCGGAACCCCATGGCGAGCAACGATCTCGCGAATATACACATCGGCCAACTTCTCGGCCGACGAGCTCTCCCGAATTGCCAAAAAATGGGCACTCATGGTCAATCGATCCATGATGACCCAGATAGCATCCAAACCCCTTTCCCTCTTCGACAACTTGGTGATAAAATCCATCGATATCTGCTCCTATTTCCACATGGGAACCTCTAGAGGCTGCAGCTTGCCATGCGACCTCTGATGCTCGGCCTTGACCATCCTGCAGGTCAAGCACCTCTCAACATACCAGTCGATCTCTCTCTTCATGCACGGCCACTAATAGGTCAATCTCAGATCCCGATACATCTTGGCGGCCCCTGAATGAAAGAAAAAATAAGACTTATGAGCCTCTTCTAATACAATCTGTCTAACCCCACCAAACACAAGAACCTATAACCGACCGCAATGCGTCAACAATCCATGACTGTTAGGTACAAATCTGGTAATCTCACCCCTGATCCTCTTAATTTTCCAATTCTCCTCTCGAACACCCTCAGTCTAAGCCTCCCGAATAAAACCCATAAGTGGAGAATCCATAGATATGCTCATGCACATCATCGGAACGGGAGATCCATCCGACCTGCGGCTCAGGGCATCCGCCACCACATTCGCTTTACCCGAATGGTAAAGGATCTCACAGTCGTAGTCTTTGACTATGTCCAGCCACCTGTGCTGCCTCATGTTCAAGTTTGGCTGATCCATAATATGCCTCAAATTCTTGTGATCCGTGTAGATAGTACCACAAACCACATAAAGGTAATGCCTCCAAATCTTGAGAAAAAAAACCACTGTTCCCAACTCCAGATCGTGCGTGGGGTACCTCGTCTCATGCGGCTTTAGTTGTCGTGAAGCATAAGCTATCACTCATCCTCTCTGCATGAGAACTGCTCCCAAGCCGGTGATGGACGCATCTCAAAGACTGGGGCCTCACAAAGTCTCTGCCGAAGGGTCTCAAATGTTGACTACTGCTTAGGGCCCCACCGAAAATCCACCCCTTCCTCGTCAGACGGGTGAAGGGTACTATAATTTTGAAGAAATCCTAAATAAATCTCCGGTAGTACCCTGCCAGACCCAGAAAACTCCTGATATCTGAGGGAGATTTTAGAATCTCCCACTGCATTACCGCCTCGATTTTGGCCGGATCGACCAAAATCCCATCTTGGTTAACGAGGTGTCCAAGAAATTGAACATCTCGCAACCAAAACTCACACTTTGAGAACTTAGCATAAAGTCATTCTTGCCTCAAGACTCCTAAAAGCTCGCGGAGATGATCCTCATGCTGCTTTCTGGTCTTGGAATATACCAAGATATCATCAATGAACACGATAACTAAGCGATCGAGCATCGGCCTGCATACTCGATTCATAAAATCCATGAATATCGTAGACGCATTGGTGAGCCCGAATGACGTCACCATGAACTGTTAATGCCTATAACGAGTCCGGAACACAGTCTTTTCCACGTCTTCCTCCCTCACCCTGACCTAATGGTACCTAAACCTCAGATCTATCTTGGAGAAGCAAGATGCTCCCTACAACTGATCAAAAAAGATAATTAATCCGCGGAAGGGGATAACGGTTCTTCACCGTTAACTTGTTCAGCTCCCTATAATCGATGCACATCTGGTGCAAACCATCCTTCTTCCTGATGAATAAAATCGGAGCTACCCACGGAGAACTGCTCAGAGGGATGAACTGCTTGCCTAGCAACTCCTGCAGCTGAGATGAAAGCTCCTGCATCTCAGGCGATGCCAATCGGTACGGTGCCTTGGCAATAAGAGCCGCACCTGGCACAAGGTCAATCTGGAACTCGACCTACCTCTCATGAGGCACTCTAGGTAACTCCTCCGGAAATACACCAGCGAACTCTTTGACGAATGGAACATCTGAAACTGAAGCCTGATCCCTGACCCGCATATCCACCACATATGCCAAATAACCCGCACACCGTGCTGAATATACTGTCGATCCCTGGCTGCTGAATAAAATCCTGAACCTAGTCTGGTGCCCTCTCCATAAATAACCAGTTCTCCCCCATTTGGGGTTCAAACTACCATACGCTAACCCTCGTAATCTATCATGGCACCGAATCGACTCAGCCAGTCCATACCCACGATCACACAGACATCCCCCATAGGAATCAAAATCAAATCGATCGGAAAGGACACCAAAAAGATCTCTGGAACACATCCCTGATAAACAGAAGAAGCAGAAACCCCGTGTTCATTGGCGATAAAAATTTGCAATGGACACTCCAACTCCACCATGGGCAAAGCAAACTCCCTATTGAAGGACCGAGAAACAAACGACCGACTCGTACCCGAGTCAAACAACGCTAAAGTAGGCAAGGAGTTCACTAGGAACGTACCTAACATAGGTACAAACATATGAGCATAAAATAAACATAATCAATGAGATAATGGACAGAAACATACCGGTCACAACATATGGTGCTATCCTGGCCTCCTCGGCAGTAAGCTGGAAAGCACGACCTCGAGCTCTCGGGGGCTCCGCCTTGCCCTGACTCCCATTTGTGATCCTCAAAGTAGCATGCATTGGTTTGACAGTTAGCAGGGGACATTGGGCCTTCATATGGCCCGCCTGCTCACAATGGTAACAAAGTCTGATGCCAGAAGATGGAGTCTGTCGTCTACAATCCCTCGCAATGTGGCCCTGCTTTCCACACTTGTGGCAACCCGAAGAAGACCAAAAAAACCCATCATGCACCTTGTCGTACTTCCCATAAGTGCGACCCTTCTGACTTCCCACCCTGGAGTTAGTGACTCTAAACCGCTTCGGCGCAGGCTGCGACTGCACCGGGGCCGGTCTCGTCTCCCGAGTCTGTAACTCGATCTCAATATCATGCTGCCTGGCGGCCTCCTATATCTCTAACAATGATCCATAACACTGAGTGGAAACAAACTGCATGATCTCCTTCTTGAGCATGCTCAAGTAAAGGGTCATTTGAGCCTCCTCGGATGTAGCACACTTGGGGCAGAACATAGCTCTCTCCGTGAAGATCTTGGTGATCTTCGTCACCGTGTCACACCCCAAAACCAAACAACGGCGGAAACGTTTTGGGGCGGAGGACGTCATGTACAGTATCACAACACATAAATATAGTAAACAAGCAAACAACATCATCCATTGCATTAATAATGTATTTTAATACAAGTGTGTTCTGTACAGTTATAGACACCAAAAATATGAATCAAAATAAAAGATGAGTCTTGTAAATGCTCCATCTTCTCAAAAGCTGGTATCGGTACCTGTCTACTGATGACCTGAGAATACAAGTTTCGCCGGGGTGGGGGACACTGGAGGGTGTGTTGCAGACTTCGGGCTCTTTGTCAGAGTCTTCTCCTATTTCCTCTTTGTCTTCGTCTTCATTTGGTATCGCTTTCTCCAGATTCTCTTCTAGATCATCTTCGGGCTCTTTGCCTATTACTTCTTTAGGATCCTCTTCAGGATTTTCTTTGTTCTAGCCACCATCGTCCCAATTAGGAGAATAGAGGTCTCTCGGTAGTTGAGTTCCCTCCACGTTGTTCGTGCGAGAACAGGGGTAGAAGAGATAGTTAATAGACGTCTAATCCTATAATTACTTATAGGGGTGATCCTTATTAGTCACTTCTATAATCACATAGTGCATACCAACTATACATAATCTGAGATAAAATAGACCTTCGAATAAATGACTCTACTCTAAATCCACAACCAAACAAGGAACATGAAGTAGAGCAATAGTCATAGATTTTGAGTCTATAATATCATTGATTATGTATAACCTTAGCATATGCACTTAGTCATTTTAGACCTACTAATAGGGGTCGTTAGTTTTCAGATAAGTTAGTTATAGGTCCAAAAAATACTCCTATAGTATTTTAAATGTTGGTCTTATGTTCTCGATGTTTCTTTGTAGATAGAGTTGGTAAGTTTTTAGACTTGTTGCAACACCACGACCATTCCTAGGTATATGATAATCACTTCTGGGTGAGACATAGTTGATCAGGCTATGTCATTCCCAGACCTGACTATACATCCCCAAGCCTACTCGTACTGTTCAACAATCACCAATTTTGTCCCATCCCACCATGATACTGACCCTAGTGTGTATGCATGTGCTCATACTTTTTAACGAGAAACTATTTGTTTCTAAAAGTATAGTTATTTGGAAAAATGTTAAATCGGAGACTTTCAGTCCCAATGTATTTATAGTTTGTATATCTTATATGGTTCGATATACTTAGTTCACTATAAACAATGCTCTGATACCAATCTGTCACACCCCCAAACCAGAACGGCAAAAACGTTCGGGGGTGGATGACTTCATGTATAGTATCATGACAATGAGTATAATAGTGAAGAAAGCAAACACAACCATCATCAATATAATTGAAAGAGTTACATCATAGAGTAAGTTTACATGTTTCAAAATCAATTACATCATGATGACAAAATAAGTTTTGAATTTAACGCCTTAGCGTCCCGTCCTCGAAAGCAGTTGATTACCTGTTTAGTGATTTCCTAAGAATACAAGTTGTTTGAAAAAGTGTCAACACAAAGGTTGGTGATTTCATAAGAGTTTTAATTGAGAAATAAACAGTTTCCTTGTAAAAGCGGTAAAGGGATTCCAGAAAATCCAATATTTTCCTTGAAAAGTGAGTTGTAAGTTTCCGTGTTATGAAATTGTGCATCCTAGAATTCCCAATAATTTCCTTCCATAACCTCCAAGTGTATATAAGTTATATAAAATTAAAGTTAGATAAAACGTCGAATGTAATGGGTCTGCCCTAGGCCCACAACCATACAAGGAAAAGGAAATAAAGCGGACCCACCGATTCTAAGTCAATCACGACTAGATTCTATATAACTCTAGCATATACACTTAGTAATTATGGTTGAAAACTAACAGTTCTAGACAGAATGTAGTCTTAAAAACCAAAGGCCGATACTATGCCTATCATAGATCATCAAGTGGTGATAGTGGACATAAACTATACATATCATAATTCACCAAATAGTGGTAGTGATAGTGAACATAAATTATGCATATTATAGTTTATCTAAAAGTGTTGGTGGTAGTGAACATAAACTATACATATCATAATTCATCAAATAGTGGTAGTGATAGTGAACATGAATTATGCATATTATAGTTTATTCAAAAGTGGTGGTGGTAATGAACATAAACTATACATATCATAATTCATCAAATAGTGGTAGTGATAGTGAACATGAATTATGCATATTATAGTT
Organism: Lactuca serriola; assembly: GCF_051521515.1. Taxonomy (NCBI): domain Eukaryota; kingdom Viridiplantae; phylum Streptophyta; class Magnoliopsida; order Asterales; family Asteraceae; genus Lactuca; species Lactuca serriola. Next base: position 180,643,709 of record NC_136414.1, read on the forward strand.
TATCCAAATTGTTTGTAATGTAATGCAACCTAACTATACCTACTATAGTTAGCGTATTTGTTGGTAGTGTACACTTATTATGGTTTATTGTAATTACTTGTAGTAGTGGAAAATCTTGGTATATGATTCATATCTTCAAGATAAGGTAAATAATATGTATTATCATTCACATGTATTCAATTAGTACTATCCTTGTCATGGTTTACCAAATGTTTGTATGTAACGGATGTAAACTTTGTTTTTGACAATTTTTTATTTCACCATACTTAATATACTAAAAACCCATTTGTTTTCTGATGTATGTCTACACAACAAGACAAAATGACACATAATGTAATAATATATAATCACATAATGATACACACCTTGCTTAACAAGTTACAAGGTGTGAATGAAATAGATCATATTTATCTAGTGTTAAGCATGTCTTTTCTGTTCTTGGAAAATTTATAGAAAAATAATCAAAGGTCTAAATCAGAACCCTTAAACTCTGAGAGTTTGTAAAATGTGTCTAGTTTGTTCATAAATTTTATTATGATTTTTAGTGATCTCTAACTTGTGTGAAAATATCCATATTCACAGACTGCTTCGGATTTGTTCTTGGAATGATAGGCTGTTTTGTAAAAACACCATAAATCGTAGAAAAATCGTATGGAAATGTGCAAGTAGTCATTTTAAAGGTATAAACCTGAGATATTTGCATCTAATACAGTTTTGAAAACTAAAATGTTTAAGTTGACCAAAACAGTCCGTGAATGGAGTTAAACTTTCCTGATGAAGGCTGTTGGAAAAGTTTAGTTGTGTTCTTGGTGTTTTAACTTGTATCCCCCCCCCCCCCCCCCCTTAAAACTTAAGAAAACATGAAAAGATAGGGGTATGAACTCACCTTGTGGATTTCAGTGGATGGATGTTGAAGAAAGGAAGTATTTAACTCAAGAACACTTAGAATGTTGTTAAAATGATGAAAAATGGACTTAAGATGCAAAACTAGTCGAAAACCGGGAAGTTGAGGCGAAGCTGCGAGGCTTCTCGCATGAAGGAGTGAAGGTGCGAGGGTTCGGTCCCTCCTGTTGCTGGACCCGAAGGCAAAGTCAGGCGAAACGAGCCGAAGGCGAAGGTCGGGAGCAAAAGCGAACTTCGGATTCGGGTCATCAGGCTTTAGTTCGGTAGGTTCGGTCCTTATAGCAGCTTCGGTTATTCCTAGTTTCAGTCCAAGAGAAAAGGTTCGGGTTCAGTTCCTTGGTTCGCAGGGGCTTCGGGTCAGTAGGGTTCGGTCCCTATAGGGGACTTTCGGCTCTGAGAGGCTTCGGCCCAAAAGGATGGGTTTCGGGTCCTTTAGCCTATTTTACTAGATTTTACCCTGTTTTAAACGGTTTTTTACCTGGTTAAGGGTCGGGATGACCTGAGAGACTGTAAAAAGTTAAAGGAACTTTTGAGAGAGATTTGGGAGAGATTTAGGAGAGATTTCTCATACTTAGAGATTTGGGAGAGATTTCACATACTTGGAGAGATTTCTCATACTTAGAGAGATTTGGGAGAGATTTCACATACTTGGAGAGATTTCTCATACTTAGAGAGATTTGGGAGAGATTTCACATACTTGGAGAGATTTCTCATACTTAGAGAGATTTGGGAGAGATTTCACATACTTGGAGAGATTTCTCATACTTAGAGAGATTTGGGAGAGATTTCACGTACTTGGAGAGGTTTCTCATACCTAGAGAGATTTGGGAGAGATTTCACGTACTTGGAGAGATTTTAAATAGAGAGAGATAAAGTGAAAGAGATTGGGAGAGGCTTCTTTTGTGGCCTTTTTGAGAGTTTAGCTTCGCAACGCAAGGTTCGTAAACCCCGTTAAGCCATGTTTAAGGATCTTACACACTCCCGATGAGTATGCAACATTGTTTTATCGGTTTGGTTCGTTACTTACCACAATTTTAGGTTAAGGAAATCTAGATATACGAACTTTTCAATTGATGATTTCTCATTAGAATAGCGAGTTGTATAGTAATTACCTAACGTAAGCACTAGTACATAATGGTTAATTGAGTCGACCGGTTTGACTTTTTGACTTTTACTTGACCGGAAATTGATGGTTGTCACAGTATAGTATATGTCCTTTCTGATTCCCATCATAGTGAGTTCTCTAGTGTAGTATGTAGTATGTATGAATAGTATGTATTAGTGTATGTTCTCTCTGACTCTCATTATAGTGTGTTTAGTTGCATAGTGTAGTGTATTGTTTACAGTATGTATTGACTCATGTATGTACTGCCTCATTGTATGATACATTGTACTAGAAGTAGTAAGTAGTATATCACCAAACTATACCTATTATAGTTTACTAGTAAGATCATTTGTATAGCTGAGTGTATTGAAATAAGACAGGAAGCTTTTATGTCTATACATATACATATGATATATAACTAAGGATAAAACGACACTCCGACAAACAATAGGGGACTCTAAGTCCAAAACCAAACAAGGAACATGAAATAGAGCGTATTATCAGTCCTAAGTCCTTCAAACCTCACTTATATAACTATATATGTATTGGACATGATTCGACATAATATAAGTTTAGAGAGTTTTGAAAGTAAAGCTTTGGAAACTGAAACTAGTTTTATAAAGGGTTTAACACGTAAATGTGTTTAGAAATTATTTTGAAGTAGTTTTGTTGACAAGACAGTTTAAAGCATAGTAAATCCATTTGTGTACTAGTTATTAATCACATGTGATTGATATAATATCTAGTATGATTCAACTTGTATTCTCCCCCATAAAAGCATTTAAAAACATATAAAAGGTTAATTAAGGGGGTATGAACTCACCTGTTAGTGAGTGATGCGATGGTAGGATAGGTTTAGGAGGTTGAGTGTCAATTGTGGACTCGAGCACAAATGAATCCTATTAACCATATTATTACATATGTATGTATCCAATTAGTGTTTGAAACAATCCTTTATTGAATTGGGACCACCTTAGGGGCTAGTATACACTTATATTGAAGTGTTACAATCATATATGATTGTGTATAAGGGGTGTACGGCTATACAAGGGAGTGTATGGTCAAAATACACCATATTGGTGTGTGTGCGGCCAGGATGTGTGTGCGGACACACACTCCTTATGAAGTGTATCAAAACCTATCTTTAGGCCTTAGGACTCATCTAGGAAGGTTTCTTACTTCATACTCTATCCTTATATGGAGTTCATTGCCATTTTGGGATTTAAAAAGGGTGTGTGCGGCCGCACACCCTTCATGAAGATGATGAACTCAAGTTTTTTAAGCATATCATCAAGTGTTCTTAACATATAACCAGGTATAACAAGTATATACATGTTATAGAGGCTTGAAATGGGTGATTAGGTTCCAAAACTTAGTGTGTGTTCTTGGTGTTCTTGAAGATTCACACCAAAAATGTGTTCTCATGGATCTAAGTTGGGAAGAAGAATAGTTATGGTCATGTAATAGTCAATCAGGGGATGAATCACTTACTTGTTTGAAGATTGGAGTGGAGAGTTGGATGATACTTGAGATGATTCGAGTTCTAGCTTTGAAGAAGTGGGAAAAAGTGTTCAGAATGACTAAGTGTGGTATATATAGGTGGGAGTGTGTGGTTGGGATGGGTGTGCGGCCGCACACACCTGTTTGTGGCCGTACACTCTAGTGTGCGGCCGCATACTCCATGTTTTGGAGTGTTTGGCCCTATCTTGCTTGATATGCATCATGTTATCCTATTTCTAGGTTCCTACCTTAATTGTACTAGGTTTGGAACACTCAAATAGACCCTAAACAGTGTTAGAAGCTGGTAAAACGAGTCTAACTTTGATTCAATTGGTCTCTTATACAAGAAAGAAATTTTGGGTTGTCACATCATCCCCTCGTTAGAGGGAATTTCGTCCCGAAATTAGAGTTTAAGCGGTAAATAGATACAAAAACTAAGGAAAAAGATGAGGATATTTTAATTTCATTTGATCCTTGCGCCCCCATGTGAATTCCGGTCCTCGCTTGGTGTTCCAGCGAACCTTCACTATTGGGATGCGACTTTGTTTCGTTCGCTTAACCTTACGGTCCATGATCTCTATAGGTTCTTCCACGAATTTGAGGCTCTCGTTGATCTCGATCTCTTCGAGTGGGATTACAAGAGTCTCGTCGGACATACACTTTTTCAAGTTGGAGATGTGGAATGTAGAATGTTAGTTACTGAGTTTGCGCGGTAGATTGAGTTTGTAAGCTACTGGGCCGATTCGAGCAAGAAACTCAAAAGGCCCTATGTACCTTGGATTTAGCTTCCCACGCTTTCCAAAGCGTATAAAGCCCTTCCAGGGTGAGACTTTCAAAAGAACGCGGTCTCCCACCTGGAATTCCAAAGGTTTCCTTTGTTTGTCTGCGTAGCTTTTCTGTCGGTCTCTAGAGGCTTTCAATCGTTCATGGATCTGAACGATCTTCTCTGTCGTTTACCGAATGATCTCCGGACCTGTGAGAGTGCTTTCAGGAACTTGTCCTTTAGCTAACTGTGTGTCACCCACCTCAACCCAGCATAGAGGGGATCTGCACTTTCGACTGTAGAGGGCTTCGAATGGAACAACCTTTATACTCGTGTGATAACTGTTGATGTAGGAAAATTAGACAAGGGGTAAATGAGTATCCCATGCTTACCCAAAATCAATCACACAGGCTCTCAGCATATCTTCCATTGTTTGTATCGTTCTCTCACTTTGTCCGTCAGTCTGCTACTATATTGGCCTTACCCGGATGATAACGAATTTCGCATTCGTAGTCATTGAGTAGCTCGACCCACCGTCGTTGCCTCATATTGAGTTCCTTCTAGTTGAATATGTGTTGTAGGCTTTTGTAGTCTGTAAAGATCGTGCTTTTAGTACCGTACAGGTAGTGTCTCCAGATCTTTAGAGCAAACACAACTGCTCCTAACTCAAGATTGTGTGTGGTGTAGTTCACTTCATGTGTCTTTAGTTGTCTTGAGGCATAGGTGATGATCTTACCTCGTTACATCATAACACACCCGAGTCCTTGATTTGACGCATCGTAGTAGACTACGAAGTCTTCTATTCTTTCGGGAAGGGATAGTATCGGTGCGGTGCACAAGGATCGTTTCAACGTTTGGAATACTTTCTCTTGTTTCTCTCCCTAGTCAAAGGCCACACCCTTCTGGGCCAACGTTGTAAGGGGTTTCACAATTCGGGAGAAGTTCTGTATGAATCTGCGGTAGTAGCCAGCGAGGCCTAGAAATTAACGAATTTAGGTAGGCGTCTTTGGTGCTGACCAATTCTCAATGGCCTTAATTTTAGAAGGCTCCACGTGGATTCCTTCTTTATTGACCACGTGTCCTAAGAATTCGACCCTTTGGATCCAAAATTCGCATTTAGAGAACTTCACGTAGAGCTTCTCTGTTCGTAGGGTTCCTAGGACTTGCCGCAGATGATCACTATGTTCCTCCTCAATTCGAGAGTTGATAAGTATGTCATTGATGAAGACGATGATGAACTGATCCAAGTAAGGCCGACATACTCGATTCATCAGATCCATGAATACTACAGGCGCATTTGTCAATTCGAATGGCATCACTACGAACTCGTAGTGTCCGTAACGAGTTCGGAAGGTTGTCTTTGGAACATCCTCCTCTAACACTCGCAACTGGTGATACCTGGACCTCAGATCAATCTTTGAAAAGTAAGACGACCCTTGCAGTTGGTCAAACAAATCGTCTATGCGAGGCATAGGGTAATGATTTTTAACTGTTAGCTTGTTGAGCTCCCTGTAGTCGATGCACATAGGAAACGATCCGTCTTTCTTCTTGACGAACAAGACAGGTGCTCCCCATGGTGAGAAGTTTGGTCTAATAAAGCCCTTGATGAGCAGTTCGTTGAGTTGACCAGACAGTTCCTGCATCTCAATTGGTGCTAGGCGATAGGGCGATTTGGCTACTGGGGTAGCTCCCAGAACTAGGTCGATTCGGAATTCGACTTGACGTTACGGAGGTAACCCTGATAGTTCTTTTGGAAAGATGTCGGGGAACTCACGTACCATGGGGAGGTTTTTCAGGTCTTTGGTTTCTTTGCTCGTATCAACAACATGGGCAAGGAATGCATGATATTCCTTACGTAGGTACTTTTGAGTTTGAATACTTGAGATGATGCTAAGGCTAGTGTCGGGTTTATCGCCATAGATAATGAGAGTCTCGTTAGACGGAAGATTAAGGCATACAACCATTTCATAGCACATAATGTCGGCACGATGAAGGCTCAACCAATCCATTCCGATTATGACGTCGAAACTTTTAATTGAGACCAGCATGAGGTCGATAAGAAATGAATGGCTATCTAGAGTTAGAGTACATCCTATGTATATGCTATTAGTACTTTCTGTCTTCCCATTAGCCATTACTACAGTGAATGGTTCCTTAAGTGTGTGTGGTTGTTGTTTAAGTAAACGGGCGAATTTCTGATTTACAAAACTTCTCTCTGCTCCACTATCAAATAGTATGCATGAATAAGAGTTTTCAAGGAGAAACGTACAAGTCACCACCGTGGGGTCAGCAACTGCTTCTCCGTTGCCATTAGCCAGAACTCTTCCCACTCCACCAACATTTCTTGTTTTGGGGCAGTCCCTTTTGTAGTGTCCCACTTCGCCACATCCATAGCATGACTGAGTCACACCAGCACTAGGGACCTGGTTGATTGGCCTTGCTGGGGATTTACAGAAGTAGATTGTATGTCCCTTCTTGTTGCAGTTGGAGCACTGCAATTCTCGACAAGGTCCATTGTGGTGGAAGCTGCATTTGTTGCACTTAGGCAAGTTTCCAGTGTACTGCTTTGCTGGAGCAGCAGCAACAGGTGTTATTGCGGCATGAACCGCCACAACCTGCTGCTTTTTCGTAGCTTTCTGCTTCTTCTTGTCATCCGAGAACTTCCCGCTTGTTGTCAGCGGTTTTGGCGGGTTCGGGGACGGCTAGGGTTGTTGTTGCAGATGGGGTACAAACCCCATGGTCAATGAGACGCTGTGCCAATCGCTTGGCACTGTCGAAGGTAGTGGGGTTTGAAGCTGACACATTCCCCTGAACCGGAGGCAACAACACCCTGATATACCTCTCTATCTTCTTTCCCTCTGTGTGAACCATGTTGGGGCAGTGGGACACCAGTTCGCTGAACCTGGTGGTATAAGAAACTATATCGGAGCCCTTCATGGTTAGGGTCCAGAGCTCTTGTTCCAACTTTTGGATTTCGCCCCTTGGGTAGTATTCCTCGATCATCAGGTCTTTTAGAGTTTCCCAGCCCATGTTGTTAGCCCCTGCAAGAGTGAGTGACTTGACATGGCTGTTCCACCATGTCAGGGCTTTCTCCTCAAAGGTGCAAGCAGCAAACTTGACCTTACTCGCAGCCGGGCAGGAGCAAATCTCGAAGATCGACTCCATCTTTTCGAACCATTGGGAGAGGGCAATGACTCCACCAGTCCCTTTGAAGGGCTTTGGCTTACAGTTAGTGAAGTCCTTGAAGGAGCACTCCCTCGAGCGCACAAGGAGTTCACCTTGAGTAGAGTTAACAGGGGTTCCACCTTTGCTAGCATCAGTGGAGTGGTATTGTGCCATGGCCACTGCCACAAACACAACTACTGCAGCGTTTAGAGCTGCTGCATCGTATTGCGGAGGAGGTGGTGGTGGAGGTGGAGTTGGAGTAATCGGAGGGTTACGCCTTGTTGATTTGCGAGGAGGCATCCTTCAACTATAAGTTTAAAGGAAAGATGTATATGGTAGTTAGAATCAATTGTGAGCATAGTGAGAGTGATCCATGGGCTAAATCGCCATAGTCCAATAGTTGAATGAGTGTATGTTTTGAAATAGAATACAGTAGGTGAGTAGAGAGACACAAGGGCACAAATTTTTCCAACAGATTAGATAGCTGCCTATATTACTGGTATTATCGATGTAACGAGTTTGGGGAAAAATGACCTAACAGTAGGTATTACTTCACACCATAATGAAAAAGATCGACATTTTTTAGATTCCTAGTTAGAGTACTTGAAGAGTAGGAGTATTTTTATAGACAAAAGCTTCATAGAGCATAGTTAGGGAAGGCTATTCCTTGAGTCAAAAGAAAAGATGCACTAAACATCTGCTACTGGCGACGGGCATTCCTCGGGCGTACCCTAAGGTCTGCCAGTTGACGCTCCATTTCGAGAATGTGTCGCTCGTAGACTCTCTGGTGAACCCGGAGCTCTATGACTTCAACATGAGTCTCTGCTAGTGCTTGCCGCAGGGTCTTGTGGTCCGTTGCAGACCTCTCCCGAGCATGCTCTAGGCGGCTAGTGCAAATGGAATGCATTCTTACATTTGCATCAACCTCCGTGATGCGTTGGAGAGCTGTCCTGCCTTGGATCTCGTTGCGGGCAACCCTTCGGACCAGGATTGGCAAGACTCTGTCCGCTGATCCTCCTTCACTCGTGTCATAAAAGCTACGGTCTCCATTGAATGACATGGGCTAATTTTGCTCTTCACCCCATGTTTCTATGCATTCAACCCATGCAGGCGTCGGGCCTTGAAATGCTTGACGGGGGTTAGGATTCGGGACCGGGGCCACAGGAGGTACGTTGTTGACTTATGGCTTGGAGTCGGAACCATCAGAAAAACATTCAGCGAGGTGATCATCCAAAGGGATTGGATGGTCATCTTCCGACTCATAGTCAAGCCATCCAGCATTGCCTCGATTCGGGAAGTACGGGTCGCCAGGAGGATGGAATCCAACCATGATATCTACGTGAGAAAAGGGGTATAAGAATCATATACATATAGACATACTATTTAAGATAATTGTAATATAATATTTATTAGTTACTTCAATACTTACATAGTGCATACCAGTTATATGTATTCAAGACAAGATAGACCTTCGAATAAGTGACCCTAACTCTAAACCCACAACCAAACAAGGAACAAGGAGTAAAGCAAAGATCATAGATTCTGATTCTATGACATCCTAGATACATATAACCTCAACGTATCCACTTAGCAACTATTGACTTAAAAATAAAGACCTTTTTAGTTCTCAGTCAAGTAATTATAGTAACACAAATACTCCTATAGTATTTTAGGTTTATGTTCTATTCTAATGTTTTCATTGTAGTAGTGTTGGTAAGTTTTTAGACTTGTTGCCATATCACAACCAATCCTGGGCATATGCTAATCACTTCTCGGACCAGCATAGTTGATCAGGCTATGCCACTCCCAGAACTGACCATACATCCCCAAGCCTACTTGTGACATTCAACAATCGTAATACTTTTGTTCTGCCCTAGTGACACTGATTTTAGTATGAATGCAGGTATATATATACTTAGTTAAATATTTTATTATTTAAAAGTATAAACTCTTGATCAGAGTATTTTAATCCCATTGTGTTTATAGTTAGTATATCTTTTATGGGTTGATATACTCAATTCACTATAAACAATGCTCTGATACCAATTTGTCATACCCCAAAACCAAACAACGGTGGAAACGTTCTGGGGCGGAGGACGTCATGTACAGTATCACAACACAGAAATATAGTAAACAAGCAAACAACATCATTCTTTGCATTAATAATGTATTTTAATACAAGTGTGTTATGTATAGTTATAGACACCAAAAATATGAATCAAAATAAAAGATGAGTCTTGTAAATGCTCTATCTTCTCAATAGATGGTATCGATACCTGTCTACTGATGACTTGAGAGTAAAAGTTATTTGAAAGAGTTTATCCACATTAAAGCTGGTGAGTCCATAAGTATTTAGTGTCGCGTTTTGTATGAAAAATGTTTGTAAGTGCTCGAATGTGAGAGTATGTAAAATGTTTGTAGTGACTGTTTGTATTTCCTAGAAAACCCTATGTTTTCCATTAAAAGCATCGTTCTACCAAGGCATCAAGTGTAATGCATGTTTGTTCATTGTAGGAGTGCGTACTTTTCCCAAATGTGACTATTATTAGAAAACATAGTTTTTTTACATTACTCTTTATGTGAAGAGATCACAAAGTAGATATAAAGGGAAAATAATGAAGTATCGTAGTGTAATAATATTATAGTTATTATTGTACTAACTACCTTAATCTAATTGTTAATTAAAATATAATGTGATATAGTTGCAACCATACTAATTGACTAGGGAAAATCACGACGCTGTAATACGTCGAACAGTAATGACATCTGTCACCCGAAGATCTGCCGATCCCACTGTAGCTAGCAGTAAGGTGTAGGATTGTCAATCCAATATAGATCTATACACAAATTCACGTTCTCCCTCCAGAAGATTCTGGATACAAGATGAGCCACGACAGAGATGTCGTTCCCCAATGTAGTGCCTCACATTTACTACATAGTGTGTATATAGTGTATGTAATAGTATAGTATATGTCCTTCCTGATTCCCATCATAGTGACTTCTCTAGTGTAGTATGTAGTATGTATGAATAGTATGTATTAGTGTATGTTCTCTCTGACTCTCATTATAGTGTGTTCAGTTGTATAGTGTAGTGTATTGTTTACAGTATGTATTGACTCATGTATGTACTGCCTCATTGTATGATACATTGTACTAGAAGTAGTAAGTAGTATATCACCAAACTATACCTATTATAGTTTACTAGTAAGATCATTTGTATAGCTGAGTGTATTGAAATAAGATAGGAAGCTTTTATGTCTATACATATACACATGATATATAACTACGGATCAAACGACACTCGGACAAACAATAGGGGACTCTAAGTCCACAACCAAACAAGGAACAGGAAATAGAGCGTATTATCAGTCCTAAGTCCTTTAAACCTCACTTATATAACTATATATGTATTGGACATGATTCGACATAATATAAGTTTAAAGAGTTTTGAAAGTAAAGATTTGAAACTGAAACTAGTTTTATAAAGGGTTTAACATGTAAACATGTTTAGAAATCATTTTGAAGTAGTTTTGTTGACAAGACAGTTTAAAGCATAGTAAATCCATTTGCGTACTAGTTATTAATCACATGTGATTGATATAATATCTAGTATGATTCAAATTGTATTCTCCCCCATAAAAGCATTTAAAAACATATAAAAGGTTAATTAAGGGGGTATGAACTCACCTGTTAGTGAGTGAAGCGATGGTATGATCGGTTTAGGAGGTTGAGTGTCAATTCTGGACTCGAGCACAAACGAATCCTATTAACCATATTATGACATATGTTTGTATCCAATTAGTGTTTGAAACAATCAATTATTGAATTGGGACCACCTTAGGGGCTAGTAAACACTTATATTGAAGTGTTACAATCATATATGATTGTGTATAAGGGGTGTATGGCTATACAAGGGAGTGTATGGTCAAAATACACCATATTGGTGTGTGTGCGGCCAAGATGTGTGTGCGGCCGCACACTCCTTATGAAGTGTATCAAAACGTATCTTTAGGCCTTAGGAATCATCTAGGAAGGTTTCTTACTTCATGCTCTAGCCTTATATGGAGTTCATTGCCATTTTGGGACTTAAAAATGGTGTGTGCGGCCACTATGAAGGTGTGCGGCCGCACACCCTTCATGAAGATGATGAACTCGAGTTTTTCAAGCATATCATCAAGTGTTCTTAACATATAACCAAGTATAACAAGTATATACACGTTATAGAGGCTTGAAAGGGGTGATTAGGGTCCAAAACTTAGTCTGTGTTCTTGGTGTTCTTGAAGATTCACACCAAAAATGTGTTCTCATGGATATAAGTGGGGAAGAAGACTAGTTATGGTCATGTAATAGTCAATCAAGGGATGAATCACTTACTTGTTTGAAGATTGGAGTGGAGAGTTGGATGATACTTGAGAGGATTTCGAGTTCTAGCTTTGAAGAAGTGGGAAAAAGTGTTCAAAATGACTAAGTGTGGTATATATAGGTGGGAGTGTATGTCTGGGATGGGTGTGCGGCCGCACACTCCATGTTTTGGAGTGTTTGGCCCGATCTTGCTTGATATGCATCGTGTTATCCTATTTCTATGTTCCTACCTTAATTGTACTAGGTTTGGAACACTCAAATAGACCCCAAACAGTGCTAGATGCTAGTAAAACGAGTTTAACTTTGATTCAATTGGTCTCTTGTACAAGATAGAAATTTCGGGTTGTCACATCACCGACTCGGTACCCTGCCTCAAATCCAGGTACATTGGGCCAATCTATCCCTTTCTACCAGCGACACATAATGGGAACAAAACATCTTAGAGAACTGCTACCAAGACACAACAGCTCTCTGCTCAGCAGAGTAGGAACGAGTAGCGAGCCTCCACCAATCCTTGGATCTAACCCTCAGAAGGTTTAGAGGACACCTGACCTTCTGGTCAGCAGGAGATGAACACGTGAAGAAGCACCCCTTCACATCAAATAGCTACCTCATGGCCACAATTGGATCCTGAACTCCATTGAAATTTGGGGGCTTCATATTATCGAAGTCCCGATACTAAAAAGCCCGTCCTGTCCCAATACCTGCAGTCACCATGGCTACGAAGGTTGCAACAGCAGCCGTCCCAGCAATGGTTGTGTAGTGATAATCAAATAACTCCATCATCGTGATCTTGATAGACCCGAACATCTCTAAAATCTAACTCCGAACAATAGCAACCACCTCCTCACGGATGATCTCCCTGACACGGTCCTCTGTCAATGTTGGCCCACCCTGACTGCCAGCTCCCGATTCGGATCTGGTCCGGTCTCGAATCGTCTTGTAACCTCCATACTGAAAAATGCACCAGGAAGATATCAAACAATTCACATAAATAACGAGGAACCAACTCCCAATGAAGCCCTAGGGGTTGTGACTTCCTTGTTACGCATACAGGTCCTGTGCTTTCAGTAGTATGGTCCCATACTACCTTCCACACATACCTGTGTTTGTCTCGAGAATCATCACAACACCCTAACAATACTCATAAGCATAAACGAATGTGCAATCCTCACTCCTAGATGAAACTTAACATCTCACGACTGGCCGGCTAACCTGACACCACTTAACCATGAAACTTTCACCAACCCTACAACACTCGCGTATGCTAGCCATAAATAACACTGGACCCTATAGACTTTCGAATATCTGATCCTACCCTAAGCCCTTCATCAAACAAGGACAAGAAGTAAGGCCAAACCAAACATTCTCAGGCTATAAGATCTTAGTTATATATAACCGTGATGCATACACTAAGCAATTACAGTAATGATGTCATTTTCATAAAGAAAAGGTCTTAGGCTATCAGGCATCATATAACCAGACAATTATATCATCCAATTCCTGAAGATCCCTAGCCTATTACTAGCATGTTCTTCTAGCATATCATAGTATCAAGAAATAACATGGTATTTTGGGGTCTACTTACTGGCTCCGGCTGGTTGTACACATCACATCCTCCTTTAGTATTTTGAAAATCATTTTGAAAATATTTTCCTTCGCTTGAGACTGGATTCACACGAGTGTTCCTCCAATTCACTAAAACCAAGTCTCTGATACCAACTTGTAACATCCATAAAATTCATAGAAGTTTTAATCTTTTTCAAACATCCAAAGACCACCATTTATTACAAATTGTTTTCAATATAGTTTGCTATCAGAGTAATCCCAGAAATCATAACATAAAATACAAGGAGGTTCACGATCAAGCCTTCGCCTTCCCGCGATCATCCGAAGTACCTGAAACAAAATCCACAACTGTAAGCCCAAAGCGTAGTGAGTTCCCCCATAATACAAATACAATAACAACACACATATAATAACAACATACTATGGGCCCAATCAACCATCAGGTTGGAATGCCAACATGTTATGGGTCCAGTCAACCTTTGGGTTGGAATACCCTCGACCCTCAACCATCGGGTTGGAATGCCAACATACTATGGGTCCAATCATCCTCAGAATGGAATACCCTCGGCCCTCAACGATCGGGTTGGACTGCCCTGTCATGTTGGCTTACGCACAAAGCAGAGAAGCCTCAGCCACCAATCAAATATGTGCACATATAACAGATAATCATATAACAATATACATGCAATCAGACAGATCTAATTGGCCACTAAGCATAACATCATCCTATCTTCCAGGATACCGATCTAAAAGATCATAACAACATAACAACACGCATAACAAAATATCAATCCATTGGGCCGAAATTGGTGCCATCGAACCACAAGTATAGTGAGGAAAACTCACCTCTCAAGTAGTGTTGAACCGGTAAAAATCAACTCCAAGACTCAGTTATGGACTCAACAACCTACAACCACCATATAACCATTCTATCAAAACCTCCAAATACCCAAAATTCCCTCAAAGTCACACTTGGTTAGTCATGGCTAAAGTCAAAGTCAACAGTCAAGGTTAATAGCCGAGATCAACAATCTATGTTGACCCAACTCGTCAAGTGCATCTATCGACTCGTCGAGTTCCTTCAGTACTCAGAAAACAAGAAAAAAACCCGAACCAACTCACTGAGTTTTTAGAAAAACTCGTCGAGTTTCTACAGTATCTAGAAAACGGGAAGACCCGATTCAACTCGCCGAGTTGGCTAGGCAACTCGTTGAGTTCTCTTAGTCTTAAAGCATTCTGCCAATTCCCAATTGGATATAGTGCCACAAACCATAGATCTGGTCTTTTAGAACTGAAATACCACGTAAAGTTGCTAACTTTATGTCCATGAATGGCATCAAGAGGCTAAAACACTAAAACCAAGCTTATTAAGGGACTTAGAGCATGAAGGAGGGCCAAGACTTGGTAAAGTTGGAGACTTTAAGTCCATGGAGGCCATGAGATGTCTGGATCTGAAGTCATAGCCTCATAACATGCTCAAATCCAAGAATGGTCCCAAAATGAGCTAATAATGGCCAAAATTTTCAAATGAAGAGATCTAGCAAAGGGATTATCAAGATATCGACTTTATACCTCAAAATGACTGCAAAAACAATGAAAATCTAGGATTTAAAGCCTTCCTCTGAATTAATCCTCTTCAATCTTCAAGTTCCTTCCAAAAGAGCACCAAAAATACACTCTAAGCACACACACTCAAAATGAGAGATGATGCGCAAATTAGGGTTTCTATGGACTGAGGGGACGATAAGGGAGGCCAACAATGAGTCACAAGGTCTTTAAATAAGGTGTAAAACCCTAAAAATTAAGGTTTCATAAGCAGCCATCAACTCATCGAGTTTTTCTCAACAACTCATCGAGTTGAGAGCTTCCAACACGTCGAGTCTGAGGTCATCAACTCGACGATTTCCAAAGGATAATTTGTCTTTTAAGCCATAAATCTCATACCTGAGAGTCTGGACGTTACATTGTTAATTGAACCAATGATACCTGCCCACACACCTCTCTAAACCCGATTAGAATGTCCGACACCAAACCCACCTCTCTCCTATACAAAGCCTTAATAAGAGTAACCCATATAGAGTTAGACTCATTAAAGAACCACCAACACCATTTATAGGAAAGGGCATTATTGAAGGCTTTTAAGATCCTAACATCCAACCCACCTTTTTGCTTTGAGTTTAAGATGAGGTCCCATTTCACCCAACTTGACGATAATCCTAAGAATGCTCACCCTAAAAGAAGTGAGCTTTCATTGACTCCAACAAACGAAGAGCACCTCTCGACACCTTACACATAAACATGTAATTGATACCCCCCCCCCCCCCCCCTCCAAAATGGATTTCAATAAGGTTAAGTGACCCCCAAATGAAAAGTAGCTTAACCTTCTTGTTTGATAATCGTTTCCAAAACCTATCTACAGTCACCTTCCAATATCTCAATCACAACATATTATCTCCAACAGGTAACCCTGTATACATAAAAAGTTGCACTACAACATGCCACAGTCTAAATGGATATCTGATCAACATTATGATCATCCCACTCACCTAAGAACAAGGCATCATCAACATAAAAAAGATAAGACATACTCCTTTCCCCGTACCCAATGGCAACACCTCTAAAGATGCCATGAGCTACCACATCCTCTATAGCAATGTGCCTCCTCCATAGCAATAATGAAAAGGGAAGGAGATAAAGGATCCCCTATCGTAATCTTCTATGTAGCTGGAACTCCTCTGTAAGGCATCCATTCAGAACAATTGAAGACTTGACGTTCCTAAAGATAACACGAATCCAAAGACTGCTAAGTATCACCAAATCCTATAAACTCTAAAACCTGATTAATACACTCCCACATGACATCCATACACCTTCTCAAATTCCATTTTGAAGGGCAAATTTAATTAGTTGTTTATAATTGGTTCATTCCTTTTCTGACTCCTTTAATAGATTATAAAATTGAGTGGTTAAAGTAAACATCTACGATTCGTTTAAAAGGTCATCAAAAATTTCAAGAGAAAAAATGTTACTCCCTCCGTCTCAAAATTATAGTCCATCTTTCCTTTTTGGTTTGTCCCAAAATAATAATCGACTTCTAAAAATAAATAACAATTTTACCAAAATACCCCCTCATTATTACTTAACCAACTAAGCATTTAATGGAACATTAAATGCAAAGTAAAGACAAAACTGTCATTTTATTATATAAAATTAGTGGTAATTAATTGTTATCTTAATCTGTGTGTTTTTTGACTGTGGACAATAATATTAATACGGAGGGAGTAAAAATAAATCACATAGCATTATTGCATTTGGCCATATTCCCAATGAATTAAACTGTTCAACCGACACATCACAATATCTTTTTGAAATTAGGTTTAATTTTCCTGGAAACATAATTAAATATCTAACTTGTATTGATATAAAACAAATAATTTAAAATATTGAAAGATGCTGGTGGTCAAACTGAGAGTCTCATTGAGATTTGAACATAACATGTTATAGAGCATTTGTGATTGGATTTTTTTGGGGTTTTTTCTAGAAGTTTTTTTTCTATCATAAAATGTTTATGAAAATTAAAAAAAAAAGTTAACTGGATGATTTATTTTTCAAACTTAATAAGTTTCTTGATAATTAACAAATTATTATCATGAAAATTTTTAATGATTTGATGTGTCTTATAAGTTTTCAATCAAAAATAAAAATTAATACAAAGGTTTTAAAATAACAAATTGAAAAATATTCTTTTATAGAGATAAAATAAGATTTTACATTTTTTTTTAAACTCTTCAAAAAAGCTATCATATATTCCCATTACTTGTTAGGTTCAATCAATATAAATCAATACATGACACATGACACATTAGATATTTATGTATGTATTGTCATAATGTGTGCACGAATATGCATGTACGCATGTGCCACAAGACCCACAAACCTTAAGTCATACGGACTAAAGATGCGTTAAATTTAATGCATGTTCAAGCTAATTATCTTCAGTTAAATATTATTAATGTTATGTTATTATCTTATTTTATAAATTCAATAAAAATATGCAAGATTTAGGACATTTAAACATGTAAATACTTTGAACCAGATCTCCTTTTGTCATCAAATATATACAGTGTATCTAATATTTTAAACTTAAAAAGGTTGTTTGTTTTTATTTTTCCATAAACTCATGACTCATGTATAAGAAAAATAGATGTATTAGTAATAATGTCGGTATAAATAATGATTTTTTTTCATAAGTTATAAAATCATATAAATATTACTTGATATGGAACGTAACAGATTATAAACCTAAAGAATTTTAATTGTACACAATACTTTTTATTAAAAAAAAAGTAAAGCCATATTAGCTTTATGTAAAAGTTGGAAATTTCTAACCTTTTTAAAAAATCATTTTTTTTTTCTAAAGAAGTTAGTTTTTACCAAATATTTTTGGATTTATTAACTTTTAAAAATACCAATAAATTAATAAGTTATTTTAAAATACTCATAAACATCGGATGTTTATTTAGATGGATCAGTTTAATCCGATCTAATCGATTGAATCTATATTGATTTCAATTTTTAAAATATGAATTTGAATAATACAAACTAGATTTAAATATGATCTGAACCAACTAAATTATAACTCGATTTGGTCGGTTTTTACGATTCGGATTTCAAAAGGAATGACATTTAAAAAAATATATAGCATGAATATTTGTCATTCTAAATAAAAATAAATTGTGTAATTGAGAATTAAAATCTACGAACAATTATTCAATATATATATATATATATATATATATATATATATATATATATATATATATTATAATTTAATATTTTATAAATAAAAACTTTTGAAAAGTACATATTTAAGTATTTTATTGGGTAATACATACTAATCTCTTTAAAAATATAATTCAGTAAACTAATAAATAATTAAAAGATGTATATTGAAAACAAATATATATAAATAAATAAATAATAAATTTTTATTTGGTTTTTTTGGATTATTCGGTTTTAATTTTATAAACCGTAACCAATCTGAAATCCAAAATAATAATTCGATTTTGTTGAAAACTCATCCAAAAATCTAAAAATCCGAACCAAATAATCAAATCCAAATTGTCTAATTAAACATTCAGTTTTACCCGTGAACAACCTTACCCCTAAACGATGGCGTTTAAGTTGTATTTTTTTTTTTCAATTTTGACCTGATTTGTTTCAACTAGAAGAAGAATCCTAGTGATATAGGTGTAAAGATAGATTTGGTTTGGAGTTGTAGATAAAAAGAAAAGATGTTGAGATTGGTTGAAGGTGGGGTCACCCCATTAATACATAGGAGGTGTAGTTTCCAATTCAATTCCACTTTGGTTCTACCATATCTAACACAATCTTAAATGGTGCATTATTTGTCTCCTTTTTGTGGGCCTTTTCTCCACTTACATCATTGATGTTGGGGTTTCATCTCATACCTAATGTCTCTTGCACAAAACATTGCATATACACCAAACATTTCCTAACATACGACTATTACGTAGTATTACGTGTCATCATTTATATAAGTTATTAGTCTGTTATATATAGTACTTTTCAATTTGTTAAGAATTTTGAATCAATATCTTGTGTATTTCATAAATATCTAAAGAAAACTTAATGTATTATTCGTTTTTATTTATGGATTACCCGATTCTTATAAGTTATTTACTTTGTCAGCTATAATATTCTAAAGTGGAAATGAATTGACGATTGAGATTTTGGGGATATGGTCCATCCTACTCAGCAACCTCTATGTAGTAGATCTAAAGATAATTGTACCATCATTTCTTTAGGGCCCACCAATTGAATAATTTACTTGTGGGAATTTTGCCTATATAAACCAACTCTCTTTCTTCATTTCATCATTGTGTACTCAAATTCTCATCTCAATTCCCCCTCTTTTTTCACATCCATTTCATTTGCTAGATGGCTTCTATGATCCAAGAAAATTGGGCAACCATCAATGGCCAAGATGGTTTTGATGAGTTCGAGCCATTGGAAATCGATGACACCCTTTGGATGTCAATTCTTGATGAACCACATGTAGATGATGAGTGTGATGATGAGAGATTATCGAATGTGATTCGGTCTTTAGAAGCTGAGATTAATCCAATTGTGATTGATGAAAGTGATATGAGTTTAGAGCTAGAATGGAATGCTGACTGGGAGGGTAGTCATCAATTTTCGACCAGTCAGAATGTTTCTAAATCGCATGATCTTGATTATAATTGGATGGAAATTGATGATATGTACATCCAAGGGTATGAAGATGGAATTGGTGGTATAATAGAGTTTGGTGGTGTTAAAGATTTTTCCCAAATATCTTATGGAGTGGATGAGCATGTTTATGGTGCTTTATGGCAAGAAACTAATTGAATGATGCTCCTAAGGGGTGTTAATAGTCCAATATTTAAGTTAATGGACCTTTTTTGTAAATGAACTTGTAATGTTTGAGGGTTGCAATTGCCCTTTACTACATCAATTAATTGAATATCAAAAAAATAGTTACTTAGCTTCATTCATTTTTATCCTAACTTTTATTTCTAATTAGAAGAAATAAGTTGAATAATTTCATTATTTTTATATTACTTTAAAATTGATTAAGGTTAAGGTTTATAGGATGTCGTAATTTCATCCCCTTGTTCATCTTCCTTTAAGTCAATTTTTGCTAAAGTTTGCAAAGCATATATTCCGTGACTTTTTCTATTATTGTCCTATATATGTAGTCTAAAAAAGATTCACTACTGTTGTTCTTACTTTGTTGTAACACGTTATTTACAATAAATCATAAGATTCTTAATACAAGAGAAATTGTTCTATAATACATGATAAATTAAATTGTTTCTTACTTTTTATGCCTACAAATATTTCTACCTATTAAAATTATAACAAGTGTTATTATTTCATATTTTTTTTAACTAACTCATTAAATCTATCATTCCTAATAAATAAAGATCTTTTTGTCACACGTCACATTTTCATTTATTTTGCCACATGTAATTTTGTGGTTATTTTAAATTAATTCTTATTCAACATGTCATTTTATGGTTTTTTCATTTTATTAAATTATACGTAGTATTTATATTCAATAATAAATGCATATTAATTTCATTAATGAATTTTTTTAATTTCAAAATTACCAAAGTAAAGATTCATTAATTTTCTTTATTTATTTATCTAAATTATTTGTTTAAATTTAAAAGAAAAAAAAAACACTTTAATTTTTATAATTCAATATTTTTCTCATTTTTCTTATAAATTCATACTTTTCAAATGTTTAGAATTTTATATTTAGTTTTTTTTTTTAAATAAACTCATGTAATACATGGATCTCACACCTAGTATTTGAGAATATATCATACTATAAAATTAAATTGAATATCTCTTGTCATAATTTTAATGAATAGGAATATTTATATGCATAAAAAATGTAGGAGGTAATTTAATTTCTCTATAATACAATATGGTTGATTATTGTCCGACGATGTAAATATATTTATAGATATCTTGCTTTATTATTTATGGAAATTGTCTGCCGTTCAAAAAAACAATTATGGAAATCGTGATATATCTAACGAAATACAGGATGGAGGTTAGAAACTATTAAGAATTTATAAAATATTGTTGTCGGTTCGAAAAGAAAAGTATCATTTATTGACAAATATGGATGAAAGATAGTGATAAGAGATTCTTATTTTGTATGACAACACATGGCAAACAAAAAAAAAGTTTCTGCTATGGTGGATTATACATATATATGACATATTGGAAACCAAGTAAATATGGTGACCAAGTTTATTACTTGGGGACCAAATGAATAAACTTGGGGACCAGATAAGAAGTTAGGTTGAAGCACAATTTGTAGATTCTAGTACATCTTGTGAAGCATGAAGCTCAAACTTTTAAGTACGAAAATAAGTGATAATCTTGTATAAGACAGTAGGGCAGGTTCAATTTTATATATATATATATATATATATATATATATATATATATATATTTTGAACAACAGAAAAACATATTAGAAAAACACTAGCAAAGAGCTAGTCAAAAACACCCAAGCAACATCCACAAAGGCAAAAAGGGAAAACTTTACATAACAGCTAAAATAGGATTTTGGAGCCACAAAATCCACCTAAAACTCTTCTTAACCCTATTAGAACACCCGAGAAACAACATATAAACTATATCATAAAAAATATGACTCTTATTCGGTTGATTTTTTTTTTTCAAACACAGACTTATTCCGGAAAAGCCAAATATACCACCACATCACAAAAAAAACACCTTCCAAAATATCCTTTACCCCCTTCCGTAAATGAAGATCAATGAACCAAGAACTCCAATCATCGGTGCTGGTTCATTGATTTTGCATAGTTAGGATGGGATAAAAAATTAACGATCCAATGTTCATACCATTTTTATATAGCTTGATTATTAAACTTCTAAACATGAACAAAATTCGAATCAATCCTTTTATATGTAAATGTGTTTATATTTCCATGCATAGGTACAATGACAAAAAATTTAAAATGTAACACTCAACGAAAACCAATGTGCTAATTATAAATCTCAATGTTCGGTGACCACGAATAGCTTTGGTCTTCACAATCCACATATTGGACAAACCATATCATCAAAGATCATAATTTCTAGCATAACAATTATTAGAATTAATTATAAATCTCAATGTCTATATAAACATCTTCCTCAAAAGGGCATCATGGGAAAACTATAAATACTTACAATTATATATCTTAGCATCTGTTAAGTGTTAACTACTACTTTTAGTATATCAACCATGCCAAGATGAAGCAAATCCAAATCATGATTCAGTCATTTAGCAATCAAAAGCCATGAAGCATACCACAAACACAAAGATACTATAATATAATACTCAATGGCAAATTTGCCTTTTTTTTTTTCTATAAAAAAATTATTGCGTAGAACTCAAGACATATTTTCATTATGACCATCAACATCTTTCATTAAAGAAACATGATATTCTTAAAATTCTCCACTTAACCAGTCTTTCCACATAAATGCCCATTTCTTGGCTTTCTCATCCTATAAAAAAAACATTAATATAAAAAACTTTATTTTTAACAAGAATATATAAAAAAACATTAATATAAATAACTTTATTTTAACAAGAATATATAGATACATAAATCTAAGATTTCATATGGAAAAATTAATTGAAAACTCACACATGTTGGGCGTCTTTTAGTAACAAAGAACTGAAATCCTAAAATATGAAATCAGAAATATTTTCATCTCTTATTGTGAATCGTTATAATACTATTTCGCTGCTTCTTTAAGAGCTCGCTGCCGGTCCCAATAACAAAGAACTGAACTCAAAAACTTGAACCGGTTATATTGCTCCGAGAACTGAACTCGAATAAGCTTCACTCAATGTCTGAATTGGAAGTTTGTTTTGGAAATCAGAAGCCGACGAGAAGTGAAAATATGAAATACTATAATGGTAACCAATTAGGCTGGGGGGGTGGTGTTAGTGGTGTTGAGTGCACCAAACTCCACCTCAGCCAAACACTATTTTCTTCATTGTAATGCCAAATAGAGGGAGTGGAAGAAATGGGGAAGAAGAAGGTTGTCGAGGTAAGGAGAAGAAAACGGGAAGAAGAAGGCAAAGAAGAGAGAGCTTGACAGAACTTCACCGAGTTTGGCCACCGAACTTGGCATGTCGAGTTGGTGGCCAGTGTTCCCCAAGTCCAAATCAGCTTTTGTCGAGGAGTGTCGAGACCACTCCCTCAAGCCTTATATTGTTCTTGGCCTCTGGACTCGACAACTCCTTGATTTCAACTTAGGTGTGTGACACCTTGATTTCAAAAATTGTCTTCCTTCAATTTAGGCAATTAGAAGTGCTTTTCATTTTGTTAGTCGCCTCTTTGCTCAGAATTAACATGCACTTCACTAGGCTAAATATTATTAGTTAGCAACTAACTTTGGCCTAAATATTGTATGCATACCCATAAGAGCTGATGAAAAGTTGATGCCCTTTGGTCCATTGCTACCCTCGACAGCAGTTGACCAGCTCCCCTTCCCCCACCCTTGGGGCCGATCCTGTAAGTAAGTTCAGACAGGTCTTTGAAAGTTACAACATGGATCTGTCTAAGACCAACCAATGAGTCCTTAGGTAGTCTAGACTGATAATCTAGAGCAGGTCCCTAAATTAAGAAATTTAGCAGTTCTAAGTTTGAAGTATGTCTCCAATGATTATATCTTAGCTCGGTTTGGTCTTAACTGGGTCGGGTCGTTCCCCGATGACTATAAACAACTAGCCCATCCCCCCCACCACCAAAAAAACCTTACCATATAAATACTTCATACTCCCCATCAATTTTCCAGGTCATATTTTATCTCTTTAGAAATACAACAATCTTATAAATCTTTAATTTTCTAATTCATCTCTCTCTATATCTTGAACCATATTCATTTGGAATTGTAATATCCTAAAAATCAAAGTAAAATTTTCAATTTTTCAAAAACAACCCAACGACCATAATTGTTACAAAACATTGTTTCCAAGAAAAACAATCATAATCAGAGTATCCCAAAATCATATACCAAGAGGATGTGGACGATCACGTATTTGTTTTCCCATGATCTTCTGAAGTACCTTAAATAATAAACTGAAACTGTAAGCCAATGCCTTAGTGAGTTTCCCATAAAGTACCACACACAACATATATAACATATACAATCATGCACGTTAGGTCCAATTAGTCATCAGACTAGAATACCTTTGGGCCTACAACCATTGGGCTGGATTACCCCCGGCCCAATCAGTCATCAGACTGGAATGCCACTATACAACAGGTCTAATCACTCATTGGACTAGTATACCCTCGGGTCCATAGCCATCAGGCTAGGTTACCCCCGGTTTGTTGTCGCACACACATAGCAGTAAACCCTCAACCCCAAACCACACTATGTCAACATATGCAACAGATAAACATATAAACAATTAACATGCAACATGCAGAACTACATATCACTACCGCATAGCACATCCTATATACCAGGATACAGATCTAACAAATCAGTACAACATAACGACATCCTATATACCAGGATGTTGATCTAACAGATCACCACAGCATAACAACATCCAATATACCAAGATACATATCTAACATATCACTACAACATAACAACATCCTATATACTAGGATATATAGCCTAGTGGGTCGTCATTGGTGCCTTCGACCCACAAGTATAATGAGGAGAACTCACCTCTTAGTCTGAAAAGATAGTTGAGCGGGACATTGATCCGAAACTCAGCTCTACCAGTCATGTATACATCGATAGTGACCAAACTCAACCATAACTAAAAATACCCAAAATACCCCTAGGTTAAACTTTGTTAAAATCTAGTCAAGGTTAAAGGTCAAAAAATTTAATCGAGTTGACTCAGGCTGAGTATGCCCAGTATACTCAGCATGTACGCTTAACATACTCAAGGTCTAGATTGGGCTCCCAAGAGAGTACACCCAACATACTCGGCCAAATGTTGCTTTCCTATTAAGTGTTTATTTCATCAATTCCTTTCGTAGATCTAGCCCTCAAATATCATTCCAAACCATAAAGTTTTCATCTTTATGAGTTTTCATGACTAGAAAATGCCCAATACCAAAACCCTAACTTGTCTTAATCTCTTAAGATCTCCATCATTTTCATGGAAGGGAATAAGGGACCAAGGTTAAATTTTTATGACTCTAGACACTACAAAACATCCAAAAGGACAACCCATTTGGTCTAGAGCAATCCATACTCAAGAACACAATAGCTTGGAGACAAAAAAAAAGCACATAATAGCATCATACAAGCTAGATATGACAAAATAAGCATCAAGGTATAAACTTTATACCTTATAGATATGAAGAAGGGTGCAAAACTTATAGATCTAAGGTTGCTTCAAGCTTCCAAGATGTTTTCCTTTCCTTCTCCTTCCTCTAAGAACACAAAAACTATAACGCCCTATTCCAAATCGTTTCCTAATGTGGGGTGGTGACCGAAGATCAGGTATCATTAGGCTTAGGGCCTTTGAGGAAAAGAGATTTACACCCATTTGGGTGTGGGTAATGTGATTTAGATGATACAGGTGTTTGGTTTGTGCTTTGGAGCCAAGGGGTATATCCGTAAAGTGTCAATTCGGGCTTTTATGGAAATTGGATTTTAGTTTGTGAAGTTTTGTGGAAATTATGAGTTGATAGGAGCATAGAGTTTCTCGTTGCCTTATCGTGGATATAAGGATCATAGGAAATGGACTTATAACGAATAAGTTATGGACTTTAGAAGGTTGGTGTTTTTAGGGTTAAACCGGGTACGTGGGGTGTACACAAGTGTACGCATGTCATACTAGTGAGAAGGCCAGTACGCAGTGTACACTTTCATACACCGGGCATACTAAGGGAATGATCATGCATGCCTTATGGAGTACGCTGGGCATACCAGAAGTACGTTGGGCATACACCAATTAGACCTAAACCCTAATTAAGGGCCTTGGACCCTATTTAAGCTCCTTAACTCACCACTAATCCCTCTTATCTTCGGCCTTCATCCCTATAAACCCTAGAAACAAACCCTAACCCTCATTTGAGTGGTGTTTGAGCTTTTGTGGTATTTCATGCTTTTTTGGTGTTCATAGAGGAAGAAGGAACTTCTTGGAGAAGTGTGGGATTGCTTGAAGCTTTTGGATCTAAGCTTGTTGTATATTGATCTACATTTTGGAGGTATATCATTTCTATCTAGATGACTCTAGGTTTTAGATCTAGTTGAAGGAGTAATTTGGGTTTTTTTGGTCCTTAGAGTCATCCTTATGAGTATGGGCTACTCTAAGAGCGTATAATGATGGATCTTGGCCTTTGGGAGATCCATTGTTCATAAAAATTTCATCTTGATGATTTATTGTGGTGCATGCATGAGTTTAGGTGACTATTATGGATTGTATTAAGTTTTGGTCCCATAAGCCTTGCAAAGGAGTAAAGGTGCCAAATTTACATGTTAAGACATCTCATTAGGGTCATATCCAAGTTTGGAAGTCATTGTCTTAACCATTAAGAGCTTATTTTGGATTTTTGGGCCCTGGAGGAGTACGTTGGGCGTACGCAAGTGTATGCTCAGCTTAATGTTGATTTTATGCATCAGGGACATGTACTTTGTGCTTCGATGACGAGTATGCGGGGCGCACTCCCTAGTATGTCATTTTGGGGCTTTTTAAGGTTTGGGCCTTGTTGGGCCACTGGACTTCTGACTTCGGTCCATGGATGCACTTAGGGTTTTCTTGGAAGTAGGTCCATGACGGTTTTGGGGCCCAATCAGGTTATTGGGCCATAATGGGCTTTTGTTGCTTTTGATTTGGGCTTTGGATTGCCATTTTGGGCTGGACCTGGGTTATGGAATAAGTAAGAACAGAGTAAAATGTTATTTTACCCTTTAGGAAGTTGGTTTATGGAGTGGGACTCGTATTTTGGGTTATCGGGTTAATTATTGATTAAGTTTGTATTTATTGATAGTTGGCGCGAGGGTATGTGGTTTTGCAGTCCGAGTAGTTATTTGATTATCAACGGATAGAGGTGAGTCTTCTCAGTGTATCCATGGATCGAAGGCACCAATGTAGGCCCATTACTTGTTATGTGGAATGCTTGTTGTCTCTGTGATGCTTGTATGAAAGACCATGATCTGGCCCTCGCAATTGTATGAAAAACCAGGATCTGGCCCCTGGCAGTTATATGAAAGACTAGGATCTGGCGCCTGGCAGTTGTATGAAAGACCAGGATCTGACCCTAGCAGTTGTTTGAAAGACTAGGATCTGGCCTCTAGCACTTGTATGTAAGACCGAGATTTGGCCCTCGACATTACAAGGAAAGACCATGGGGGTACCCATTCCACTTGTATGTTTTGATATGTGGTATTTTGGGAAACTCACTAAGCTTTGTGCTTACGGTTTTATGGTTA
The DNA here is from genome assembly GCF_051521515.1 of Lactuca serriola. Lineage (NCBI taxonomy): Eukaryota > Viridiplantae > Streptophyta > Magnoliopsida > Asterales > Asteraceae > Lactuca > Lactuca serriola. The sequence continues at coordinate 180,671,092 of NC_136414.1, forward strand.
TGGTTTCAGGTACTTTCGAATTGAAAGGGAAGGGCCCGGCTTGATCGCAACGCATCCACCCATGTTTTCGCATCATGATGATTTTGGGATTGTACTCTGATAACTATTTTCTTATAAAAGTACTTTTGAATATTTAGATAAGCATATATTGAATGTTGACTTAAAGATAACTAATGTTTTAGTTGAATTAAAAATGAAGTTTTTACCTCATAATTTTAGGTCGTTACAAGTGGGTATTAGAGCCTTGGTTTGAGGGATTCGGGCGCACTCTCGAGTGTGACTGAACTCGAACTTAGTAATTGGTAATTTTTCTTAAAAAGAGAACGAGTTTTAAAAAGATTTTTGTAAAAAGAAAGAAATTTCTAAAAGGATTTTAGTAAAGACAAAGGTAGTGTAATGCGTGCAATCATCCGATCTCAAGTAAGTGATTCCAAGAATACCCATACTTGTTTTTTATGATTATATGTTATGAGAATTACATGCCAGGATGAGGCTAGGGATACTTTCAAGAATTGCATGATAGATTGGCCTGATATGTGATACTTTGTAGCCTAGGAAGCATTGGATGTTATGCTCGAATGGGAATATGTTTTGGTACCAGTAATTGCTAAGTGTATGCTTTAAAAGTTGTATACGATTAGGATCATATAACCCTAGAATGATTTATTTGGTCTTATTTCATGTTCCTTGTTTGGTTGTTGTCCTAGGGTAGAGTATTTTATTCGACAATCGATTTGATCTTGTATTGTGTATAATTTGCATGCATAAGGCAACTGGCAGTGAGAGTGGAAGTTCCTAGCATGAGTTATAGTATGTGAGTTTTTAATGTTCTTTGGTTATTCTATTAATGGGAGTGCTGCTGTATGAATGCCACTTGCTTTGTGCTTTGTGGAACTCTTATGTGATGTGAGTGAGCTATTAAGTGAATATCTTAAGTTACATGTGACCAAGGGTTGAATAATCTCAGAGTGATGGATTTGACCCTTTTGTGCAACTCTCGTTTGATTCTAGCCATTTTAGGGATGAGTATTTTACTCGAAGGATTATCTAAGCTTTGTTGCATGTGATTGTATTCATGAGATGGTTAACTGACATTATGGGGAGTTCTTAAGCAACTGATGGCAGGGTGAGGTCGGAAACCTAGGAAATCCTAGGAAGTGCTTCAGTGGGTTTTTTTGTGTTGTTTAGCGAGCAATTGGAGTATCATTTTGAGAAGGTGACTTAGAGGATTTGATATGATTCTTGAGGAAAGTATTGATAGGTGTGGAAAGTAGTATTGGGCCTGAACTACTGAAAGCACATGATCCATACTCGCATCAGGGAAAGTCTTGGAGAATCTAGGAAGACTGTGTGAAGTGGATTGTTAGGTATGTTTTGGTTATTGGTATGATTTTTTTGTCTCGGTGTGGCGATGAGAACACTAGGAGGAGGTTCTGGTTATGGTTGAAGCTCAGGTGCAGGTTCTGAGCCGATTCATGAGCGGATGCGGGAGTTCATATCGTCAGAGATTACCCATGGTATTTTAGAGCAGACTCCTGTGATCTTTGGTACGGTCAAGGAGGGGATTTTGGAGATGTTGAATGAGTGTTTGGGTGCATTCCGTAATGAGATTGTGGTTATTTTTGGAGCTCACGCTCTTTCCTTCCCTGAATTTCGTGCTTGTCGAGCTCTCAAGTTCTTTAGGGGAGGGACCTCATTTTGTGACACCTTGTTCCGAATTGATCCCGAATTCAAGGCTATGGCCCAAATAATGGTCATCATAAGGCTTTGGGCCTTTGGAAAGGTGAGACCTAGACCCATATGGGTGCGAGTAATGTAATTGAGGTGATCCGGGTGTTTGGTTTGTGTTTTGGAGCTTAAGGGTATTTCGGTAAAGTGTCAGTTTGGGATTTTATGGAAATTGGATTTTTGTTCAGAAGGTCTTAAGGCCGATATAAGTTGATAGAAGTGTAGATCTTCTTGTTAACTTTTTGTGGATATAAGGATCGTCGGAAACAAACTTGTAACAAAGAAGTTATGGCCTTCGAAAGATTGGTGAAATTAGGGTTTCTTCAGGTAGACGGGGTGTACACGAGTGTACGCATGGTGTACTAGTAGGAGGGTCAATATGCGGGGGCATACATCTTAAGTATGTTGAGCGTAGTAAGCCAAATGGTCCCAATTATCCTTTGGAGTATGCATGGCATACATGAAGTACGTTGGGCGTACTCCAGTCAGTCCCAAACCCTATTTTATGGTCATGGACCCTATTTAAACTCCTTATCTCATCACCTAACCATAATATCTCCATCCTTCATCCCTCTAAACCCTAGAAATGAAATCATAGCCCCCATTTGAGTGGTTTTTTAGTTTTTGGGTGTCATTTAATGCTTTTGGTGCTCAAAGAAGAAGAAGGAGCTTCTTGGAGAAGTGTGGGATTGCTTGAGGCTTTTGGATCTAGGCTTGTTGCATCTTAATTTACATCTTGAAGGTATAAAGTTTCTACCTTGGTGATATTATTGTTGGGTTATGAGCATTCTAACACTCCTAAGTGTACATGCAACCCTAAATACCTTGGATCTATGTTTTGTCTATTATACATGCAAATATGAATATTCCAAGGTATTACACTATCTAGCATACAATCTTTTGATACTTGGGTAATATAACAAGTTAGAATACATACATCTTGATGTAGCTTGACTCCACGAAGCTAGAGAGCCTAGTGCCCTAAGTGTGACACCTCAAATGGTTCACACACATCAGCAACACATGGAATAACCATGAGAAGAAGACACACATGCTCAAATCGGCTAGCCCTCATATATGTATCACTAGTGCCAATTTCTTGAGCTAAAGGGGTCCTTATATAGTGTGTACATTAGGGTTACACCATGTAACCCATGACTTTACCCATTCCTTATGATCCATGGGTTTTAACCTCCATGGAGTATCCATGGGTCACCACATGGGTTAAACCCAACATAAGGAATCATGGATCATAGCCCACATATATAAGAATGAATGATTTACACAATCAATCCCCATATATTTAATTAGTCTCTTTTGATCACTAAATTAAGTCCAAATTAATTCTTGATCAATACTAATTAAATAACATGATTTCATATTAATATATTAGAACTTATAATATATTAATATGTCACAAATGTCCTCTCCTCACAAACGGTGTATCCAAATGTTCTGATGCCATGCAACCCAAATGGACCATGCCGAGTCGGGTCAAGTACATACCAATTATAGTTATGGACTTAGAGACTAATCCAAAAATTATATGTTAGATATATTTCATGGTGTATTTTCTGCATTTTAGAGTCTTTGTGTTAAAGATGGAGTTTTGATCTACTCCAGAAGCACAGAGTGCTAGATCTTAGCTCCATTCAATCCCTAGGTTAATAAAAGTGCAAGCTTTATAGCGTATTTTGGTCCATGCAAGCATTAAGAACTTTTTTAAGTCCTTATTGAGATTTTGATTCCCTTTTGCCAAGCAAGCATGTAAAGTTAACAACTTTACGTGATAAGTAGTCTTGTAATCAGATTTGAGAGTTTGGCACTTTGTCTTAACCAATTAAGGGCTTATTGGAGTGAAAAAGGGGTCTGAGGAATACGTTGGGCGTACGTAAGTGCACGCTCAACGTAATGCTAAGTATGTGCATAAATGTCTTGTACTCTGTGCTTTGAGGCCATGTACGCGGGGCATGCAACTTGAGTATGCGGGGCGTAATACTAAATTTAGCATTATTAGGCTTTTTGAGTTTGGGCCTTGTTGGGCCATTGGGCTTCTATTTTTGGGCCATGGTTGGGCTAAGGACTTTCTTGGTATTTCTTTCTTGATAATTTTTGGCACAATTATGAAGTTGGGCCATATTAGGCTTTTTTTGCTTTTGTGTTGGGCTTTAGAATGCAATTTTGGGTTTTGGGCTTTCTATGCATGTTGGGCTGAGCTTTGGTTATGGAACTAGTAAGGAAAGGGTAAAATAGTATTTTACCCTTAGGAAGTTAGTTTATGGAGTGGACCTCGGATTTTGGGTTATCAGATTAATTATTGATTAAGATTGTATTTATTGTTAGTTGGCGCTAGGTTACCCTGTTCAATAGTACGAGCAGTCATTTGAGTGTCAACAAATTGAGGTGAGTTTCCCTCACTGTACTTACGGGTCGAAGGTACCAAGGCCGTCCCTTTAGATTGTTATCCTGGTTTATCATATGTTGGTATGTTGTAGTGATCTATTAGATCTATATCTTGGTATATAGGATGCTATGCTTGGTGATATGTAAGATCTGTGTGCTTGTCTGTTGACTGGTTATACGCTAAGCTGTCTATATGTCGTCGTGGTGTGGGTGGGTTGAGACTGTACTTTTTTGTGCTGCCAGTCAATAAACCCAGTAAGGTTTATATCGATATGTTGTTATGGTTTACTGGGCTTATATATGTTTATCTGTTATGTGTATGTCGACATGTTATGGTTGGTTTGGTTGAGGCGGTCCTGCTTTGTGTTGAAGGCCAAGACACCCAGGGCGGACCGAATAGATTGTAGGCCCTACGAGGTGGTCCAGTCAGGCCGAAGGCCCGGAGGACGGTGCAGATAGGCTGAAGGCCCGACGCGGTGGACCAGTCATGATGAGGGTCCTGTGAGCGGTCCAGATAGGCTGAAGGTCTATAAGGTAGTCCAGTCATGCTGAAGGCTCTGTATGCAAGTTGTTTGTTAGTATATGTTATCTGGTTGTGTGGTGGTACCTTGGGGGAACTCACTAAGCTTTGTGCTTACAGTTTTGGTTTATGGTTTCAGGTACGTCAAAGAATCATGGCAAGGCGAATGCATGACCGTATACATCTTGATTTCATGTCATTGATCTTGGGAGACATTGATTTTTAAATAATGTTTTGGAAACAATGTTTTGTAAACACTTTTATTAGTAAATGGTTTGTTTTGAAAAGTTTTAGTTGCTTGAAAATTTTGGGATGTTACAAGTTGGTATCAGAGCCTTGATTTGAGTGAATTGGAGGAACACTCGTGTGAATCTAGTCTCAAACTAAGGGAAAAGGGTTTTTCAAAGAAATGAATGATACTCAAAGTAAGGGTTTTGAAAATAATTTTCAAGTTGCTTTCAAAATAACTAAAAGAGGATGCGATGTGTACGATCAGCTAGAGCCAGTAAGTAGACCCCAAATTACGTCACTGTTATTTGATATTATCATATGTTAGAACTGCATGCTACTTATAGGCTAAGGATCTTCAGGAATTACATGATAGAATTGCCTGATTATATGATGCCTGATAGCCTAGGGTTCTTTTTGAAGGGTTTTTGTTGCATCAATATATAGTTTTTCACAAAACACCGGCAAGGAAGCTTTAATTTATAATAAATTTCAAGTATGACAACAAAACAAACCATCAAGGATCCTTTTAAAGAGGTTAGAATGATGTTAAAACAATCATAGGGTGTTTAGAAACAACAACCTTTGATTCCTTTGGACCCTTTCGGATTTGGGGTGTTGAAGTAGATGGCAAGCACAAGAAGCTTGATCTTCTCTACAAGTAATCCACCAACAAGAATAAGGTACTCAAAATGCTAGTTTTTCACTCTAATGCCTTTTTTCTTTAAGCCTTAAGTGCTTAAACAATTAAGCACTAGAAGGAAGACACAAAGTAAACACTAAAAGCTAAAACACCAACTTCAAAAGTGGAGAGAGGCTCTCCCTTAGGTGCTCTCGGCTTTAGAGAGAAATAAAGAGGAGAAAGACCAAAAGAACTTTCTTCATTTCATGCACAATATTTTCGTTTTATACACCTTTGCAAAGTAAATTCAAACCATTAAAATACTCTAAAGTATTTTAAAGCATAAAGTGAAAGGGGGACAAAGTATCGACACCAACTTGGGAAGAAAACACAAGCAATCTCCCCTACACTAGGCCATTTTGGACATGATCACTTGGAAAAGATAAAAATTGTCTCCAACTTTATTAACCATGGTAGAGTAAGTCTTTAACTTAATCATGGTTAACCAAAGGGTCTAAAACTTTGTACATGACTTATTATATGATACCATATCATATTATGGCTAGTTTCTAGTTTCTCTTATTATTATTTTCATAACACAATAATTATTCTCTAATTAAATACAAGAGTTGAATTTATTTATTAATATGAAATATATAATAAATATTCAATAAGTACCAACTTGATTAAGGTGTGACCTTATAGGATCATATGTTATTAGCAATGTTATTCAATAATGATTCTTGAGCATATAGGTTCAACAATCTTCCACTTGCACTAGATTCATTATATATTGACATAGATAGTAATTGGCGTCTTGCAATGGGCTACTGCCCCTAACAAGATATGAAAGGGTGCCATCAATCAACATCCAATTGCAAGAGCTCGCCAAATACAATTGAGGTATAAGGTAAGTGTGTTAATATTCTCTTTGTTACAGACATCATGTTGGATATGAGACATGGAATGTGATCATCCTCATTTTCCATCCAACTTATAAGAAAGGTGCCTTAGATGTCTAACTCTCAACACATAAGAAGAACAAATCCCATCTTGACAACATACTTACTCTCATATAGTTAATGCTCTACGCAGCGGAGGCTTTTATAACTGCACAGTTACGAACAACGTTTAACCATGTCAAAGTATAACAATCTCCATACTTGAGTTCTCCAATATGCATCTCAGGTCGAAAGACATAAAGATATTTACCTGTGATCAAGATTTATTTATGATATCGATCCATGAAGTGACTCTTGATGTGAGTCATTTCTAATAGTTGTTATCAAACAAGTATATATGAATTTGGATGCACACTTTGCTATTTCACCTCTTGAAATCAACCAAACCGATTCATATTTGTCTTAATTTACAGTTGCTCCCGCAACAGTGACTGACTATGGACAAATTTTGAATAATTACATTATTCTAGGATTAAATAACATGCTAATATAGAACACAATAATATTCAACACAAAAGAGATATCTCATATTCAGAGGAGATTACATATCATTACTACATAGTTCTAAATATCCAGATATTAGACAGGTACAAGTTTAAATCGAATCACTAGCTAATCTTAGACTAATTCCTTATGCATGACTCTCAAACTTACTTTGAAGTAAAGGCTTTGTGAATGGATCTGCTAGATTATCATCTGTATGAATCTTTTCAATGCGTACATTTCCCAATTCTAAGTCCTAACGAATGAAATTGAATTTTCGTTGAATGTGTTTAGTCTTGTTGGTGACCATCGGGTCTCTTGCGATAGCGATAGCACCAATGTTGTCACAAAGCATCTCAATGGCATTTTTGATGCTTGGAACAATATCCAGATCACCGATGAATTTCTTCATCCAATCAACTTCTTGAGCCGCTTCACACGCAACTATGTACCCTGATTTTGTTGTAGAAAGTGCAACCACTTCTTGCTTTGAACTCTTCCAGGAAATGGCTCCTCCATTAAGTGTGAACACATATCCCAACTATGATCGTGAGTTATCTTGATCAGTGTTGAAACCAACATCAGTGTAACATCTTACAGTAAGCTCTTCTTCAACACCTCCATAGACCAGAAACATATCTTTAGTTCTTCTTAAGTACTTAAGTATGTTCTTAATAGCCACCTAACATTTTTTTGCCAGAATTAGCTTGATACATACTAGTTATGCTAATAGTATAAGCTACATCTGGCCTTGTACATGTAATAGAATATATAATTGAACCTACTGCCAAAGCATACAGTATGCTTTTCATTATTTTGATCTCATCTTCAGTACTAGGGCCGTCAGCCTTAGAAAGAATGGTACCAGGCAGTATGGGAACAATTCCTCGTTTCGAGTTATCCAGTGAAAAACATTTTAAGATTTTGTTAATGTATGTACTCTGACTCAAACCAATGAGTCTTTGGGATCTATCTCTATAGATCCTAAAACCGAGTATGTATGCAACATCCCCTAGATCTTTCATTTGAAAGGACTTACTAAGGTAGGCCTTAGTCTCCTTCAACGTCGGGATATCTTTCCCGATCAATAATATGTCATCGACATATAGAATTAGAAAAACAATATGGCTCCCACTTCCTTTGATGTATACACATGGTTCATCAGGACTTTCTAAGAAACCAAACTATTTGATGTTTTCGTCAAAACGATGATACCAGGCCCTAGATGCTTGTTTCAACCATAAATATACTTCTTCTGTTTATACACCTTCTTTAGGTTATCCGGTTTGACAAGACCTTAAGGTTGTTCCATATAAACATCTTCCTCAAGATATTCATTAAGGAAAGCAGTTTTGACATCCATTTGCCATATCTCATAGTTATAATATGCAACTATGGCCATGATAATCCTAATAGATTTAATCTTAGCAAATGGCGAGAAAGTATCATCATAGTCAACACCTTGAATTTGAGTATATCCTTTCGTTACAAGTCGTGCTTTGAAAGTTTGTACATTTCTGTAGATATCGATCTTCTTCTTGAAGATCCACTTGCTTCCAACAACCCTGTTGTTAAGAGGTAAGTCAACCAAGTCCCATACTTGATTTTCATTCATGGATTGAATTTTAGTTCTCATGGCTTCAAGCCATTTTTCAGACTCTGGGTCTGCAGTAGCAGCCTTGTAATTGATGGGCTCACATTGATCCATCAAGAAGACTTCCTCTTCAGGAATGACAAATCCAAATCTGTCAGGTTCCTGACGAGTTCTATTGGAGGGTCGTACAGTTGGTGTGGTTTTCGGCATCTGAATGATAATTTCAGGTTCAACAATTCTCTGATGATTATCACTCTCAACTAAAGGTTTGTTGGTTTTTTTTGTACTCTAACATTCCTATGGTACACATACAACCCTAATGCTTTGGATCTAAGTTTTCTTTAATTATATGTGTAACATTTCTTTCCAAAGCATGAAGCCTAAACTAGCATACAAAATTTTATACATAAATCATAATACTAGTTAGAAGATTACCTTTTTATGTAGCTAGTAAGACTTTGGCCTTATGAGAACATAGCACCCCAAGTGTTGTGCCTTAAACAAATCACAAACACCAATAAACAACTTGTTGGATTAATGTCTAAGTCCATAACTATAATTCGTAAGACTTGACCCAACCTGGCATGGTCCATTTGGGTTGCATGGCATCATGCATTTGGATAGACTATAATGAGAGAAATAACACTTAAGGTTTGTTAATATATTATAATTTCTAATATATTAATAAGATTATTTAATTAGTATTGATTAAGAATTAATCTAGGATTAATTAAGTGATCGAAAGAAGACTAATTAAATATATGGGTTGATTGTGTAAATCATCTATACTTGTATAGTGGGCTAATGCTTCATGGATTGTCAAGTTGGGCTAAAACCCATAAGATGCTCCATGGTATATATGAACCCATGGATCCAAGGAAATGGAAAGTCATGACAATTAGGGTTCACCCTAATTGTCACTAACTATATAAGCATCTTATTGTTGACAAAATCGACACTAGAGAATATGTGAAAGGGCTAGCTGATTTTCATGAAGTGTGGATTTCTCTCTAATCTATTCCAAGTTTATTTGGTGTTGTGTGAACCATTTGATGTGTCACACTTGGGGAACTAGGCACTCAAGCTTCATGAAGACATTCTACATCAAAGAGGTATGTAATTCTAACTTGATATATTCATATGAATCAATGTTATTATGCTAGTTATGATGAATACCTTGGGAAGTTCATATCTGAATGTATAATAGAGAAAACATAGATCAAAGGTATTTAGGGTTGCATGTACACTTAGGATTGTTAGAATGTTCAAAACTCAACAGTGGTATCAGAGCCTAGGCTTGTTTTCAATTATACTTGATGCAAATTGCTGAAAAATGCTGAAAAAATTGATTTTCTGGCTTTCTGGGCACTGTACTCGCCGAGTCCACTGATGAACTCACCGAGTCCATGAAGAAAATCATCCTACTCGTAGAGTAGGTTGATACACTCGACGAGTAGGAGCCCAGACAACATATTTTCGAGTTTTTTTGGCTGGAAATGGACTAGGAACATTACCCTAAGTTGTTGTTGGACTTATAAACTTGCTTTTGATGTGGTAATGTTCATGCTAATGCAATTTCAAAGATAATTGTCAATATATTTATGTTTTGTGTTAGTTTAAAAGCTACGCTAATTACATGAAAAAGATTGATGTGAATTATCTTTGTTCATATGAGTTGCTTAGATTAATAGATAAGTTAATTGATTATGTGTTTTCAATCCATTTTAATCTAAAAGATGATTCTAAAATGTGTTTTTGTAACTTGTCCTCAAGTTACATGAAAGGTTACATTCAAGTTTCTTAAAACTCATAAAAGATGGCAAAGGTTACAAAATGAAGAGTGTTGTTCTCATTAAATGGTATTATGACTCCATAACTTGTCCTCAAGTTATGGAGGTTCAAGAGTCACTTCATTAAGTAATAAAATGTGTAACCTTAATTAATTCCATAAGTTACAAAATAAAGAAAAGTTACATTCTTTTATTAGTTTAAAGTCTTCCATAACTTGTCCTCAAGTTATGGAACTTGAAGAGTTTTTTAATTAAAACTACTTTAAAGACATAAGTTATGGAATTAATTAGTTTTGAATATTTTCAAAACTTGCCCTCAAGTTTTGGAATTTGAAAAGTTTTTTTTGTCATGAATACTTTAATTCCAAGTTATGCCCTTAGAATTTTAAAAGTTAAAATTCAACCCTTATACTTTATAATATTATGAGTTAATAATATTTATATATATGTATAAGAGTAAAGTCAGTATTACCGTTAGTAGGCCTCATTCACGAATCTGGTCTATAAAGGGGGTATAAGGTTACTTTCTATAAAATGGCAGTTTAATGGGTGTCCACTCTCACCCACCGCTTCCTTGACCGGTGGAGGGTCGTTAGTCGAACGTGTAGGACAAGGACTAGAATTCTCCTTTCATTAAAAGTATTAATGATAAATACTAAGTAACTAAACTCTGATTAATACCCAATCTTAGTCACTTAGGAAAATGTGAATAAGTTGCTAATCCATGAAATTACACTTTGCACTTTGTTTAAGCTGTTAGTGGAGCGTGTGTGGTTAACCGGCACACTAACCTGGACTTAACAAGGTAGGTAAAGGGTAACTTAATATTTATCATAGTATCGGTGGAGCGTGTGTGGTTAACCCGCACATCGATTAAGGGGTAAATATTAAGGGTACCAAGTATAGTTGCATGCCATTGAAACCTGAAGGGCACACTCGAGATTGAAACATGCCATTGAAAAGTTCAATGAATCTCAAAAGAATCTAGGAGTTTCAAAACCAATTAAAACCTAATAATACATTTTGTTTATCTTGGTGGAAATTGGTGAATCGTCATTCAAATACCTTCAAATATTTTATAGCTTGAATTACGGCATCCCTCTTCCAAGTTATAAAAGTATTGTGTTGGGTCCTAGCCTTAATATTTCATATTGGGTGTTATATTAAGGACTTTAAATCAACTATCTTGAATATCTCCCAAAAGTTGTCTGGTTTAGACATTTATGATCTTCCTAGATCTCTTGAAACAAGTTTTCCTAAATGAAGATGATGTCCCATGGAAATCATACTTCTTTCACCTCCTCAAATTATTATCCCTAACCCACAAGTTCAAGGTCACTCAAGCCCTATTGGCAAACAAAGGTCTATGTGTGATCACATCTTGGAGATGTAGTCACATATTGACAAGCCGGGAGAGTTGCGTGTCAAAGTCTTGAGAAAGTTGGTGGCTCAACTACTTTCTAAGTGACATAATGAGTTCCTTTGGGACTCCTATGAAACAGACTATGACAAGACCCTTAATGATCTTATCTATTTGCTAAGATCAACTTCCAAAACTTTCAATGGACATTGACAATGTGACATTGGATATCCAGTAAAGCTCTCTCTTCCCAATGGAAAGGGATCGACCATAGTCAACTCGGTTGACCAAATGGTAAAGAGAGAGGCTAAGTCTGAGATAGTCCCATTATCAAGGGTCCATTGCCAAAGGAAGGGGCATTAGTTGCGAAGCTGCCAATTTTACCTACGGATGTTAAAGTCAATAAGTTTGACTCTACTTCAGGTAAAGTCCGCTATCTAACTTTGCTAAGTTTCTATTCTGAGATTCTTATTACATGATGTGACTGGGTCACATGTTGGTGGTTAAGAATCAAAGGAAAAGTGCAGAAACTTAAAAGAAGTATATGAATATTCTGATCACGAAGATGGATTTCCCTCGCTGGTTCGATGATCAGAATTTTTGGGCTGTTACTTAAGAGTTATGATATATTGCTTAGGAATAGATAACAACAAGTTTTCATATGGATTGTAAGGATAACTTTTTCCTCAAGGTTTTAAAATAAAAGGTAAAACTTTTTATTTTAGTTATTTTATGTATCCTTACAATGGTGTTTGTGGAAAATTGTTGCTTATAAGATTCCACTGATAGCAATATTGGAAAGTGAATTTGATTCTTTCATTTGTGGTAATGTCTAAATTTACCAAATAAGGAAAGATTCTCGTCGCCCAAGGTTTCAATTGGACCGAGACTTAGAATCATGAAAGTTGTAAGCATGATGGATGAGAAATTTCGAGCATTGAAAAATTTAAGACTAACTACTTGTTCACATGGATGTGTGAGTCAAGTAAATGACTAAGGGATCGAGTACACATTCTTGTGCACTGGTTAAGTCCACCACCAAATATCCATAAGAATATTCGTCATAATTTACTATAGCTTAGTAAATATGGTTATACTTACAATCTTAAGTGTAATTCTGAGACATTGGAAAAGGTTCCAATGTATGACATAGCGAATAAGAAGAATCAACTAAGGCAGAAAGATAAAAGTTTCTCAAATATGAAAAGATGGGAGAGTACTTTAGTATTATGTTTTAATACCATCTTAATGATTTTGAGACCTTATCACAATTCATCCTATTAGTGGATTCTGATAGTTAAGAAGAGGAGTTATGAATTGTTGAAGTGGTTAAATCAAGAAGATGGTTCATACTTCGTTCCAAAAACAATTCTTAGAGTTATACTCTAAAGTTGTAACTTGAGTGACATGTCGTAAAGAAGGTTTAAAACACTTGTCAAATGTAAGAGTAAAAGTTTTCTACTCTTGTACATTTGAAATTGGTAAGTTGTGATGTTTTGGATAAAATAAAGACCAATTAAGGCCAATTGTGTGAAGTGTTTATCTTGATTAGAATCCACACTATCTCTTGAATATTTGACAAGAAAGTCTTATATGTCAAGAGGACAGTGGGAGTCTTAAAGGTCTTGAAAGTCTCAAGAACTAATCTAGAATAAAACCTAAAGTTCTTCACTAGCACACGACTTGAGGTTTATAACATATCGTGTTGACATATTATGTGCCCATTCAAATTAAAGTTGGCTTTGCATATGAGTTCTTAGAGTTCTCAATTGGGTGCATAACAACTTGGAAGCAATGGCAGGCCCTTGAGCTGCCAGATGGCAAGAAATTAAGATTGAGTTCAGTCCATATGAGTTTGGATTTGTCATTATGTTTGTCTTGTGATTATGGTTTTGAGAAAATTCACATGGAAAAAGAACACATTCACCATAAAAATCTAAGTGTCATAAAGTTTCTCTCCGATTCATGAAAATGATGGTGAGGAAACACTTTCACTAAGTAGATTTTAGCTAGATAGCAATTGTGATATTTGCATTCTCAAAGTCGTTAGTAGAGCATGTGTGGTTAATCAGCACACTAACATGGACTTGTGAGAAGTGGCAAAGGTCTTAACAATCGAGACTATGATTACGACATCCCTTTTCATAGTTCTTAAAATTGTTTAGACACACCTGTGAGCTATCTAAGATAAGGTGTATGATATTGATAAAGTTTTATCAAAGCAATCTAGTATCAGAAATCTGAACTTTGGTAAAAAGTCAATAAAGTATTGTTTTTCTAGAAGTTCAGCTGATATCTGAGTATATGTCAAAGCTAGTGGGGGCATAAGTGTTATGCTAATAATCATCATTTTAATGGGAGCATGATAATTACGATAAAGGTTGCAAGTTAGCAATGTTAATTATAGAAAAAAAAAAGGTTTCAATTCGGAAAAAGTTGTTTTGCTATAATTAACGGAGAGGAAATTATACTTCATTACAATCCTAAAAGCTTATATTGATTTTTTAATCAAATTTAGTCAAGAATATATATGAATTTCATGTTGGAATGTGTGACATCCCCTAATTTCTCGGCCAGAAAAGACCGATTTAATTTATGCTTTTTAGAATCAAATCAGAGAAATCTTTATAAAAGATGTTGCGGAATTGGTCCCCAAAACAAAATATGATAAAAGTTTGTCAAAACCTTTCTTTAAGAAATATATCATTTCCTTTTATATCAAAACCTCGGGATGTCATGTTCCGATACAAATCAAAAGCATAAACAAGACATTATAAGCCTTACGACAGTTATTTGTAACTACTAGCCTATAATCCAAAATTCACTCATCATCATCATCCGACTATGCTCGGGGTCCTCTACCTGTAATATAAACAACTGAGTGGGTCAGGCTTGGAAGCCTGGTGAGCATATAGGGTTTTCAACCCACAATACATAAATTTATTATGTTTAAACATCAATTAATCAACCGAATTACCCCAAACCCCATTATTTTATTTATTTCTTAAGGGTTTACCCTAAGAATCAACTATCACTCCTTCCTAAGGATTCATCCTAAGGAATAGACACAAAGTCACCTCGTGACCAGGGTTTATACAACGGGCACTAATTCCATAGTTGCCAAAGTTTATTCAACATGTGCTAAGTCCATAGCTCTCTTTTATCGACAATATTATTTACAAGTATTCTCTCCTGCAATACATGTCAATGGGTTTTAGAGTACAACAAATGAACATATAGTTCATTACACCTACAGGTTGCGGGCCTGCTAGTGTTCTATAGACTGTCTAGAATAGTCCATGGTTGTCATCCATACTCTGCTGAATGACTACAACAACAACAACAACATTGAGGCCTCTCACCTTTTTAACACACATCAAGTATTTCATCTACTCATGTTCTACCCAACATTTTTCGCAGATAAAAATACATATATAGTTTAAATTATTTAAAAATATGTATAACTCATTCCTTCAGCACCCATCTCAAATAAACAAACAATATATATTCACACAACACGTATTTTATGTAAAATACTTCATATCTATGTGTAAGGTGAAATTAACTACACACTCACTTGATTTAATGAAAACCGGGCAGCAATTCGTTTTCTAAAACGATCGTTTCTAATTAAACCAGGAGTTTTATTGAGAAACCGGGCTCTGCGAAAGGTCGGGCTTCGAAACCGAAAAGATAAATTTTCCGGGCTTCTCGGGCACTTCGTGGCGTATTCCGGGGCTTACAATCGATACCGGGGCTTTGGGGGATGCTAATATGAAAGAAATTTGAGATTTAAGGTGAAAAGTGGCATATTTCCAAAGTTACTCGGGAAGGCTCGCAACCTTCTATTTATAGGGTGGAGCTTCTGATCGGACTGCTGAGAAGGAACCACGTGTCGTAGATCCGAGGGCTCGCTGGGGAAGGCTCGCATGAGGGTTACACGTGCGAAGGCTTGCTGGCTTCCTGTGATTGGACCGAAGTCTACTGGTCCGAAGTCGGCTTGGTGGTGGGGTCCGCAGGCGAGGGTGCGCAGGTGCGAGGGACTCGGTGGCAGCCTCTGATTGGACCGCGGACTCGTGACCCATGTGCGAGGCTCGGACACGAGGATAGTACACACTTCGGACCACGGTTACTGTTCATGCAAGGGTGACTCAGCAGATTTCGCCACGTGGCATATGCGAGGCGAGGACACGTGGCAAAAGCATGACTATGCGAATTTTCTTGATTTTTGTGCAAAAACTTCTAAAATCCATAACTCTCGCATCCGAGCTCCGTTTTTTACATTCTTTATATGCACGCATAGCTAAAATTACACTCTACAACTTCCGTTTAGACTTCGTCGGCTAATTTTGACTTTAATTTTTATATTATTATTTTTAACAGACCGGGATAGGAAATCCGTTAAAAATTCATAACTTCTTCATCCGACGTCCGTTTTCGTCAGAATTTTTACCGTTGTGCTACTAATGATGAGACCTTCAATTATCGTTTAGTTTGTGTCGGCTAAAAATCGCTCGATCTAAAATTCGAGTTCTTAGCTGTCTACCGCTAAGCTGAAACTTCGAAAAATCATAACTTCGTCATACGAAGTCAGATTTGGGCGTTCTTTTTATCAAACTTCTCGGTTTAACGAACACTACAACTTTCATTTAGATTACTAAGGCTAAAAAGTAGTTTATCAAAAACTCACTTTTTACGACATTCGACACTGTGTCGGTTTTGTCGCGAAACTTCGACAGGTCATAACTTCTTCGTTATAACTCGGATTTCGGCATTCTTTATATTCCCGGAATCCTTGTTTCGACCACTACAACTTTATGTAAAGATATCGGGCTTATGTCACACTTTAATTTTGACGCTTATTTTTATTTTTAACTAATTAAACCCTAATAATTAAGCATAAAACACATAATTCACATAAAATTCACATAATTCTTTTTCATTTCTTCTAAATGAGTTACAAAGGTTAACCTAGACCATTATGTCAATATTAATGCCTAGCCTAGAAACACGGGCGTTACAGAATGGCTCAACATAAGGAAATTCTATATATGGGTTCATTATTTGCGTTCTAAAATTCGATTATGATTACGACATCCCTTTTCATAATCTGAATTATTAGAACTTGGCAAATAGAAATGGAAATGTTATAGCAAAAGACTGGTTTAGTCTTTATGTGAGACATCATGAATCGTGTCCCATATGCTTCGGATATAGGATCGATTACATGTGCTATATTCATCCTTTCTAAAATTTTCCAAATGCCCAGGGCATTAAGAAGGGAAAAGGTCTAGAATTGGATATGACTAAAAGGATTAAACATATGTTGAGGACAATCTAAGGTTTACCAAAGATTGGTTGTTCAAGGAAAGTTGGAAGTATAGTGTTAATTATTGGAATGACCATATTGACATATTCTGAAAAAGGAAACTCTTGTTCAGAAGTGATAGTCAAAAAGGGGAATATGGAAATGATCCCATAGGTGGAAGTTGTTCAATAACTCTGTGTAAGATTAGCAAACTTAATGCAAGAAGGATGTTTCCAAGGAGTTGATCTCCTTTGGAATGTTATGTAATGTTTGTTGTCAAGTCTTTGTGACTTTGTGCATAATCATTACAAGAGGATCAATGCATATAAGTTTAAAATCTAACAGATATCAGTAAATGACATGAATTTGGAAGTCTTGCATTTGCAGTAAGGATTTGGGACTGTGAAATGAGAATCATTGGAGTTATGTTCAATTGGTCTATTTCACAAAGTAAAGATCATAGACAAACATAGTATGCATACTTGGTGTGTGGCATGGCTAGTGTTTAGAAAACATAGTGTACATGCTTGGAGCATGGGACAACTATTGTTTTAATTCAAGAATAAAGTTGATAGCTGAAACGGTATATAATGAATAATGTGTAATCATATGGTGATAAATAAAAGGTGTTTTATTTATATTCATAAGTTCTGAGACCATATTGGATTCGATTATTATTGTGTTTCACTTTGCATGTTTTGACTTCCAGAATAACTAGGTCATTGTTCTAAATGACTAAGTTATTCAAACCATCCACATTCGGTCATATGTTGGAAGTAGATATGAATCAAGACTGTCATGGGTTGGGCTTGTAGAGGTCTAAGATGTTGGACAAGGTGGTGCTACAACACTCATGAGTGCTCATAAGTTCTGAGTATTGGATTCAAACCATGCTCATTGGAATCACTTCATGGATTTTATCACGAGTGATCATGAGATGATAATATCTTATATTCTTCAAATCTAGAGAAATGAGTTGTTACTATGAGTTGGTTATACATTGATTGCACGAAAATGCATTGGTAACTCGATGTTATAAAACGTGCCTTTGTGTATGATTCAACAAGTAGTAGAACAAGCCATATGAGTCGAAGTTTATCCATTCCTTTTACCTTTGGGATAAAAGAGATATTTGTGGGCCCCTCGATGATTTGGTTATGACAAATGTAAGTGCTCGGCCGGGCCTGGACTGATTTGATTTGTTCAATTAGTCAGTCTTCATAAATCGGAAATCAGAAAACAACAAATGGACAAAGAGAATGATTATAATCCATGTCTAAGTCCATATGATATCTAGAATGGAGGAATATATGATCCGTTATCTAATGGACAAGTCATTGATAAAGGTCAGAGATCATTAGCCAGGTCAGAGTTCGACAGAAGCTTTTGAGAGATACGATTGCCAGTAGGTTCTTGAAGTCATACTTGCAATAAAAGTTTTAGACTTATCTAAGTGGCAGACTGTTGGATTAATGTCTAAGTCCATAACTATAATTGGTAAGACTTGACCCAACCCGACATGGTCCATTTGGGTTGCATGGCATCATGCATTTGGATAGACTATAATGAGAGAAATAACACTAAAGGTTTGTTAATATATTATAAGTTCTAATATATTAATAATATTATTTAATTACTATTGATCAATAATTAATCTAGGATTAATTAAGTGATCTAAAGAAGACTAATTAAATATATGGGTTGATTGTGTAAATCATCCATACTTGTATAGTGGGCTATTGTCAAGTTGGGCTAAAACCCATAAGATGCTCCATGGATACTCCATGGTATATTTGAACCCATGGATCTAAGGAAATGGAAAGTCATGACAATTAGGGTTCACCCTAATTTTCACTAACTATATAAGCATCTTATTGTTGACAAAATCGGCACTAGAGAATATGAGAAAGGGCTAGCCGATTTTCATGAAGTGTGGATTTCTCTCTAATCTATTCCAAGTGTATTTGGTGTTGTGTGAACCATTTGAGGTATCACACTTGGGGCACTAGGCACTCAAGCCTCATGAAGACATTCTACATCAAAGAGGTATGTAATTTTAACTTGATATATTCATATGAATCAATGTTATTATGCTAGTTAGGATGAATACCTTGGGAAGTTCATATTTGCATGTATAATAGAGAAAACATAGATCCAAGGTATTTAGGGTTGCATGTACACTTAGGAGTGTTAGAATGCTCAAAACCCAACACAACTAGATGGATATGAGAGAGATTTAGGAGACTAGAAATCGAATTCTACTTCTTGGAATGCTAGGTGTATGTAACTGATTTTAGCTTATGAATACATACATACATACATACATACATACATACATACATATATATATATATATATATATATATATATATATATATATATGTGTGTGTGTGTGTGTGTGTGTGTGTAAAATATCAAGGGTCATATGTAACCCTAATCCATACCCATAAGCTTATGATCCACCCATTTGATTTGGATAAATACTTCATGGATTAACCCATAAGCCCATCACAAATCAAACCATGGATCATTAGCCCAACTCATATGTATTAATTTAATTAGTCTATTTTTATCACTAAATTAATTCTTGATCAATAATAATTAAATATTATGATTCCTCAATTAATATATTATACTTATAATATATTAATAAATCATAAATAACCTCTTACTCAAATATCCATCTATCAAATTTTTCTGGTGAAGGCAACCCGAAATGGACGGTGCTACTATCGGGTCAAGTATATACCAATTATAGTTATGGGCTTAGACATCTAATCC
Organism: Lactuca serriola; assembly: GCF_051521515.1. Lineage (NCBI taxonomy): Eukaryota > Viridiplantae > Streptophyta > Magnoliopsida > Asterales > Asteraceae > Lactuca > Lactuca serriola. Next base: position 180,690,871 of record NC_136414.1, read on the forward strand.
AATAAGGTTGTGTGTAACATCCCAAAAATATGGACCAAAAATTGCATTTTAAATTAAACAAATATAAAACCATTTGTATGAATATCACATAGTAATAACACATATATCAACCAACGTATCCATGTCATAACAAAATCAGATCAGAGTATAAATCCCATAGATCTCTGGTGTGGAAAATCGTCTGTGTGATGCGTTGCTACCATGCCGACTCATTTCCATTCGAAGAAGAAGGACCTGAAACAAAAACTGAAAATGTAAGCACAAAGCTTAGATTTGTGGGGTGCCCGACCTACCCTGCCGGGCATTTCTGGGGTGCCCGACCTACCCTGCTAGACAATTTTGGGGTGCCCGACCTACCCTGCCAGGCAATTCTGGGGTGCCCGACCTACCCTCCGGTTTATGTCAACTGGCTACATGGACTATGTCACCCCTACTACTACCATATAATAACATAGCATAACAAACTGTCAGGCAATTCTAGTTTATCTCAATCGGACCTGGGGACTAGTCCCCTACCTACCACTATCACATAATCACACAACATACTAGTACATAAAACATAATAGATAGTGGCATACCAGACAATTATCGCATAGATAATCATCTTAACTATAATTTCCTACTAGTGGGCCGACCTTGGTGCCTTAGACCCACTTCTACTGGAAGGTAACTCGCCTCAATGTCGTGCAGTAACTGAACTTTCCTCGGTGTTGGGATCAACTCTCCTCAAACTCCTACACAGAACATATCTTCTAATTACTCTTTTAAACTTATAACCCCTTTAAGGGTCAACTCTGGTCAATGGTCAAGTCAAAGGTCAACATCCTGGTCAAAGTCAACCTTCTAGTCCAAGTCAACATTCTGGTTGACTTGACTTACCGAGTTGGTTCGTTAACTCGTCGAGTCCCATAATTCAGAGAATCTCGAAATCATGATCTAACTTGTCTAGTTACCCTCTAACTCGCCGAGTTTATACTTATGACATAATCATGACTTTCTGTTTGAACTCGTCGAGTCCTTCCTTGGACTCGTCGATTTCTCCTTCATACAAGTTGGGACATTTTCTCATCAACCCACCGAGTCCATCCTTGGACTCGTCGAGTTCTTTGATCTTCCAGTCCTTAAACACGTCCAACTTGCTAAGTCATCTTCTAGATTCAACAAGTTTGCTCAGAAACAGAAAAGGTTGGGGAACCACGACCCAACTCGCCGATTCCTAAGAATGACTCGTCGAGTTCCCTAAAGTATAAATCCATACAGTCGATTTTAGTCGGTCTTAATGCATCCAAAACATAGACCTGGCCTCCTAGGTTGATATATCACGTAAAGTTACAAACTTTACATTCATGCATGGGTTATCTAGCTCAAAAGGCCCTAAAATGAGGTTCACAAGTTACATGGGACTCTCGTGGCCGTAAAGTTGGCACCTTTATGCCATGGAGCCCCTCAAAGGTTCCAAATCTGAATTCAATACCCCAAAACATGCTTGCATCCATGAATGGTTCCAAAAATGGCTCCATAAAGCCCTTAACTACTCCATGAAGGGATCTAAAAAATGAATAGCCAAGGTATAGACTTTATACCTCAAATAAGCTGGAAATGGAGCACGAACTATGGATCTACTTGTTTCCTCTTGATCCCCCAAACTGTTGGATTAGTGTCTAAGTCCATAACTATTTTGGTATGTACTTGACCCGATGGTGCATGGTCCTTTTCGGTTGCCTTCACCAAAGCAACTTGATAGGATGAATTATGGAGAGAAAGGATTAAATATGATTTATTAATATATTATGAGAATAATATATTAAAGGAGAAATCATATTGTTTAATTAATATTAGTCAAGAATTAATAAGAATTAAGTTTGTGACTAAAAGAGATTAATTAAACTTAAGGGACTGGAATTGTAATTATAAGATAATTGCAATTTGGGCTATGGATTGCCTTATGTTAAGGAGTGGACGAATTCTATGGGGAAACCCATTAGAAATCATCCAAGGCCTTTAAGGAAAGGAGTCCATGGGTTGCTTAGGGCTTAAGCATCCAAATTAGGGTTTCCTTGTTAGATAACCCTAATAGCCTCACTATTTAAAGAGCCCTTATGCCCCAACAACGTGGACAAGCTTCCTTCTAGGGTTTCCACACGTTTTGGGCAGCCTCCTTCTCTTATCTTCTTCATCCTCTTGCTCTTGGTGTTTGTGAACCATTAGAGGAGTGACATTTGTGACTCTAAGCTTTCTAAAGTCAATACAAGAAGGATTTGAGATTGTTATTGCTACATAACAACCAAGGTATGATCTAAACCCAAATTATATGTTATAATTGATTATCATATGCTAGATCTAGGGTTTATAGTCTTGGATGAATTGCATGTACAATAGAGAAACATAGATCCAAGCATTAGGGTTTGTATGAGCACATAGGATGTTCTTATGACCAAAACCCATCGCAAACTTCCTCATCCTCCCCAAGCTTCAAAATCACCAAAATCACACAACAATGGTTCAAGAACACTCAAAATGGGTTAGGGTTTTGAATTAGGGTTTTCTGTACTAAGGGAGGCGACGAGGGAGCCCACAATAGGGTGTTAAGGTCTTTAAATAGGGTGAAAACCCTAAAAATTAGGGTTTCACTCTGGAAGTCCAACTCGTCGATTTGAGGTTCCTCGACTCGTTGTCGTGTAAACTTCAAGTCCCGCGCAACAATATTTTGTTCCTACTCGACGAGTTTGGGGCCTCCAAATCGTCGAGTCCCCTTGAAAAATTGAATAATTCTTATTTAAATACATACCACGAACCAGACATTACATTGTGTCTCTCGAATTTCTTCGAGGTCAATGGGGCTCCCACTTACTTTATGCGAGATAAAGTCAGTTTCATGAGACATTGCTTTACGGGCTATGTACACCTGGTTTTCTTCTTTCTAGAAGAAGTAATAACCCATGGTTCCTTTTGGGTATCCCACAATGATACACTTTTGAGATCTAGAGTCAAGCTTGTCAGAAGTTTCTCTTTTAACATATGCTTCACAACCCCATATCTTTAAGTAAGACACTGACGAAACCTTTCCATGCCATAACTCGTAGGGAGTCTTACTAACCTTTTTAGTTGGGACCATGTTTACAATTCCATTTGTAGTTTCAAGGGTATATCAATTAGAGTACGATTTATCCTTTCCGAGACACCATTATGCTGAGGTGTTCCCGGTGGAGTGAGTTATGACACTATGCGACAATTCTTCAGATGTTCATCAAACTCATAGCTTAGATATTTACCACCACGATCTGATCGTATGGTTTTAATCTTTCTACTAAGTTGATTCTATACTTCATTTTGGAAAACCTTGAAGACATCGAATGCTTCATATTTGTGTGGCATGAGATACAAATATCCAAATCTACTGTAATCATTAGTAAATGTAATGAAGTATCTTTCACCGCTTCTGGTCATTATTCTAAAAGGTCCACATACATCAGTATGTATGAGTCCTAACAGATCTGAAGCTCTTTCACCAAAATTAGTAAAAGGATCTCTGGTCATCTGGCCACATAGACATGATTCACATACATCAAAAGACTCTGGGCCTGTTGACTCTAAGATCCCATCATTTTGGAGCTTAGCAATGCGAGTTTTACTTATGTGCCCAAGTCGACAATGCCATAAATAAGTTTTATTTGAGTCTAACTTTGTCTTCTTATTTAAGTTGAACATTGAATTATCCTTTGTGTATGAACCATTTAAACCGATTTCAAATATTTCATTTTTGGGAGTTGTCCCAAAATAGAACACAATATCTTTAAACAAAGAAACTTTTTCAGAATCAAAGTCAAACTTATAACGAAAACCTTCTTCATACAAGCGAGAAGTAGACATAATATTACTAGTTATACTAGGTACATAACAAAAATTTTTCAAAATAAGATTAAGGCCATTTGGAAGCAAAATATGATATTGCCCTATAGCTTTGACAGCTAATCGAGTGCCATTTCCAACATAAAGTTCCAAATCGCCATCTCTTAGTTCTCTAACATTCTTTAGTCCCTGAAAATCATTGCAGATGTTAGTACCACTTATAGTATCGAATACCCAAGACTTAGTATGGAATGCATGTAATTCAATCACATATATACTTGAGGTGCCAACCTGGTTGGCCTTGATCTTCTTAAGTTCCTCTAGGTATTTGGGATAGTTGCGCTTCTAGTGTCCCTTTTCATTGTTGTGAAAGCAGTCAGAGTCAGCAGCAAGCTTGGGTTTAGGAGTTGGGTTAGTAGAAGGAGGCTTCCTTTTACCCTTTCCCTTCCCCTTGCCTTTCTTGGCATCTTTGCCTTTCCCCTTACCAGTATTATTACCGGTTTTCTTTTGGAGATTTGACCCTCACAGATCACCAACACTTGGTTGTTCCCAAATTTATTGATGTTTGCCTTAGTATTTTTTGAACATGTTATGAAGCTCATTGATGCTTCTCTCCCGGACATTCATTGTGAAGTTCATCACAAATTGGTTGTATGACTTAGGCAATAAGGCTAGGATCACATCGGTCACTAGCTCATCCCTAAATGGGAATCCAAGTTGGGCTAGTTGCTCAACCTAAGCTTTCATTTTGAGTACACGTGCAATCACAGAAGATCCTTCAGCCAACTTGCAACCAATGAAAGCATTCAAGGTCTCAAACCTCGCTTGTTTAGTCTGAACTTGAAACATGACTCTTAGTTGTTCAATAATTTCAAATGATTCATGGAACTCAAAAGTTTTCTGAAGTTCAGGAGTCATTGTGACAACCCTATTTTTCCCAAAAAGCATTGTAAACACTCGAAAGCTAAAAAGCAACGAAATTAACCTCGAAAATAAAGTGTTCAAGTATCTAAGTTGGGATACATCAAATATTAGATATCATGCCAAGGTTTCCAAGAACATAAAGAACGCTCAAAACCGGGTTATATTGAAGAAATTATAACCACTCGTATATTTACGACACGACGTTAAAACATTATTTGACATAAAAAAAAGTAGAATCTCAATAAAATACATTTTAGCCTTAAGTATCTAAACCAAAGTCGTAGATCTCGTTGAAAGGTGAGCGTACATAAAAAGATCGCCCAAATTGGACCTCGTATGAAGAAGTTACGAATTTTCAAAGTTTCGTAACAGTAGTAGAGGGTTAAAGACTCAGATCGAAGATTGAGTGTTGTTTAGCTATCGCCACCTAAACGGAAGTTGAAGATCTCCTCAGTGGTAATAAAACAATAAAAAGACAAACGAAAACCGACGTCGAATAAAGAACCTATGAATTTTTAACGAACTTTAGGAGGCCCGGCCTATTAAAAATATATCATTAAAAATAAAGTCAAAACTAGCCGACGGAGTCTAAAGGAAAGTTGTAGAGCATAATCTCACCTACGCGTGGATATAAAGAACGCAAAAAACGGAGCTCGTACGCGAAAGTTACGGAATTTAGAAGTCGGAAGCAGGGATTACGCCCCGCGTACTAGACCCAGAGTCGAGTCTCATCGACCCGCCCAAGCTACGCTCGGCTAGACCCAGTAGTCCCATCGACCCGCCCAAGCTACGCTAGCTAGACCCGAGTCGTAAGCCATGACGCCACTTTACGCCCCGCGTACTCCGGAAGTACGCGCCGCGTACGGGGTTTTCCAGCCCTATAAATAGAAGGCATAAGCTTCTAGTTTAGGCACATCTTCACCATTTCTCAGCCATTCTCCCAGCTCCAGAGACCCTTTTCTTACCTTGGTTTCCGCACTCGAGCCCCCGACGAAAGATTTACGCTGCAGAGACCCCCGAAGAGCCCGACGACGCAACCATCCGCGATCGAAGTTCTGCTCAAACCTAGCCTCTCTCTTCAAACTTAACGAGTGAGTTCATACCCCTACTTTTCAATTCTTTTCATGTTTTAGGGGGGGGGGGGGAATACAAGTACATTATGAGTCGAAGTATCGTTTTTATAAACATCTTTATGCTTAGAAGGCTATTATATCAACAAGTTATTCTTACTAAATGAAAACATACTTTTGAGAAGCTATAACGAACATAGCTAACAAGTTATTCATACACTTTACGTATACATCCTGACAAATGAAATACTTTCAAATGAAGTAAAGTCTTTTATCATCGTAAATCTGTTTATACCTAGTAATGTGAGACAGCTTCACGTACGTTCGAGTATGCATTATTAAGTCCTGTATTATATACCATAATCCCTTGTAGGGGGAGCGTGATACTTGTGTATAGATCTATACGGGATTGACAATCCCACACCTAAGCTGTTAGCTACAGTTAGGCCGGCAGGCCTGGGGTGACAAATGTCATAACAGTTCCAACGCCTGAAGAACGTTGTTACAGGTCATCATTGTCAATAGCATGGTTATAAAACTCACATAAAAGTATAAAAACAAGTTAGATTTACGAGACTCATACATGCATTTTAGTTTTCCATTTTATTGTTAATACAAATTTTATCACTATTATTCAAGCATGGAAAACACTAATGCACTCCAACACAGGAAACTTTCAAATCATTTATAGAAAATATTGGATTTTCTGAAAACCTCGTTCATCGATTTACTATCAAAAAGGACATACTTTTCAATGCAAAACACTTATGAACTCACCAACTTAATTGTTGACAGTTTTTCGAAACCACTTGTATTTCTCAGGGAATCAATAATACAGGTAACCACCAGCTTTTGGAGAAGGAAACACTAAAGATGTTTTATTATTGAACATTTATCATCTCATTGTACTATTCTTTTGCTATTATGTATAACGCAACAACATACGTTTTCATTATATATGTGATGGTTGTGTTACTTTCTTTACGATATTCAATGGTTGTGATACTACGTGAAGTCATCCACCCCCGAATGTTTCCGCCATTCTGGTTTGGGGGTGTGACAGTCATAGTTGTAAGCATGATGCAATCCACTTCGGTCGAATCATTAACATGTTTTAGTTGATCATCTTTCATTGCTTTGGTAGCATTAGCTGGGAACTCTTCTGAGATAGGTTCATCAAGGACATAGTCCTTTTTCGCAAGCTTGAGGACAGTTCTCAGTTGTCTGAACCAATCAAGAAAGTTGGGTCCACTTAGTTTTTTTTTTCGAGGATGGATCGGATGGTGAGTGATGATGTGGTTACAGTTGCGGTAGTCATTTACAAAATAATAAGATTCATTTTAATATCTTTGATATAAATTCTTTTCAAAAATAATTACCCTTCAAATTAAATTTTGAAAAGTTAAGATCCACATCACCCAAAATAACTTGAGGAGGTGACCCACATCTCAAGTGATTTTGTTGTTCGGTAAGTTACGATAACCAATTATAACTCTTATGTAATTCTTAGATTTATGGGATCCAAAAATTACTTTTTTAAAAAAAAATGGCATGTTCATCCCATCTATGCCTCAAAACTCTTATGCTTAGGTGACCTTTATCACATAAGAAATTGATCAAATCATCAATTTAAAAAACATGTGAGTTATTTCAAAAATGGTTAGGTGACCTTTATCCCATAAGCAAATACAAAACACCTTGATTATTTTTGACAACTCAAATAAATAAGGTGACCCTAAAATCCATATGAATTGCACAAAAATCCCAAGTGATTTTTAAGTGGATTGCATGGATTTAATGTTTTGTAAATAAGGGTTTTTTATCAACGTTTTATTATTCTAGCATATTAAAGCATTTTGTATCATGAATATGTCATGCATAAAATATATCATGGTACATTTCAAGTGTTCCAAAAATCATAAAGTTGAACAATTTTATTGGTTAAAGTTTATATTTAGTTTTAATTCGACGTTATACGAATTGGAACCAGTTTCAAACTTTGTTAATAAAACAACATTTTATTATTGAGTTATGGAGTTTACATTAAGTTCAAAAATATTTTAAACTTTTTTATATCTTTAAAATTTTGGCTACTTTAGAGTTTAAAAAAATATTCAAAATCTCTTTTTAACAAAAAACTTAGTTTTGACATCTTATGTTGAAACTTTTATATAAAGTTCTAAACCCCAAATTTGATGTTATTTTTGTGAAAATGATTTTGCATGGCAAACATATTTTCATACATACAACATTTTACAACAACCAAAAAAACCATCACATGCATGCATTTTAAAGTGTATAAAAAACCCATTTTTCTAGTAATATTTATTGTGAGCCATCACAACAAATATTAAGTTATTTCCAAAATGAATTAATGGGACACTTTGTGACATCCCCATTTTCACGGCCAGAAAAGACTGATTTGTTTATGTTTTGCTTAAAAATCAGAGTAATATTTTAAATAAAAGAGTTGCAAAATTTCATCCCAACACAAAATATGATAAAGATTTATCAAACATTTCCGTAGAAATGTATTTCATTAAAAGAATCGGGATGTCACGTTCTATACATATCAAAAGCATAAAAAGTACAACATAAGCCTTACTACATTATTTCGTATTTAAAGGCCTATAATCCCTTATCTCTCATCCAAACATCCATGCGCATGCACCACTACCTATAGTACAAGAAACTGAGTGGGTCAGGCTTGGGAGTCTGGTGAACACATAGGGTTTTCAACCCACAATAAATAATTTTATTTTTTTCATCAACCAAACAAACCCGATTACCTGTTCCCGTTATCCTCACTTTACGTCCCTAAAACATCTAACATAATGGACCTAGCCTAAGGATTTTCATTGGGGTCACAACACATGCTTCGGGGGTTCCTCAACAATTCATGTCAAAGAAGGCAACCATGTGGGGGATGGAGTACTGCTGGTGAGCACACAGTTCAAATAAACACCTACAGGTTGTGAACCTGCTAGCGTTCCACTGGACTGTCTAGAATAGTCTGTGGTTGTCATCTATACTCTGCTAGATGACTGGATCATCAATAACATCTATAACGAGGCCTCTCACTATTTTATTTTGTCACACAACAACTATTACATCTACCCATGTTTTACCCAACACATTTTGTAGATATGTAACACCCTGATCCTCAAGTATTAATAATGACATTTCGGGTTGGATTTTGGAAGACCTACTCGGCGAGTTGGCCTCCCTTACTCGTCGAGTAGTAGCGGGTTTGGACGCGGGGTTTAATGATCTACTCGCCGAGTCCATTATGGTACTCAACGAGTAGATGCTGGCAGATGAAACCTTAGATTCTAGGGCCTTGCACCCTATTTAAACGGTCATTAGCCTCCTTTGGCCTCCCTTTTACATCTCTATACCTCCTTAAAACCCTGATTCGAGTGTGAGTGTGTTCTTGGTGATTTTTAAAGCTTGAAGGAGGGATTTGGTGAACGAATCACTTGAGGAATCAATATAGAAGAAGCAAGGGCTCGTGGGGATTCTAGATCTACTTCTGTGGACCACTTTCTGAAGGTATTAAGCTGTCTCTTGGCTCATTTCCACCCAAAACCCTCTTGTGCGTGGATTCTAAGAAAGGGCTTTTGTGTTTAAGCCAAGATCTGAAGTTGTAACTTAAGATCTGAACTCCTTTTGGCCTTAAGATGCATAAAGTTATCAGTTAAGCTTAGCATGTACCTTCCCTCAAGTGTATGACCCCATTCCAAGCTTAGATTTGCTATTTTAGGGCCTTAGAGCCTTGCATGCATGTAAAGTTTGCAACTTTACGTGGAAAGCATACCTCAGGAGCCTAGATCTGTAGTTTGGAAGCATTTCATGGCTCAAAAAGGGTCTGTATGGCTTGAGATCTGATAGGACTCGGCGAGTCACAGGGGGTGACTCGGCGAGTTATTTGAAGGTAGGCATGGACTCGACGAGTTGGATGAACAACTCAGCGAGCCCGATGAATATTGCCAGGAACTCGGCGATTTGGATGAACAACTCGGCGAGTGGGATGAAGATTACCTAGAACTCGGTGAGTTGAAGGAACAACCCGGTGAGTCGAGTAAGATTTCCCAATGGTTGGATGTTCGTAGACGTGTCGAGTGCCAAGCAAGGGAACTCGACAAATGACCTTAGATTATCAATAAAGATTGTATGAACTCGACGAGTCGCCTCGATGACTCGGTGAGTAGATGTTATTCCGGGAAACCCGGCGAGTCACTAGTTGTACTCGGCGAGTTAGGGTCAACATGGACCGTTGACTTGACCTTGGCTATAGTTGACCAAGATGGACTTTGGGGAAATGACTGGATATTGTATGACACTTTTTAGGCAGTGTCGGTTCAGCATTCGTGACAGGTGAGTCTTCTCACCATACCTATGGGTCTAAGGCACCAAGGCCAACCCATTATGTGATTATGACATATGTGGTAGACATTCTGTGTTCTATTATGTGATTTCATGTTTTCTATGAAGACCCTGGGGGGAGCCTGTAGCATTGGGTGTAAGACCATGTGGGGTAGCCCATGGCAGTCCTAGGTGAAGACCATGTGGGGTAGCCCATGACATTGGATGTAAGGCCATGAGGGGAACCCATGGCAGTCCTAGGTAAAGACCATGTGGGGTAGCCCATGGCATTCTCACAGGTTTCGTGTATGAATGGCTTACGTGATATATGTGTAGCTTTTATAGCTAACAGGATATATGATATGTGGTTTGTGTGTGTGTGGTATGCTCTGGGAAGCTCACTAAGCATTTCGCTTATAGGTTGTTGATTGTTTCAGGTACTTCAGAGCCGAAGGGCAAAGGCAAGGCGTGATGACGTGGTGTGCACTCTATCTCTCTTTTTGTGTGATGGGACTCTCTGATGTTTTCAAAATTACAATGAGATTGTAATAATTGTGAATTAGGAAACAAATGGTTTGAAAATTTATGAATTATGGGAATTGTTTGAGTAATTAAAAATGAAAAAATTTCTTGATAAAAATTGGGTTGTTACAAGTTGGTGTCAGAGCCTTGGTTTGAGGGATTGGGCACATTCTCGGGTGTGTCGGGACTCAAACTAAGGAAGTGGTAAAATGTTTTCAAAAGAAACTTAAAAAGGATTTTAAGACCAAAAGAGGAGAGTGCAATGCGCGTGATCAACCGAGCCAAGTAAGTAGTTTCCCAAGTTGAATAGCCATGTTATAAGAAATTGCTAAGTGCATGTTTTAAAATTATATACGGTTAGGAGCTGATAGCCTCAGGATGATTGATTTAGCCTATTGATCCTTTCTGTGTATAATTTGCATGCCTAAAAGCAACCTATAGTGATTGGTTTGACTGTTATGAGTAGGACAACCATAGGGTGTTCGGGTTTGATTCATGCGAGGGTTGTGAGTCATGGTTTGTGTGGATAGCTTTGGAAGTACCAGGTAAAGCAGCGTGGTAAGGTACGAGTAGGTGTGGAAGGTAGTATTGGGCCCGTACTACTGGAAGCACAGGACCCATACCCAAACCTATGTTCTACCTGGGAATTCCAAAGGAAACAGTATGAAAGTAACCTCGTTATGGGTATCCTGATCATTATGTTTTGTGAAATGACAGTCCAGCATGGTGGTTATACGATTGGGGTCAGGACCGGGATCAGGATCGGGATCAGGATCGGGATCCAGGGCTGGGTCAGGCGTCCCTACTGATGGTATCGATGAGAGGCTGCGTGAGCTGATTGCGGCCGAGGTTACGAGGGGCATCCTTGACGCTACCCCAATCATATTTGGGATGGTCAAGGAAGGTATGATGGAGATCATGGAAGAGAGGCTTAGAGCATTCAGGGCCGATATTTCTGCGGGCCAGGGTGGAGCTCGAACTGCCTCGTTTAGGGAGTTCAAGGCATGTGGAGCTCCGGAGTTTTCAGGGGTCAGGGACCCCATTGTAAGAAGACGCTGGGTGGCGGACATTGAGAATGCCCAGCGCACGAGTTCTTGCCCGGAGGAGGCTAAGGTTGGATTTGATTCCTGTATGCTGAGAGACAGGGTCCGAGATTGGTGGGGCGAGATTACTAGTCAGGTAGGAGCAGCCGGTGTGGCTGACATGTCATGGGCCGTGTTTGTACGACGATTCGATCAGGAGTTTGCACCACCTATTGAGGTGCAACGGATGGTGAGGGAGTTTCATGACTTACAGCAGACTACTGAGACTATGGCGGAGATCACCGCCAAGTTTCGAGAGCGAGCTTTGTTGATCCCTCAATATGCGGCAGATGAGGACTTGAGGAGGACCCGATACCACTCTATGTTGAGAGAGGATATATGGGAATTTGTGAGCTTTACAGGGTGCAAAACCCTGAATGAGATGGTTGATAAGGCCCGTGAGAGGGAGATGGAGTTGGAGTCCCGCACGAAGCGGAAGACTGAGCAGGTTCAGGCAGTGGGGGCCTAGGCTAAGAAGCCTAAGACCTCCGATTCTTCGAGTAAGGCCCAGCAGGGCCGGGGCCGGTGCTCCAAGTGTGGGAGATTTCATAGTGGGACTTGCCGGATAGCTGGGATGTCGGGATGCTACTCATGTGGCCAGTTTGGTCACTTGAGTCAGGATTGCCCCAAAAAGGGCTTGATATGTTTTCACTACAACCAGACAGGCCATAAAAAGGCCGATTTTCCGATGTCGCAAGGAGGAGGAGGAGGGGGGGGGGGGGGGGTCTGTGGCAGCGCCCGCACCCACCACTATGAGGATTACTGATGGCCGCCCTAAGGCGGAAGCTCCAGCGGTGAAGAGCCACGCATTCTAGCTGACTACCGAGGAGGCTCGGGCCGCGCCAGACGTTGTGGCTGGTATGTGTTCATTATCCTCTGTCTCTTTTATGTTAAATGTTTGTATGGATGCTTATTATGCTTTGTATAGGGACCTTTTTGGTCAATGGTATGACGGACCATGTCTTGTTTGATTCGGGGGCTACCCGATGTTTGGTATCTCTTGCGCTAAGCAAGAAATTCCGAGACGCACCGGGGACTCTGGATAGCCCGGTCGAGGTGGAGATTGCAGATGATCGCACTATGAGTGTTGCGAGAGTGTGTCAAGATTGTGTCCTGAATGTGCACGGCAAAAGGTTTCGCGTTGATTTGGTTCCCATACCATTGCGAGGATTGAAGGTGATTATTGGGATGGACTGGCTGGGGGCCAATGGGGCCATGATCGATTGTGAGTGACAGCTAGTCCGGGTTCAAAACCCAAGGGGGGAGAACTGGTTATCCACAGCGAGAGGACTACACAGGGCCCAACCCTTTGTTCAGCCGCGAGGGCGAGAAGGTTTTTGCAGCAGGGCTGCATGGGATTTTTGGCCTATGTTTCAGATACACGAGTGGAGGCGGCGACAGATATTGATGGTGTACTAGTGGTGCGGGATTTTCGGGACGTTTTTCCCGAAGAATTACCTAGGGTGCCTCCGGAGAGGCAAGTGGAGTTTCGAATTGATCTGATACCCGGTGCCGCCCCGATAGTAAAGGCACCATATCGGTTGGCGCCACCCGAGATGCAGGAATTATCTGCACAACTTCAAGAGCTACTAGACTGAGGGTTCATCCGTCCGAGTAGTTCTCCGTGGGGAGCTTCGATCCTTTTCGTGAAAAAGAAGGACGGGTCACACAGGATGTGCATCGATTACAGAGAGCTGAATAAGCTGACGGTGAAGAACTGTTATCCTTTGCCTAGGATTGATGACCTGTTTGATCAGCTTCATGGAGCATCGTGGTTCTCTAAGATTGACCACCGGTCAGGGTATTATCAGATGAGGATTCAGGATGAAGATATACCGAAGACAGCTTTCAGGACTCGTTATGGGCATTACGAGTTCGTGGTAATGCCATTCGGGCTCACCAATGCTCCGACCGCGTTCATGGATCTCATGAATCGGGTGTGCAGGCCGATGTTGGATCAGTCGGTGATTGTTTTTATTGATGATATCCTCGTCTACTCCAAGACCAGGGAACAACATGAGCAGCATTTGAGAGAGGTATTGGAGACCTTGAGGGCGGAGAAGCTGTATGCGAAGTTCTCCAAGTGTGATTTTTGGTTGCGGGAAGTACAATTTTTGGGTCACTTCATCAATCAAGAGGGTATTTAGGTTAATCCAGTGAAGGTGGAGGCTGTGATGCGATGGGAGGTACCGAGGAATGCCTCGGAGATTCGTAGCTTCCTGGGCTTAGCGGGTTATTATCGGAGATTTATCCAGGATTTCTCCAAGACGGCGGTGCCATTGACCCGTTTGATCAAGAAGAATGTGGCTTTTCGATGGGGTGAGGATTAGCAGAGGGCTTTTAAGACTTTGAGGTAGAAGTTATGTGAGGCTCCGATCCTAGTATTGCCCGAGGGATTGGATGATTTCGTGGTATACTGTGATGCATCGATTTTAGGTCTGGGTGCGGTACTGATGCAGAGGGGACGTGTGATCGCATATGCCTCGAGGCAGTTGAAGCCTCACGAGGCAAATTATCCCACGCATGCCCTGGAGTTGGGGGTAGTGGTGTTTGCCCTCAAGATTTGGAGGCATTATTTATATGGGGTGAAATTCGTTGTGTATACCGATCACAAGAGTGTGAATTATTTGATGGACCAGCAAAACCTGAATATGCGTGAGAGGAAATGGTTGGACGTGCTAAATGACTATGACTGCGAGATCCTATACCATCCAGGGAAGGCCAATGTGGTGGCCGATTCCTTGAGTCGCAAAGCGACGGGGTCGCCGATCAGGGATATTTGTTTGAGGGTGATGGTAAGCCCACCCTTGATAGACATGATTCAAGAGGCTTAGGTCGAGGGGGTGAAGAAGGAGAACTGGAAATTGGAAAGAATTTGGGGACAATATCCTTTGTTTGTTAAGGATAGCTGTGGCTTGTTGACGCAGTGTAGCCGAGTATGGGTGCCGATGTCAGGGGGAGTGAGGCAGAGATTGTTAAAGGAGGCGCATAAGTCCAAATTTTCTATACACACAGATGCGACAAAAATGTATAGGGATTTGAGAATGAGCTATTGGTGGCCCTGCATGAAGCGGGAGATCGCCGGGTATGTGGAGCGATGCTTGACCTATAGGAAGGTCAAGGCCGAGCACTAGCAACCTCATGGTAAGATTCAGCCACTACCCATTCCCATGTGGAAGTGGGAAGAGATCACTATGGATTTCATCACGAAGCTACTGCTAGGGGAGTCGATGCCATATGGGTGATCGTGGATAGACTAACGAAGAGTGCTCACTTCATTCTGATCTCCGAGAGTATATCTGCAGAGAAGTTGGCTGACATTTATGTTCGAGAGGTGGTGGCCAGGCACGGAGTGTCGGTATCAGTGGTTTCAGATAGGGATGTTCGGTTTACATCCAGGTTTTGGAAGAAGTTCCATGAGGAACTGGGTACCCAGCTGCATTTTAGCACGACATATCACCCCCAGACCGAAGACCAAAGTGAGAGGACAATCCAGACACTGGAGGATATGCTGCGGGCATGTGTGCTGAATTTCGGAGGGAGTTGGGATACGTACCTCCCACTGGCAGAGTTTTCATACAATAACAGTTATCATGCCAGTATTGACCGAGCACCATTTGAGATGTTATATGGACGGAGGTGCAGGACCCCAATATCCTGGGATGAGGTTGGGCATCGGGTTTTGGGGAGCACGGAGGTGGTACTCGAGACCACCGGACTGATTCAGCAGGTGCGCGATAGATTGCGAGTCGCACAGAGTCGTCAGAAAAGTTATGCGGACCGGCGTCAATCAGACCTCGAATTTCAGGAAGGAGACTTTGTCTTACTGAAGGTGTCACCTTGGAAAGGAATTATCTAGTTCTGCAAGAGGGGCAAATTAGGGCCTCGATTCATAGGTCCGTTCAGGATCATCGCTCGGGTGGGCAAGGTGGCATATCGTTTAGAGCTCCTAGAGGAGCTTAGTCGGATTCACAACACCTTCCATGTGTCTCATCTTCGGAAGTGTGTTGCTGACGAGTCTGCAATCATATCCTTGGACAACATTTGGTTGGATGGGAGCCTGAATTATGTCGAGAGACCAGTTGCGATCCTAGACAAAAAGACGAAGAAGCTCCGTAATAAAGAAGTGAAGTTGGTAAAGGTGCAATGGCTGCACTGAAGGGGTTCCGAATGGACTTGGGAACCAGAAAGTGAGATGCAAGGCTTCTATCCGGAGTTGTTTGGACCAGCAGGCTTCGAGGACGAAGCCTAATTTAAGTGGGTGAGAGTTGTAACACCCTGATCCTCATGTATTAATAATGACATTTCGGTTTGGATTTTGGAAGACCTACTCGGCGAGTTGTCCTCCCTACTCGTCGAATAGTAGCGAGTTTGGACGTGGGGTTTAATGATATACTTGCCGAGTCCATTATGGTACTCGATGAGTAGATACTGGCAGATGAAACCCTAGATTCCAGGGCCTTGCACCCTATTTAAACGGTCATTAGCCTCCTTTGGCCTCCCATTTACAGCTCTATACCTCCTTAAAACCTTGATCCAAGTGTGAGTGTGTTCTTGGTGATTCTTAAAACTTGAAGGAGGGATTTGGTGAAGGAATCACTTGAGGAATAAAGCTAAAAGAAGCAAGGGCTCGTGGGGATTCTAGATATACTTCTGTGGAGCACTTTCTGAAGGTATTAAGCTGTCTCTTGGCTCATTTCCACCCAAAACCCTCTTGTGCATGGATTCTAAGAAAGGGATTTTGTGTTTAAGCCAAGATCTGAAGTTGTAACTTCAGATATTAACTCCTTTTGGCCTTAAGATTCATAAAGTTATCAGTTGAGCTTAGCATGTACCTTCCCTCAAGTGTATGACCCCATTCCAAGCTTAGATTTGCTATTTTAGGGCCTTAGAGCCTTGCATGCACGTAAAGTTTGCAACTTTACGTGGAAAGCATACCTCAGGAGCCTAGATCTGTAGTTTGGAGGCATTGCATGGCTCAAAAAGGGTCTGTATGGCTTGAGATCTGATAGGACTCGACGAGTCACAGGGGGTGACTCAGCGAGTCATTTGAAGGCAGGCGTGGACTCGACGAGTTGGATGAACAACTCGGTGAGCCCGATGAATATTGCCAGGAACTTGGCGAGTTAGATGAACAACTCAGCGAGTCGGATGAAGATTACCTAGAACTCGGCGAGTTGAAGGAACAACTCGGCGAGTTGAGTAAGATTTCCCAATAGTTGGATGTTTGTAGACGTGTCGAGTGCCAAGCAAGGGAACTCGACGAATGACCTTAGATTATCAATCAAGACTGTATGAACTCGACGAGTCGCCTCGATGACTCGGCGAGTAGATTTTATTCCGGGAAACTCGGCGAGTCACTAGTTGTACTCGGCGAGTTAGGGTCAACATGGACCATTGACTTGACCTTGGCTGTAGTTGACCAAGATGGACTTTGGGGAAATGACTGGATATTGTATGACACTTTTTAGGCAGTTGCGTGACAGGTGAGTCTTCTCACCATACCTATGGGTCTAAGGCACCAAGGCCGGCCCATTATGTGATTATGACATATGTGGTAGACATTCTGTGTTCTATTACGTGATTGCATGTTTTGTATGAAGACCCCAGGGGGAGCCCGTGGCATTAGGTGTAAGACCATGTGGGGTAGTCCATGCCAGTCCTAGGTGAAGACCATGTAGGGTAGCCCATGGCATTGGATGTAAGGCCATGAGGGGGATCCCGTGGCAGTCCCAGGTAAAGACCATGTGGGGTAGCCCATGGCATTCTCACAGGTTTCGTGTATGCATGGCCTACGTGATATATGTGTAGCTTTTATAGCTAACATGATATATGATATGTGGTTTGTGTGTGTGTGGTATGCTCTGGGAAACTCACTAAGCATTTCGCTTACAGGTTGTTGATTGTTTCAGGTACTTCAGATCCAAAGGGCAAAGGCAAGGCGTGATGATGTGGCGTGCACTCTACCTCTCTTTTTGTGTGATGGGACTCTCTGATGTTTTCAAAAGTACAATGAGATTGTAATAATTGTGAATTGGGAAACAAGTGGTTTGAAAATTTATGAATTATGGGAATTGTTTGAGTAATTAAAAATGAAAAAATTTCTTGATAAAAATTGGGTCGTTACAAGATATGAAATACATATACATATTAAATCATTTAAAACATGTATAAAAACGTGCATACAGCATAGATATTAAGTATACAGATAAGATGCACACACAACACTTAATTTATATAAAATACTTCATATCTATGTGTAAGATGAAAGTAACTATGCACTCACTTGTTAAGGTGGTGACTCGGTACACGGACAGTGTTTCGTTATCTTAAAACAATTTTCCCTTGACAAAACCTAGTATCAATACCACCAGGGTTTAGTCTAACGTTAACCACGACTAATTAATAGTCTAGCTAGTATTACTATTATATAAGCGTTGAGCAACACTCTTATATAACTCATAATAATAGCCCAAATAATTATTTTAAGTTCCTAATAATGTTACTATAATTAAATAAAAGCTATATTAAAAATAGCGTAGGCGTAGCTCACTTACAACGGGTTTTCTAAAAAACCGAGCTTCACTTGGAGCAGCGTTTCCGAACTAGAAGACCCTTTTTCTTGGGACTCCGGGAGCCTCGGGGCTTCCTTTGCGTCCTAGGGGGTTTACCTAGGGTTTAGGGTTTACGGGGGTTTGGGATCCTAGAGAGAGAAGTGAGAAAGGTGCAAGAAAGTCGGCAGCCCTCGCAGGGTATTTATAGGTGCCAGCCTCGGACGTACGCTGGGTGTATTACTCGGCTACGCGTGGCATAGTTCGGATAAGGGTGACAGGTGGTGCTCTTCGGATGGGGCTACATGTTCACTTCTTGGACCACACAAGACCGATGTACGCTGGGCGTACCCGGTTTCGGACGTGGGGCGTAATGCGAGCCGATGTGTCATCCAACCGAAGCGAGGCGTGGGCAATAAGGAACGACTGAGATTTGTCCACGTCATCGAGTTCGCATCAGGCTTCGCAATTTCATAGTCTGACTTCAAAATTTTGTATCTTTCACATATGAGCTCCGTTTTCGACATTCTTTATATCCACGCGTAGGCGGGAACATACTTTACAACTTTCGTATATATTTCGTCTCCTAAATTTGACTTTATTTTAAATTTATATTTTTAACAGGCCGGTACAGGATTGGTCTGTTAAAAATCCATAACTTCTTCGTCCGACGTCCGTTTTAGTTTGTCTTTTAACCATTACGCTATTATTAACGAGATCTTTGATTCTCGTTTAGGTTGTGTCGGCTAGAAACCGCTCGATCTAATATTCGAACTTTGGGCTGTACAATGCTAAGCCGAAACTTCGAAAAATCATAACTTCCTCATACGAAGTCAGATTTCGGCGTTCCTTTTATGGACGCTCTTAGTTTAATGTATTCTACGACTTTTGTTTAGATCGCTAAGGCTAAAAATCGCTCTATCGTAAATTCACTATTTACGCTTCCGGGTGTCGTGCCGGTTCCGTCGCGAAACTTTGACGTGTCATAACTTCTTCGTTAGAACTCGGATTTCGGGGTTCTTTATATATCTGGAATCCTTGTTTTGACCACAACAACTTTTTGTAAAGATATCAGGTTTATCTCATACTTTAATTTTGACGCTTATTTTTATTATATCTTTATAAACAAATAAATAAACACATAATTCACATAATACTAAAATATTTCATCTTTATTACTTCTAAAAGCGTTACAATAGTTGACCTAGACTATTACATCATCTACTACTACTTAGCCCTGAAACACGGGCGTTACACACTTCAAGGTCTTCAAAAAAGGCTCCATGTATTCATATCTTCATAAGATCTTGAAGCTTCATCTTGTTACATTTTTATAAAAATACAACTAGTCTAAAACTAATTTATTACATATCAAAAATAAACACATGAAATAATAGCTATCTACCTATTACATCATCATATGAATGAATAATAACCACAAATGTCCTAATGGCTTGTTTATACACAATAGACATATCAAACATATCAAAAACAACTCTTTGTTTTTTCTAAGGCAGCCTTTATATAACCAAAATGCATGAAAAATGATTATATAAAAATAAACACTTTTAACAACAAGTTGCCAAAGAAAACAAATATGGATATTTCTTTAGCGAAAGAGAAATCCATGCTTGTTTTCCAAAACAATAAAGATTATCAAAACATAAAAAAATCATTCTAACATTTAAAAGATGTCTCTGATACCACTAAAGGGTTTTTGTTGCATAAATATATAATTTTTAACAAAACACCGGCAAAGGAAGCTTTAAAATTTCTTATAGATTTCGAGTATGACAACAAAACAAACCATCAATGATCCTTTAAAGCGGTTAGAATGATGTTACATGAATCATAGGGTGTTTAGAAACAACAACCTTTGATGCCATTGGACCCTCTTGGATTTGGAGTGTTGAAGTAGATGGCAAGAACAAGAAGCTTGATCTTCTCTACAAGTAATCCACCAACAAGAATAAGGTACTCAAAATGCTAGTTTTCCTCTTGTATGCCTTTGTTCTTTAAGCCTTAAGTTCTTAAACAATTAAGCAATAGAAGGAAGACACAAAGTAAGCACTAAAAGCTAAAACACCAACTTCAAAAGTGGACAGAGGTTCTCCCTTAGGTGCTCTCAGCTTGAGAGAGAAATAGAGAGAAGAAAGACCAATATAACTTTCTTCATTTCATGCAAAAGAGTCCCCTTTTATACACCCATGCAAAGTAAATTCAGACCATTAAAATACTCTAAAGTGTTTTAAAGAATAAACTGAAAGAGGGACAAAGTATGGACACCAAATTGGGAAGAAAACACAAGTAATCTCCCATACACTAGGCTATTTCGGCTATGATGACTTGGAAAAGACAAAAATTGTCTCCAACTTTATTAACCATGGTAAAGTAAGTCTTTAACTTAATCATGGTTAACCAAAGGGTCCAAAACTTGTACATGACTTATTATATGATAGCATATCATATAATGGCTAGTTTCTAGTTTCTTTTATTATTATTTTCATAAAACAATAATTATTCTCCAGTTATATACAAGAGTTGAATTTATTTATTAATATCAAATATATAATATATATTCAATAAGTACCAACTTGATTATGGTGACCCTATAGGATCATATTTTATTAGAAATGTTAAAACTTTCTTATATCGAATTTACATCATTATTGTGGTCACTTAGTGTGTGCATCATAATTATACATAACAAATATTCTATAGCCTAAGAATGTTTGATTGAGCTTTACTTCCTGTTCTTGTCTGATTATGGGCTTAGAGTAGAGTCAAGTATTCGACTGTCTATGGGATCCAACGTTATGTATGATTAGCATGTACGAGTGGCTACAGGGTTGGTGGAAGTTTCAGGAGTGGGTGCAGTATTGTTGGATAAGGTGTCTAAGTCCATAACTATTTCGGGCTTGTACTTGACCCGACCCGACATGGTCCATTTGGGTTGCATGGCACCATGCAATTGGATAGACTAAATGAGAGAAATAACACTTGGAGATTATTAATATATTATAAGTTCTAATATATTAATAATATTATTTGATTAGTTGATCAAAGAATTAATTTGGAATTAATTAAGTGATCAAAGGATAACTAATTAAATATATGGGTTGATTATGTAAATCATCCATATCTTGTATAGTGGGCTAAGAGGCTCCATGGATTATCAAGTTGGGTTCTACCCATAGGATGCTCCATGGATGCTCCATGGGAGTTACAAACCCATGGGTCATGGAAATGAAGAGTCATGACACATTAGGGTTTACATGGTGTAACCCTAGATGTGTCAACACTATATAAGAAGCATATTCTCCACCAAAATCGGCTACACTAAGAAACTAGAGGGCTTGGCCGATTTTGAGAAGTGTGTGTTATCTCAAGAGTCTTTCCAAGAGCATTTGGTGTTGTGTGAAGCATTTGAGGCATCACACTTGGGGTCCTAGGCTCACAAGGTTTCAAGGAACACAAGCAACAACAAGGTAAGTTATTCTATCTATGATTCAAGTTAAAATTGTTCCCCATGTATGCTAGATAGGAATATAACCTTGGAATTCAACTTTGCATGATAATTAGACAAACATAGATCCAAGGTTATTAGGGTTGCATGTACACTTAGGAAGTCTTAGAATGCTCAAAACCCATCAGTGGTATCAGAGCCTAGGCTTGGTTGTTTGTTATTTGTGCTTAAAAGTTGAAGAAAGTCAAAAATTCTGTTGTCTGACTGATGGACTCGGCGAGTCCATGGGGAGGACTCGTCGAGTTCATGTGTATCTTCAACCTACTCGGCGAGTAGGTTTATGCACTCGGCGAGTAGGGTCGACAGAGTGCAGAATTTCGACTTGAGTTGCTGGAAATGGATTAGAATCATTACCCTAAAATGTTTTGGTACTTGAAAACTTGTTTTAGAAGGTGTAATGTCTTTTCTAACTCATTTACAACAACTAGTTATCAAAATTACAAACATTAAATGTGATTTTGATTCTTGAAAGTGTTCATATTCATATTCTTGTTCTTATGATGTTTAGATGATCATAGGAATTATTTGTAACCTATGTGGTAGATTAATTCATGATCATAATGTATTTTAATGGAGTCCATAACTTGTCCTCAAGTTATGGAAAACCAAAAGTCTCTTGGATTAAAAACCATTAAAAGAACACAAGAGTTAGGAAAAATGAAAAGTCCTCATTTTATTACTCTATTAAACTCATAAGTTACAAGAAATGAAAAGTTTTGAAAGTTTACAAAACTTGCCCTCAAGTTTTGGAACAAGTAAAGTTAAGTTAAAACTTTAGTTCCAACTCCTAGAATTTTAAAAGTTAAAATTCAACCCTTATACTTATATTATTATGATTTAATAATTATATGTATAAGAACAAAGTCGTCTTACCGCTAGTACGCCTCATTCACGAAGCCGGTCTATAAGGTGGGTATAAGGTTGTTGCCTATAAAATGGTGACTTAATGGGTGTCCACTCTCACCCACCGCTTGCTTGATCGGTGGAGGGTCGTTAGCCGAACGGGTAAGACAAGGACTTATTAATTCTCATTCAAAATATGATGAATATTATAAAGTAACTAAATGTTTTATTAAATTCCCAATCTTAGTTACTTTAGGAAAAATGTGAATAAGGTGCTATTCCATGAAATTACACTTTACACTTTGATTAAGTCGTTGGTGGAGCGTGTGTGGTTAACCGGCACACTAACTTGGACTTAACAAGGTAGGTAAAGGGTGACTTAGGGTTTATTATAGTATCGATGGAGCGTGTGTGGTTAACCGGCACATCGATTGAGTGATAAACTTTAAGGGTACCAAGTGATTTGCATGGTTACTTCACACCTCGTTTTGTGATCCTCGGTATCCCAGTCACAAAACTTGGAGGGCACACTCGAGATTGAAACATGCCTTTGAAAAGTTCATTGAATCTCAAAGAATCTAGGAATTTCTAAAGAACCATTCAAAAAACCTAATACTAAAATATTGCGGTTTTCGTGGTGGAAATTGGTGAATCGTCATTCACCTACCTTTCAAATATGATATAGCTTAGATTACGGCATACCTCTTCTAAGTTATATTATATTGTGATTGGATCCTAGCCTTAATATTACATTTGGGTGTTTTATTAAGGGCTCTCTTATATCTAAACTAATCTTGTTCTCTTTTCTTCAGATGTCTTTCAACAATGCTTCTGGCTCTAATCCTAATGGCTCCTTTACCCTTATAAACTTGTGTGGGAAAGTCACCTTTGATGGATCCAACTTCAATGAGTGGATCAGAAACATCAGGATGATTACCCGCTACGGGGACAAAGAATATGTCCTTGACAAGGAGCTTAAGGAGATTGATGAGTCCACTGCAACTCCTCAGGAGATCGCTGAATTTCGGGCACATGAAAGGGATGCTACGAAAGTGGCTTGCATCATGATGGCCACGATGACAGCGGAACTCCAAAAGTCTTATGAGGATTTCTACCCTTATGAAATGCACCAAGATTTGATGGAAAGATACCATCAAAGTGCACGAAAAGAGAGGTATGAAATCATCTGCTCCATGATAACAACCATGATGAAGGACGGGGAATCCGTCACGAGCCACATGCAGAAAATGCAAAGGTATGTGGATCGTTTGCTGAAGCTTAATGTGAACTTCCCGAAGGATCTTGCAATAGATATTATTTTGCATTCCTTACCATCGTGCTATGATCAATTCCGCATGACATATCACATGAACAAGGAAGAAGTCACCCTCAGCAAACTTCAGGGACTTCTCAAGACCGCAGAATCAGGTCTTAAGGGGAAGTCGGTTGCTATCACTCCTACTCAAAACTCTACTCCGGTTCTGGCAATCGGGAAAAGTGAAGGGAGGAAGAGAAAGAGCTCTTCTAAGGGTACCAAGGTTCGGACCCTTGATGGCTCTTCTTCAAGTGGAACCAAGAAAGGTTTCATTACTCCTTCTTCTGACCCAAAAGAGGCTGAATGCTTCTATTGCCATGAAAAATCTCATTGGAAGCGGAACTGCCCAAAATACCAGCAAGATGTGAAGGATGTGAAAGTTAAACCCAACCATGCAGGTATTTACACTATCATTTCTAATAACTCACCCCATTCTAATTCTTGGGTCCTTGATACCGGGTGTGGTATTGATATTTGTTGTGACTTGCAGGGACTAAGAAGAAGTGAGGATGTGGAGCAAGGAAGGATAAACTTGATCATGGGGAATAGGAAAGCTATACCTGTTACCAAGATTGGAGTTTATACTTTATCGCTAAGTAGTGGGTTTAGTTTAGATTTGAATAAATGTTGTTACTCGCCAGGAATGGCAAGAAATATTATTTCCTTTCATGCTTTGTACAAACAAGGGTTTACCTTTTCATTTAATAATGAATTTGGTTCTATTGATGCTTTCTTTAATAATGTTCTTTATTTTAAAGCATTACCTTGTGATGGTGTGTATGAAGCTGTATCTGTTGTAGATAACTTAGGAAATAATGTTTTGTGTATTGATTCTACTAATAATAACTTGGATAAAGCATCTTTATGGCATTGTCGTTTTGGACATATAAGCAAGAAACGCATAGGCCAACTCCAAAAGGATGGAGTCTTGGAGTCGTTTGACCTAAAGTCAGATGATAGTTGCGAATCATGCTTACTTGGAAAAATGACAAAGTCACCCTTCACAGGTTCGTGTGAGAGGGGTGAAGGTTTGTTGGACCTTATACACACGGATGTGTGTGGACCTTTCAAACATGCCACAAGGGATGCTAATCGTTATTATTTGACTTTTACTGATGATTATAGTAGATATGGATATGTCTACTTGATCAAGCATAAGTCAGAGACTTTCGAGAGGTTTAAGGAATTTAAACAGGAAGTTGAGAATCAATTGGGCAGGAACATTAAGATGCTTCGATCCGATCGTGGTGGTGAGTATCTTAGTTCAGAGTTCCTCGACTATCTAAGGGAACGTGGGATAGTCTCACAATTGACACCTCCCAGGACACCACAGTTGAATGGTGTGGCTGAGAGGCATAATCGAACCTTGCTAGATATGGTTCGTTCCATGATGAGTCGAGCTACGCTACCAATCTCATTCTGGGGGTATGCCTTAGAGACTGCTGCCCATATTCTTAATCTAGTCCCTACAAAGAAAGTTGCCAAAACTCCTCACGAGATGTGGACTGGTAAAGTACCTAAACTAGACCACATCAAGATTTGGGGTTGCGAGGCTTTCATGAGACGCGAGACTCATGATAAGCTCGAACCTCGAAGCGAGAGGTGTATTTTCATCGGTTACCCACAGCGATCCTTTGGTTACCTCTTCTACAGACCTAGTGACAATGTGGTCTTTGTAGCAAGAAGAGGAGTCTTTCGAGAAAGAGAGTTTATAAGCCAAGGAGACAGTGGGAGGCAAATTGATCTTGAAGAAATTCAAGAATCAAGCGGTGAAGGAACTTCAAACTCTAGCCCTCAACTTGAGGAGGAAACTCCTGTTGAGCTAATTGACAAATCTGTACCTCTGAGACGTTCCACGAGAGTTAGGAGTGCACCTGAGCATTACTATGGATTCCATATTACTGCAGAAGGTGAGACACTTATTAGTGATGAAACACTAGTAAGTCAAGATGACCCTAACAGCTACGAGGAAGCCATGGCAGGCCCCGAGTCTGCTAAATGGAAAGAGGCTATGGATAGCGAGATACAATCCATGTATGATAATCAAGTTTGGAACTTGGTTGAAAATGTACCAGGTCGTAAGACGGTAGGGTGCAAATGGGTCTTCAAGAAGAAGACCGACATGGATGGTAAAGTACACACTTATAAGGCTAGACTGGTTGCAAAGGGCTTCTCTCAAATTCCTGGAGTGGATTATGATGAAACCTTTTCTCCAGTAGCCAAGATTAAGTCTATTCGGGTTCTGTTAGCCATAGCTGCATTTCATGATTATGAAATATGGCAGATGGATGTCAATACCGCTTTCCTTAATGGAAAGTTGGCTGAAGATGTTTACATGAGTCAGCCAGAGGGTTTTGTCAGCAACGAGTACCCTAATAGAGTGTGTAAGCTTGAGAAATCCATTTATGGATTGAAGCAAGCACCTCGCAGATGGAATCTTTGCTTTGATGAAAAGGTCAAGGAATTTGGCTTTTCTAGGAGTGAAGATGAATCTTGTGTGTATGTCAAGGCTAGTGGGAGTATAGTTAGCTTTTTGGTATTGTATGTGGATGACATACTACTCATAGGAAACGACATTCCAACCCTGCAGGAAGTAAAGTCCTGGCTTGGGAAGTGTTTCGCTATGAAGGACCTTGGTGAAGCTGCCTATATTTTAGGGATAAAGATCTTGAGAGATCGGAGTAAAAGACTAATTGGACTTAGTCAGAGTACCTACTTGGATAAGGTGCTGAAGAGATTCAGCATGCAGGATTCCAAGAAAGGAGAGTTACCCATCCAGAGTAACACCAGATTGAGTAAGACACAAAGCCCTAGCACTGAGGCTGAGATAGCAGAAATGAGTCGAACACCTTATGCTTCGGCTGTAGGATCGATCATGTATGCTATGACGTGTACTCGACCCGATGTAGCTTTTGCCTTGAGCATGGTTAGCAGGTATCAGGTGAACCCTGGCAAGGCACACTGGACTGCGGTAAAGAATATCCTCAAGTACCTACGGAGGACTAAGGACTGGGTTCTTACCCTCGGTGGGAGTGATGACTTGAGAGTAGTAGGGTATAGTGATGCTAGCTTCCAGACTGATAGGGATAATTTCCGCTCTCAGTCGGGCTGGATCTTTACCCTAAACGGAGGAGCAATTTCTTGGAAGAGTTCCAAGCAAGAGACAATGGCAGATTCTACTTGAGAATCAGAGTATATTGTAGCTAGCGAAGCGGCAAAGGAGGCGATATGGCTGAAGAACTTCATTGGAGACCTTGGAGTTGTACCAGCTATTAAAGAGCCAATGGAAATTTTCTATGATAGTGAAAGTGCTGTTGCCTTAGCCAAGGAACCAAGGGATCATGGGAGATCCAGACACATCGACAGAAAATACCATTTCATTAGACATCGGATCGAAGAAGGACACCTTGTGGCAAAGAGGGTATCATCAGATGAGAATCCGGCAGATCCCCTCACAAAGGGACTGACTCGGGTTAAGCATCTTCAGCATGCTCGGAGCATAGGGCTGAAGGATGATATTAGATTTAGTAGTTAGATAACCTCGAAATTTGTAAAGTGTAATTGACATTTGATGATGAATAAAAGGAGTTTTATTTATGAGTAAAGTGTTGCTATCTCTTGTCAATCATTTACTATATTTCTTTTGCATGTTTTGACTTCCAGAATAATTTTGTTTGGTATAACATATTATTCAAACCTCTACAGTCAGTCATATGTTGGAAGTAGATATGAATCAAGACTGTCATGTTTGGTTGTAGAGGTCTTGGACAAGGCTACAACAATCATGAGTGCTCATAAGTTCTGAGCATTGGACTCAACCCACGCTCACTGGAATCACTTCATGGAATTCTATCTCGAGTGATCATGAGACGGTAATATCATATAAGTCTTCAAACCTAGAGATATGATTTGTTACTTACAAGTTGGTTATGCATTGACTGTACGAAACCACATTGGTAACTCGATGTTATAAAACGTACTTTTGTGTGTAATTCAATGAGTGGTAGAACAAACATATGAGTCGAAGTTTATCTGTTCCTTCTTGGATTAGAAGCTGATATCTGGGCCCCTCGATGATTTTGTTTTGACCCATGTACCGGGCCCGGTCAGAACTAAGTTGATGTGTTCAATTAAGTTCTATGTCAAACAAATCGGAAATCGGGAAACAAATGCTGGACAATAAGCAAGACAATGTTCCATGTATTTGTCCGGCTGATATCTAGAACGGAGGATTATATGATCACTTATCTTAAATGGCGTACCATCATCTTCTCAGTTCCGAGAGACCTTGAAAGAGCTACGATTTCCGGTCGGTTCCTGAAGTACTAGAGATATAGTTATTAGACTTATCCAAGTGGGAGACTGTTGGATAAGGTGTCTAAGTCCATAACTATTTCGGGCTTGTACTTGACCCGACCCGGCATGGTCCATTTGGGTTGCATGGCACCATGCAATTGGATAGACTAAATGAGAGAAATAACACTTGGAGATTATTAATATATTATAAGTTCTAATATATTAATAATATTATTTGATTAGTTGATCAAAGAATTAATTTGGAATTAATTAAGTGATCAAAGGATAACTAATTAAATATATGGGTTGATTATGTAAATCATCCATATCTTGTATAGTGGGCTAAGAGGCTCCATGGATTATCAAGTTGGGTTCTACCCATAGGATGCTCCATGGATGCTCCATGGGAGTTACAAACCCATGGGTCATGGAAATGAAGAGTCATGACACATTAGGGTTTACATGGTGTAACCCTAGATGTGTCAACACTATATAAGAAGCATATTCTCCACCAAAATCAGCTACACTAAGAAACTAGAGGGCTTGGCCGATTTTGAGAAGTGTGTGTTATCTCAAGAGTCTTTCCAAGAGCATTTGGTGTTGTGTGAAGCATTTGAGGCATCACACTTGGGGTGCTAGGCTCACAAGGTTTCAAGGAACACAAGCAACAACAAGGTAAGTTATTCTATCTATGATTCAAGTTAAAATTGTTCCCCATGTATGCTAGATAGGAATATAACCTTGGAATTCAACTTTGCATGATAATTAGACAAACATAGATCCAATGTTATTAGGGTTGCATGTACACTTAGGAAGTCTTAGAATGCTCAAAACCCATCAAGTATATGGTGGGTCAACATGAGGATCATTAGCCACTCTTGAGTGTGTGAGGTCAGGTTGAACATGTATCCGAGATGCTGGGAGATAGAGATTGGGAATGTCATTTGAGGATCTGTTTGATTTTATTGTGTTTTAGCGTCAATCAGCTCCTCTGCTTGAATGTTGCTTGCTTTGTGCTTTGTGGAACCCATATTGATGTGAGTTAACCATAAAATGATACATTAAATTACATGATATGAAGGTTAAATAATCTCAGAATGAAGGACTTGGTCCTATTGCCTAGCTTTTGTCTGAGTCCAACTATTGTAGGGTTGAGTCCTTTAGTCGAAAGATTATTTAAGCTTTGTTGCATGTAATTGTATTCATGAAGTGGTTAGCTGACATTAGTAAGGATTCTTCAGCAGTTGATGGCAGAGGAGGTGGGGGAAATCCTAGGAGAGCCTAGAAAGTATTTTTAGTGCGGTTGTTTCGTTGTTGAGCATGTATTGGGAGTATTTTTTGGATAGGTATTAGAGGACTCGAGATAATCCTTGAGGAAAGTATGGATAGGTGTGAAAGGTAGTATATTGCCCATACTATTAGAAGCACATGATCCGTACTCGAATCAAGGAGAGTTTCGGGGATTCTAAGTGTTGGTCGGGAGAAATAGCATGGTTTGATACCATGATTCGTGGTAGTGGTTATGTATCTATCGATCTTTTGGTTATGGTTGCCCATGCATGTGGATAGGTCAGGTAAATGTTTTGGGCCCCAATGGCGATATCAGTTTGGGTTGAATGGTTCATACCTAGATGAGTATGTTGGTTTGGAGGTCTCAAGGGTTTTGCTTGAGGCATCACATTGAGTCGCATGATTCATGAAGGAAGCGGTTGTTATGATCAACTTGGGATTGTAGCTGGGAGTTGAGTGGTTGATTGATGGATTTGATTGTCGCTATTTGTGGTAGGTATTATTCCCTTTTCAGTTTTTCGAGTTTGGAGAAGGAGAGAGCAAACTTGTGCTTTTCAGAAATTAGATGTAAACCCAGCATGAGATCTGTTGGTCACGGAGTTTGGCGATAGTACGTCAGCGTAGGAGAACACATGATGATTAATATGGAATGCATGCATTTTGATGTAATCAAAGATCCGGTTTCTTTTGATATAGGCAGTTCAAGTACCGAATTGTTGGTCAAGATTGCAGAAGAAGAATGTATGTTTTTAATAGTAAATTGGTGTTTGGCTTATACAGTTGCCTGAATTCCTTAATGTTAAGTAGTTATGATTGGAAGTTTTATAGGTTTTCATCTGAAATTTAGAGTTCTCTTAGGTTTTGATTGGTCCTTATCTAGAAGACCATTCTGTGTGTATTATACATTCCAGGGTTATGGATGGTGGTACCTGATTAAATCGGTTTGAGATATGGTGGAGTTGCAAAACCAGTGGGTGGTAGTTCGAACCCTAAGTGGGGGAGAACTGGGTATTCCATCTAGAGGATTATCAATCTGTTCGAGTTCATGATGTTAGAAGAATGGATCATAGGGATATGTGGTGCGAGTATGTGGAATCTTGGTTCAAGATTTGGTCGTGGTAGGGGCATAGAGTAAGTCGCGATCGAATGTATATGTTCAGGAGATACATGAGTTGTCTCTCAGCAGAAAGTAGTTCATCAAGGAGCTCGTTGTAGTTGTTGGTTCCTTTGGGGGTGCCAATGATTAGATGAGGAGCCACTTGGATCACTCAGGTTGAGTACCTGTTGTTGAGGGAATTGTCAGATCGCTTAATGGATTTCTATTTATAGTCTAGCTTGGGCAGAGGTTGACAAGGAAATCAGTTTCAGAGTTGGGTATGTTCAGCTCCATCGCGTCTTGGTACGTTAGATTTATGTCAGTGCGCCCTCGATCATTGGTCGTTTCGTTTATCATTCAATGGAGATTCTCCGAAAGTTCAAGTTGTGACAGTTTAAGTTCAACGGATTTTTCAACCTATCATCAATATTAGCGTGTTTTGTGTTCCTTTGGTCTCCGTGTATGTTTATTCTCAATGATGGTGGTGTAGAACTTGTGTTCGTAGCAGGCTCGGGTTTTCTGTAGCATTCATAATCACCTTGGAAATCTTTGTGAGCTAGTTGCGTATTGGTGGAATCTGTTTAGTCTCAATCAAGGTTTGGGGTCTATTCCGATATTCAAAGGAATATCTTTTGTTAATATTTGAGGTTTTTTCTTTCAATAGAGCTCTGGTATTTCTTCCCCTTTTTGGAACGAGGTTATGGGATTCCTAAGGATGTGCATTGTAGTAATACAATATGTGTATTGCCGAGAAAGGTGTAATGTGATTTGGATAAAGGGAATAGTAAGGGTTGTTGGCAGTATCAGTTGTATATCAGAAGGTCTCTGCGGAAGAGTGCATTAGAAATCCCGTTGTTTGCAAGCTGTTATTAGGGGTTGGTTACCAACGTTGTGTATCAGTTATGTAGTCCCGAATCTTGAATTTCATTATATATGTCTCGAGTGACCTGCCAGGTGGTGGTACACCTGAGTTGTTAAGGATTGGAGGTACATATGAAAATCCTTTGATTTATCATATTTGCTCATAGGAGCAGTGGTCGGATATGGCGTGTCAGGTAGTCAATGGTTCATTTAAGGTTTTAATTTCACTTTATGAATTTAGGATTTGGTTGAAATTCACGATCGATGTATTTTGGCTACTTCCTTCTACGCATTTGGTGGTGTTATTAGTTAAAGCCAGTGGTGGGTTTAATGAAAGGATGAACATCGGTCCTGAGATATAGGTTCTGAAGTTTAGATCTGTTGGGTTTCCGGTCTAGAGGATCATAGTGATTGAGATGATTCGTTCTTATAGTTAGGAAGTTGTAGAATATGTTGGCGTTGCACTTGTTCCTCTGCATCGGTTATATAGTTGAGACTCGCATTGGGAGTCATCATGATACTTTGAACCATGTGGTTTCATCAGCAAGATATGGTTAAGGAATCGGTATGCCGAGTTATCAGTTGGAGGGTTCAGAATCAAAAGGATGTTTGCAGCCTATTGGTAGAAGGAGACTTTTATGATTGTGGTTTGGATTGATTCCGCATATGTAGAGGTTAGGTAAGTTTTGGGGCTTCAGAATTACAACAGTAACATTTTGGTTCGTCAGTAAAGGGATCAATATTAGTTCTCGGTTCGCAGTGTTTGGTTTCCAAGTGCATAGTTAGGAGTGATTTCGAGGAGAAAATCTAATTTACGTGGGGGTGAGGTGTAACACCTGTTTCGAATTGATTCCTAATTCGAGGATGTGGCCCAAAGAACGGTCAACATAAAGCTCAGGGCCTTTCAAAAGGTGAGATCTAGACCCATATGGGTGCAAGTAATGTAATTGAGGTGATCCGGGTGTTCGGTTTGTGTTATGGAGCCTAGGGGTATTTCGGTAAAGTGTCAGTTTAGGCTTTTATGGAAATTGGATTATTTGGAAGATCTTAAGGCCAGTATGAGATGACAGAAGTGTAGATCATCTCATTACCTTTTCGTGGATATAAGGATCGTCGGAAACAGACATGTAACGAAGAAGTTATGGCCTTCGGAAGATTGGTGAAATTAGGGTTTCATCAGGTAGGCGGGGGTACATGAGTGTACTCATGGCGTACTAGTAGGAGGGTGATTATGATGGGTTTTAGCCATAAGAACATCCTATGTGCTCATACAAACCCTAATGCTTGGATCTAGGTTTCTCTATTGTACATGCAATTCATCCAAGACTTTAAACCCTAGATCTAGCATATGATAAACAATATAATATATGAATTAGGGTTTAGATCATACCTTGATTGTTATGTAGCGATAACAATCTCAAATCCTTCTTGTAATGACTTTAGAAAGCTTAGAGTCACAAATGTTACTCCTCTAATGGTTCACAAACACCAAGAGCAAGAGGATGAAGAGGAGAAGAGAAGGAGGCTGCCCAAAACGTGTGGAAACCCTAAGGATCTAGTTCACCACGTTTTTGGGGCTTAAGGGTCCTTTAAATAGTGAGGCTATTAGGGTTATCTAACAAGGAAACCCTAATTTGGATGCTTAGGCCCTAAGCAACCCATGAACCCCTCTTTAATAAGCCTTGGACGATTTCTAATGGGTCTCCCATAGAATTCGTCCAACCTTATATTATAAGGTAATCCATAGCCCAATTGCAATTATCTTATAATTACAATTCCAGTCCCTTAAGTTTAATTAATCTCTTTTAGTCACAAAATTAATTATCAATTAATTCTTGACCAATATTAATTAAACAATATGATTTCTCCTTTAATATATTATTCTCATAATATATTAATAAATCATAATTAATCATTTCTCTCCATAATTCATCCTATCAAGTTACTTTGGTGAAGGCAACCCAAGAGGACCATGCACCATCAGGTCAAGTACATACCAAAATAGTTATGGACTTAGACACTAATCCAACAGTCTCCCACTTGGATAAGTCTAATAACTATTTTGCACATGACTTCAGATCCTGATCTGCAATCGTAGCTTTCAAAAGCCGCTGTCATCTCTGATCTTATCAGATACACGTGTCCTTTAGATAAGGGATCATATATTCCTCCATTCTAGATATCGTATAGATATAAGACATGAATTCTAATCATTCTCTCCATACTATTTCCCGACTTCCGATTTATGATGACTGACAACAGACTACAACTGAACACATCAATTTTGTCCCGGCTTGGCCAAGCGCTTAGGTGCCATCACTAAATCATCGAGGGGGCCAAAGATATTGCTTTTATCCTACTTTGAATAAAAGGAACGGATAAACTTTGATTCAATTCTCGCTTGCACTTACTCACCGAATCACACTCAATAATATGTTTTATGACACCAAGTTACTAGTGCGTTTACATATTATCAATGTGTAACCGACTCGCAAGATACAACTCACACATCTCGGTTTCAAGAATATACAATATTATCGTCTCACCAATCACTTGTGATACAATTCATGAAGTGATCCAAGTGAGCATGGGTTTGATTCAATGCTCAAATCATATTCATAAGCACTCATGAATGTTGTAGCAAACATTTGCTTATGTCTAATACACTTTAGACAATCCACACACCAATTCACGACAGTCTTCATTCATACCTACTTCCAACATATGAATGACTGTGGTCCGTTTGAATAATTTGACTGTTCTGAACCAATTAAATTATTCAGGAAGTCAAAACATGCAAAGTGAAACACAAGAATAATACTAATCCCATATGGCCCCAAACCTTTGAGTATAAATAAAACACCTTTTATTTATCACCATATCGATTACTCATTATTTGTTGTTTCAGGTAATCAACTTCTTACTTGAATTATTACAACACTTGTCCCATCCTCTTATCATACACACAATGTTTACCTACGGTTCTTACTTTGTGAAATAGATCAAATGAACACATTTCCAATCATAG
This sequence comes from Lactuca serriola, assembly GCF_051521515.1. Taxonomy (NCBI): domain Eukaryota; kingdom Viridiplantae; phylum Streptophyta; class Magnoliopsida; order Asterales; family Asteraceae; genus Lactuca; species Lactuca serriola. The sequence continues at coordinate 180,725,489 of NC_136414.1, forward strand.
TCATTTCACAACTCCCAATCCTTTTTACAAGTGTAAGAATATCAAATTCTTGCCACTTATAGAATATGCTAGATTTTAACATTTTATGCAATGATCCTTTCGTAATGTCATAGCACAAAAGTCACAATGACTATTGCCAATGAGATTACAAAGTTCTTTATGATTTTTACAATACAATTCCATAGACGTGATGTCTCTCACTCAAAGTACATTCCTTTGAACATCCTTTTGCATAAAATTTCTAATCTAGACATAGACTTTCAATATCTAACTCCCAATATGGAAACATTTCCATATTTTCCATATGAAAACTCATTCTTAAGAGAATCTTTTCTATTCATAATAATGTCGATATGGTCCATCCAATATCGTACTTCCAACTACTCACAAACGACCAATCCTTAGCAAGCTTTGGATTGTCCTTTTATAGTTGTTTAATTATCTTAGTCAAAAAGGATTCTTGTCCTTTTTCCCTCTAAATGCACTAGACATTTGGAAAATTTTAGAATGGTCAAATATTATAGCATTTGCAATCGATCCTTTACCCGAAGCGTATGGGACACGATGCATAATGTTCTTACATAAAGATACGATACTTTATCAATCTTTTGCTATAATATTTTATGCTCCCACTATCATGATGATTATTATCATATACGATACTTGCAATACTTGCCTTAATAATCATACAAGCACAACATTTATGCTCCCACTATCATGATGATTATTATCATATAAGCATAACTCTTATGCTCCGACTAGCTTTGACATGTATTCAGAAACCATCTTAACTTCCAGAAAAAGAATACCAATTGAATTTCTTAAGTTCATATTTCTAATAATTAATGCTTTGATAATCCTTTATCTAAGCTTATACACTTTTGCCTTAGATAGCTCATATGTGTGTCTAAAAAATTCAGACTAATTGCTAAATCTCACAATTCGAATCATGGAAAGGGATACCGTAACCATAATCAAATTCGAGAATCCAATTTTCACAATCACTATCTTCTTAAAATCTCTCTTAGTGAAAGCATTTCCTCACAGTCATTTTCATGAAGGAGGGAATCTTATGACATTTAGATTTTAATGATTTATGTGTTTCTATCCATGTGATTTTGTCAAAACCAAAGTTTGCGACAAATCCAAACTCATATGGACCGAGCTTTCTCAATCTTGATTTCTTGACTTATGGTAACATGGCTGCCCACCATGTCTTCCAAGTAGTTAAGCAGCTTACCCTTTCCTATCAATGTACCTTTCATTGATCAAGGTGCCTGCCTTTTATGCATTCAAATGAGAACTCATAGAACTCACATGCATAATTAACTCAATTGAAACGGAACAGAAACAAGATAGTGTCAACATGATAGGTTGTAAGCCTCAAGTCATGTGCTAGTGATGTTCGATAAGGTTTATTCTTGATTAGTTCTTGAAACTTTTTGAGATCATTAGGACTCCCACTGATTCCTTAGCATATAAGATTCTTTTGTCAATAAACATTTCTTGACAAACCATTATTCAAGAGTTAGTGTAGTTTTTATCAAGACAAACATCACATAAAATTGGTCCTAGTTGATCTTTGTCTTATCCAAGACATCACAACTTTCCAATTTCAAATGTACGAAAATAAGAAAATCCTTTTTCCAAGTTCTACATTTGATGAATGTTATAAACCTTCTTTAGACTTGTCACTCAATGTCACAATCTTAACACTAAGACTTGTTATTTGAACGAAGTATGATTGTCTTCTTGTTTTAACCATTTCTTCAATTCTTGATTCCTCTTCTCAGACAAACAATTGTACTAAGACTCACACAAAAGATCAATTAAGATATGGTTCTTAATCATTAAGACCTATCATAAAACATAATAAAAGGTACTCTCCCTTCTTCTTAGAATAGAGAAACTTTTATCTTTCTGCCTACTTGATTCTTCTTAATCGTTTTGCTATTGATTTAAACTTTTTCAATCAATTCAGAATTACACTTAATCTTATAAGTTAAACCTTTAGTAAATCATGACGAATATCTTTGTTACTCTTGTGGTGGATTTGATCAACACACAACTTTATGTACTCGATCTCCTAGTCTTTCACTTGACACTTTGTCAACGAATTAGTCTAATTTTTCAAATATGAAATTTCTCATTCATCGTGCAACCAAGTTGCATGATTCCAAGTTTCTGTCCAATTGAAACTTGGGTGATGAGAAACTCTCCTGATTTGGTAAATTCTTGACATATCCACAAATAACATAATTAAGAATCACATCCACTCGTTGTAGAAATATACGAACATCAATTTTTCATAACGATTTCATTGCAAGGAAATAAATAAATAAATAAATGAGTCAAGCCAAAATTTATTTTATTCATAAAAGCAGCAGAAAACATTTGTCCTTACAGTGCAAAATCAACTGAAAAACTATGTAGTCAAATATTCCTAACAACTCTATCATAACTCTCTAAGCTTAAAATCTAATCTTAAAGTCCATGCGATCTAGATCCATTTCTTTGTGATTAGACTCATCTTGCTCTTTCATCAAGCTTCCTCTCTTTTCACTGATCCTGCAAAACATTCAACTACAATCTTATCACATTATGTATTAAGAATCAACGAATAGGAACTTAATGGAGTTAGATAGTGGATTTTACCTGAAGCACAACCATACTCTTTGACTCTCCCATCTTCTGGACTCTTCAGGCTCTTAGGGCAGACTTGTATCCAACGCCCTTTCACTTGGCAGCAAATGCAGGTCGGTTCTCCTAGAACATCCTCTGAAGCATGGTTGGTTGACTTTCCCAACAAATATGCTCCATTGCCTTGCCAAATCATTTCTGATTCAGCACCAATGAGCATGTAAGTTAAGTCAATGAAGCTTAAGTCATGAAGCTTAAGTCATGATCTATCATATGATACTTTCTTTTGAACTCATTATATGATTCAGGGAGTGACTGCAGAACCCAGTCCACAGCCAACTTATCAGGGAATGACGCACCCAACATTATCAACCTATCGATGTGTGATTTCATTCCCAAAACGTGGGCACACACGGGTTTACCATCTTCATGTTTCATTTCCAACAGAGCTTTAGTGACATTGAACCTTTCAATTCTTCGATCTTGTGGGTTAGGGAGAATAATTGGAGGAGGTGGAGGAAGTGAAGCATGATCTCTTGTTCCTCGATCAAATTGTGGAATATCATCTTCATGTGGAATGCTTGTTCCACGGGATTTGGGAAGACCATAGTTGTTGTACTTTGGCATCTACAAAACGGGAGAAAATAAATTCAAGTTAGTTGATCGATTGATTCCTTAATAAATCACCCAAATGAGATATTAAGGCTAGGACCCAACACAATATTTCACAACTCGGGAGAGGGATGCCGTAACCCAAATTGTAGAACATTTGAAGGTAAGTGAATGACGATTCACTAGTTTTCCACCATGAAAAACGAAAAACAGATTAAGTTTTAAATGTTTTTGAAAACTCCTAGATCCTTTGAGAATCATTGAACCTCTTCAATAGCATGTTTAAATCTCGATATGCCCGTCGATTTGTGACTGGGATGCCGAGGATCACAAAACAGGGTGTGAATAACCATGCAAACTTACATGGTGCCCCCACATGTTACAGTCACCTATTCGATGTGTCGGTTAACCACACACGCTCCACTGAACTATGACAAACATTGAGTCACCCTTTGCTACCTTTGCTTAAAACCATTTAGTGTGTCGGTTAACCACACACGCTCCACTAACATCTTCGCAAGGGCACAAAGTGTAATTTCATGGTATTGCATCAATTCACTTTTGCCTAAAGTTACTAAGATAGGGAATTTTGTAAAGCATTTAGTTACTTTTTGTACTTCATTATACTTTTAATGGAAGGATTCTGTCTTATCCTATCCGTTCGGCTAATGACCCTCCACTAGTCAAGAGTGCGGTGGGTAAGAGTGGATACCCATTCAATCGTCATTTTATAGGCAATTTCCTTAAACACCCCTTATAGACCAGCTTCGTGAATGAGGCCTACTAATGGTAAGACTGACTTATACTCATATATATAATGTTAGACATTTAATGTTATATATAGTATAGGGTGTATTTTATACTTTTAAAATACTAGTTGGTCTAATTTAAAAAATTATACCTTTAATTAAATGTAAACCAAAACATCTATGGATTTATTAAACCTCTTTTAATTACACACTTTCATTAATTAATAAAACCATAAGGGTGTGATTTGAACTTTCCAAAATAATACTAGGGTTTTAGAATTTAACATTCCTAAATTAAACTTTTAATCAACTTTTCAATTCCAAAACTTGAGGGCAAGTTTTGAAACATTTCAAAACATTAGGGTTTAGAATTTAAATATTTCAAAATCAAACCTTTTAATCAAAATTTAAATTCCAAAACTTGAGGGCAAGTTTTGAAACTTTTTAAAACACAAGGATCAAATAGCAAATAACTTAAATTAAACAATTAATCTAATTATTATCTAATTTGACCTAAAATCAATTTCTTGCAAGATAAGTTACCGAATTAATACAAATAATCAAACTTTAATCAAATAAGGAATTTATTATCTAATCAATTGGTAATTATCTTTTGTTTAATCAAGGATACACTCAAAATATGATTAAATTCAAATTTTAATGACCCATAACAGTTAAGGCAAGTATCTTTGAGTAAAACAGCAAGAAATCCCGAAACTGCCTCCTTCTGACGCCCAAACTCGCCGAGTTCCTCTATGGAATCGCCGAGTAGGAGCCAACTCACCGAGTCCACATTGGAACTCGCCGAGTTCAGCAGGCAGAAAGCCAAAATTTCAATTTTGCAACAAGAATGAACATGCTAGGCATCAATATAATAGAAACCAACCTGGCCTCTAATACCACTGATGGATTTTAGCCATAAGAACATCCTATGTGCTCATACAAACCCTAATGCTTGGATCTAGGTTTCTCTATTGTACATGCAATTCATCCAAGACTTTAACCCCTAGATCTAGCATATGATAAACAATATAATATATGAATTAAGGTTTAGATCATACCTTGATTGTTATGTAGCAATAACAATCTCAAATCCTTCTTGTAATGACTTTAGAAAGCTTAAAGTCACAAATGCCACTCCTCTAATGGTTCACAAACACCAAGAGCAAGAGGATGAAAAGGAGAAGAGAAGGAGGCTTCCCAAAACGTGTGGAAACCCTAAGGATCTAGTTCACCACGTTTTTGGGGCTTAAGGGTCCTTTAAATAGTGAGGCTATTAGGGTTATCTAACAAGGAAACCCTAATTTGGATGCTTAGGCCCTAAGAAACCCATGAACCCTTCTTTAATAAGCCTTGGACGATTTCTAATGGGTTTCCCATAGAATTCGTCCAACCTTATATTATAAGGTAATCCATAGCCCAATTGCAATTATCTTATAATTACAATTCCAGTCCCTTAAGTTTAATTAATCTCTTTTAGTCACAAAATTAATTATCAATTAATTCTTGACTAATATTAATTAAACAATACGATTTCTCCTTTAATATATTATTCTCATAATATATTAAAAAATCATAATTAATCCTTTCTCTCCATAATTCATCCTATCAGGTTGCTTTGGTAAAGGCAACCCAAAAGGACCATGCACCATCGGGTCAAGTACATACCAAAATAGTTATGGACTTAGACACTAATCCATCACATTATGCGGGGCGTACATATTGAGTACACTGGGCGTACTAAGCCAAATGGTCTTGATTATCCTTTGGAGTACGCATGGCGTACAGGAAGTACGTTGGGCGTACTCCAGTCAGTCCCAAACCTTATTTTAGGGTCTTGGACCCTATTTAAACTACTTATCTCATAACCTAATCCTAATATCTTCAGTCTTCATCCCTCTAAACTATATAAATGTAACCCATGCCCCCATTTGAGTGGTTTTTGAGTTTTTGGGTGTTATTTCATGCTTTTGGTGCTCATAGAAGAAAAAGGAGCTTCTTTGAGAAGTGTGGTATTGCTTGAGGCTTTTGGATCCAGGCTTGTTACATCCTGATCTACATCTTGAAGGCATAAAGTTTCTATCTTGGTGATATTATATGTTAGATCTATTTCATGGAGTATTTGTGCATTTTGGAGTGTTTGTGTAAAAAATATGTTTTTGATCTACTCTAGAAGCAATGGGTGTTAGATCTTAGCGCCATTCAGTCCATCGGTTCATAAAAATGCAAGATTTATAGTGTATTTTGGTCCATGCAAGCATTAAGAACTTTGTTAAGTTCTTATTGAGCTTTTGAGTCCCTTTTGCCATGCAAGCACGTAAAGTAGGCAAATTTACGTGATAAGTAGTCTTATAGAATCAGATATGAAAGTTTGGCACTTTGTCTTAACCAATTAAGGGCTTATTGGAGTGAAAAAGGGGTATGAGGAATACGCTGGGCGTACGTAAGTGCACGCTCAACGTAATGCTAAGTATGTGCATAAATTGCTTGTACTTTGTGATTTGAGGCCATGTACGCGGGGCGTGCATCTTGAGTATGCGGGGCGTAATACCCAATTTAGCATTATTGGGATTTTTGAGTTTGGGCCTTGTTGGGCCATCGGGCTTCTGTTTTTGGGCCTTGGTTGGGCTAAGGACTTTCTTGGTATTTCTTTCTTGAGAATTTTTGGCACAATTAGGAAGTTGGGCCATATTCGGCTTTTGTTGTTTTTGTCTTGGGCTTTGGAATTCCATTTTGGGTTTTAGGCTTTCTATGCATGTTAGGTTGGGCTTTGGTTATTGAACGAGTAAGGAAAGGGAAAAATGGTCTTTTACCCTTAGGAAGTTAATTTATGGAGTAGGCCTCGGATTTTGGGCTATTAGGTTAATTATTGATTAAGATTGTAGTTATTGTTAGTTGGCGCGAGGTTACCCGGTTCGGCGGTACGAGCAATCATTTGAGTATCAGTGGATTGAGGTGAGTTTTCCTCACTGTACTTACGGTTCGAAGGTACCAAGGCCGTCCCTTTAGATTCTTATCCTTGTTTATCATATGTTGGTACGTTGTAGTGATCTATTAGATCTATATCCTGGTATGTAGGATGCATTGCTTGGTGATATGTAAGATCTGCCTGCTTGTCTGTTGACTGGTTATACGTTTAGCTGTGTATATGTCGCCATGGTGTAGGTGGGTTGAGACTGTACTTCTTTGTGATGTCACTCAATAAACCCAGTAATGTTTATATCTATATGTTTTTATGGTTTACTAGGCATATATATGTTTATCTGTTATGTGTATGTCGACATGTTATGGTTGGTTGGGTTGAAGCGGTCCTGCATTGTGTTGAAGGCCAAGACACTCATGGCAGATTAGATAGACTACAGGCCTTGCGAGGCGGTCCAGGCAGGTTGAAGGCCCGAAGGAGGGTCCATATATGTTGAAGGCCCGGTGCGGCAGACCAATCATGCTAAAGGTCCTGTGAGCGGTCCAGATAGGCTGAAGGTGCGTAAGGTGGTCCAATTATGCTAGAGTCTCTGTATGCATGTTGTTTGTTGGTATATGTTATCTGGTTGTGTGGTGGTACTTTAGGGAGAATCACCAAGCTTTGTTCTTATAGTTTTGGTTTATGGTTTTAGGTACTTTAGAGAACTGTGGCAAGGAAAAGGTGTGACCGTACACATCCTGATTCCATGTCATTGATCTTGGGAGACATTGATTTTTAAATAATGTTTTGAAAACAACGTTTCGTAAACACTTTAGTAAATGGGTTGTTTTGAAAAGTTTTAATTGGTTGAAATTTTTGGGATTTTACACCATTGCCAGTAGCAGATGGTTAACGGATATGGCTAATGCTTTCTGGGAAAGTTCTGCCATGAGGGATCGACGGCCAAATTTGCCTCCTGTCTTCTGAAAGACAGAGCCGAAGATGGGTTGGAGGAGGTAGACTTCACTTTAGGAGGTGAGGCCCTGGAGACGATGACTTGTGTTGAGTTGTGACTCGGTTCAGGGCCAGGTTTGTACCAGCTATGGAGGTGCAACAGTTATCGAGGGAGTTTCATGACCTTCGCCAGACGACTAAGACTGGAGCAGAGAGCACTACCAAGTTCTGGGAGAGGGATTTGTTGGTTCTGCAGTATGCAGTGGATGATGAGATAAAGAAAGTGAGATATCTTGACATGTTGAGGGATGACATCAGGGAGTTTGTGAGTCTATTAGGGTGTCAGATCATGAATGATATGATTGCTAGAGCCCGAAAGTGTGAGGGTAGTGCTGGAGCCCCAACAATGAGAGAGTCGAGCATTGCAGTGTTAGTCAGGGGAGGGCATCATTTCATGATGTTCATTTGGACTTCCTCCATGGTCTTCATTTGGAATGCCATGGACTACCCCCATGGTCTTATACCCGTGGGCCATGGGCTGCCCCAATGGTCTTAGCCATTTGCCATGCCCCCCCCCCATGGTCTTTACATGAACACATAACACAACAAATCAAACATTCATTGTACATACAACTATTAAAGCTTCATAATAAATATGGGCCGGCCTTGGTGCCTTCGACGCATTGGTATGGTGAAGAGACTCACCTCATTTTGCTGAACACAAAAGTTGCTCGCCTAATAGTCTGATACCTCACACTGAACAATGGAACAATTAACCCTAAATTAGGATTATAACACATCTTAGTCAAAGATTCCAAAGACCTAAGCCTAAGTCCTTTCATGATGGCCAAAAAGTCTTTCCTTTACTAATGGGCCTAGGATCCAAGATAAAAACTATTAATGGCCCACACAACCAAACAAGCCCAACGAATACAAGTATGGACCAAAACTAAATAACATTCCATCAATCCTATATGGTAGCAGGTCCAAAACAGAAAAAAGACCCAATAAGCTCATAAGTCCACACGAAGCCCAAATCCATCTGGGTGCGTACGCCCAGCGTACAACTCCAGTATGCTTAGCGTACTAAGCCTCTTACTTATACGTGCAACGTACACAAGGTTATGCCAAACATACAAATAGAAGATGCACAATGACCATTAAGTGCTTAATACTTGGGATTTCAACAACCAATTTCAGATCTTAGCTCATTAAGATGTCCTAAGGCATAAAGTTGGCAACTTTATGTCCTTACATGCCATAAGGGACTCTAAAACTTCATTCTTCTCATTAAAACTTCATATAAGACCTCACACTCATGCATGGCATCTAAACAACCTTCAAGATGGCCCTTTATGCATCTAGTATGCTCAAAGAGCTTAGATCTGATCATCCAAGTCCCTGGAGTCGCTCAACTCACAAGAGAAGGTCCAAAAACCAAAAAGGGACTCCCTACCAATACTTTATCTCAACTAACAAAAGAGATGACAAGGTTCTGACTTTATACCTACAGAAGTTCCTCAAGATGAACTTGATGCAGGATCTAGAAGCTCAATGACACCTAAGCCCTGATCACCACATTCTCCCTCTTGAATGCTCTCTAAAATGGCCACCAAAACACTCTTTATGCTAAAGAATCACACTCACAAGAAAATCTGGGGTTAAGCGATGAAATGAGGCTATGGAAGTTGATTAGAGTTTGGTCCAAATGGTGAAAGGTTGCTTAAATAGGTCACAAGTCCAGAAATTAGGGTTTTGGCTATCTTCCACGTATGCTCCGCGTACGTGGTTCATCTCCACGATCCTTCCACCTCAGTACGCTAAGCGTACTCATAAGTGCACCCAGCATACGGAAGGGACCAATTTTTCAATAAAAATTCATTTCAAGCAAAAGAAGGGTAAAAACCTAGATTGAAGTGTTACAACTCTCCTCCACTTGAACTAGACTTCGTCCTCGAAGTTCGTAGTCGCAAGCAGATCCGGGTAATGCTCTTGCATCTCATCCTCTGGCTCCCACGTCCATTCGAAGCCCTTCTGGTGCTGCCACTGCACCTTTACTAACTTCACTTCTTTCTTCTGTAGGGCTTTTGTTTTTCTGTCCAGAACCGCAATGGGCTTCTCCATAAAATTCAAGCTCCCATCAACCTGAATATCATCCAAATAAATGACTACGGCCTCATAAGCAATATACTTCCGAAGCTGAGACAGGTGGAATGTGTTGTGGATTTGACTGAGCTCATTCGGTAGATCGAACCGATAAGCAACCCTACCGACCCAGGTATAAATCCTGAACGAACCAATATATCGGGGCCCTAGCTTGCCTTCTTCCGAAACCGAACGAAACCCTTCCAAGGTGACACCTTTAGCAACACAAAATCACCCACTTGGAACTCAAGGTCTGATCGACAACGGTCAGCATAGCTCTTATGGCGGCTCTACGCAATATGCTTGGCAATTGGGTTGGGTTCAGGTTGGCGGGTCAGAAAACATGAACTCAACCCAAACCATATAATATATGGGTTGGCGGGTTGGCGGGTTGGCGGGTCACGGGTTGGTGGGTTGGAAATCTTAACCCAGCCCAACCCATATAATCCGTTTAAGTATATGGGTTCTCGGGTTCACAAGTTAATGGGTCAAACCCAACCCATATAACTCATTTAATAAATATGCAACACGTTTTAAAAAGTGAGGTTTTTTCAACATAAATTCATATAATGATTAAAGTAATTAACATAAAAAAAGGTTTTCAACATAAATTCATAAAGTTAATAACATCCAAATAAAAATGAAAAATGAAAACAATCATAGAAAGTGGATGTGTTCTTCGTTCGTGATTCGTGAGTATCTAAAAAATAACGACATGTATTTTTTGTTTTTTGATTAACGAACCGCAAACGCACATTAGTCACATATGGATACAGAAGGAATACAATGATATGAAATATTATGAATACGGATGGAAATCAATTTTCATTAATAATTAAATATATCATTTTTTAAATGTAATATATATATATATATATATATATATATATATATATATATATATATATATATATATGTGTGTGTGTGTGTGTGTGTATATATATATATATATATATATGGGTTGGCGGGTTGACCCGCTAACCCAAACAGATAACCCAACCCAACCCATGATATAAACGGGTAGGTGGGTCAAAAATCTCAACCCAAACTTGTCTATTTTCGGGTTGGGTCGGTGTCGGGTTACGGGGTGGGTCGAGAGTTGCCTCCCTTACTACGCAACCCTCAGTCTATCACACACCTGGTGAATCAACTCAGTAGTCTTAAGAACCACCTTCGCGGCTGGCGCTTCCCATGACTCGATACCCAACCTCACCCCAAAAAATTGGAGTCCTACACTTCTGACCATACAACATCTCAAACAGGGGGGGTCTGTCAATACTAGCATGATAACTATTGTTGTACGAGAACTTTGCTAGTGGAAGGTAAGTATCCCAACTCCCTCCAAAGTTCAATACACATGCTCGAAGCTTATCCTTGAGCGTCTTAATCGTCCACTCACTCTAACCATCAGTTTGGGGGTGGTAAGCAGTGCTGAAATGCAATTGAGTACCTAACTCCTAATGGAACTTCCTCCAGAAGCTGGAGGTGAAATGAACATCATGGTCCGAGACCACAGATACCGGCATCCCGTGCTTGACCACCACCTCCCGCACATAAATATCTGCTAATTTATTGGCGGAGATACTCTCGATAATCAGAATAAAATGTGCACTCTTAGTAAACCTATCCGTAATAACCCAAATGGAATCCACACCCTGTGTCGTCCTAGGTAACTTCGTGATAAAATCCATGGTGATCTCTTCCTATTTCCACATGGGAATAGGTAGCGACTGAAGCTTGCTGTGAGGCCTCTGATGTTCGGCTTTGACCTTCCTGCAGGTCAAACACCGCTCAACAAACCACACAACTTCCCGCTTCATGCATGGCCACCAATAACTTAATCTCAGGTCGCAGTACATCTTTGTGGCCTCAGGATGAATAGAAAACTTTGACTTGTGTGCCTCCTCTAAGATCCTTTGGCTCACACCCCCGAATGTCAGAACCCAAACTCTGCCACACCGAGTCAATTAGCCTAGACCATCTCGAACAAACAATGGAATTTTCCTCTGAATCCGATCAATCTTCCAATTCTCCCTTTTCAAACCCTCCACCTGTGCCTCCTTAATCATATGCAATAAAGGTGAAATCTCTGTCATCCTCAACCAGACATATCCAATCGGAGCACTAGCTGTGTTACGAATCAAAACATTGGCCACCACATTGGCCTTCCCAGGATAGTACAAAATCTCACAGTCATAATCTTTTACCACATCTAACCATCTCCCCTGCCTCATATTCAAATTCTGTTGATCCATCAAATATTTCAAACTCTTGTGATAAACAAAAATGGTGCATCAGACCCTATATAAATAATGCCTCCAAATCTTGAGGGAAAATACCACCGCCCCCAATTCCAAATCATGAGTGGGATAATTTGCCTCATGAGGCTTCAGCTGCCTCGAGGCATAAGCAATTACATCCCCCCTCTACATCAAAACAGCTCCTAAACCCGAACTAGAAGCATCACAATACACTACAAAACCATCCAATCCCTCGGGTATTGCTAGTATTGGGGCCTCACATAATTTCTGCCTCAAAGTCTCGAAATCTAATTGATGATTTGGACCTGCCGAAAGGTCACACTCTTCTTGGTCAAACGGGTCAAAGGTACGACAATTTTTAAGAAATCCTGGATGAATCTCCGATAGTACCCCACTAGCCCCAAGAAACTTTGGATCTTGGATGTGTTCTTCAGAACCTCCCAACGCATTACCGCCTTAATCTTGGCTAGGTGTACCAAAATACCGTGTTGGTTGATGATGTGCCCCAGAAATTGCACCTCACACAACCAAAACTTGCATTTGGAGAATTTGGCATACAACCTCTGCATCCTCAAGGTCTTCATTACCAAATGCTGCTGGTGTTGCTCGTTGTTCTTATAATAGACCAAAATATCATCAATAAAAACGATCACAGACCGATCCATCATCAGTCTACAAAATCGGTTCATGAGATCCATGAACGTCGCTGGAGCATTGGTAAGCCCAAATGGCATCACCACAAACTCGTAATGACCATAACGAGTTCTGAATGCCGTCTTCTGTATGTCTTCATCCCTGATTCTCATCTAATGATACCCTGACCGAAGAACAATCATGGAAAACCAATATGCACCCTAAAGCTGATCGAATAAATCATCAATCCTCAGATGTGGGTAACGGTTCTTCATCGTCAGCTTGTTCAGCTCCCGATAATCAATAAACATCATGTGTGACCCATCTTTCTTTTTCATGAACATGATTGTTGCTCCCCATGGGGAACTGCTCGGACGAATGAATCCCCGGTCTAGCAGCTCCTAAAGCTATGTAGACAGCTCCTGCATCTCAAGCGAAGCTAGATGGTACGACGCCTTGGCTATCAGAGTCACACTAGGCACCAAATCCATTCAAAACTCCACTTGCCTCTCGGGAGGCACCTCGGGAAACTCCTTTGGAAATACATCGTGAAAATCCCGCACAACAAGTACACTGCTCATCTATGACATAACCTTCACCCTCATATCTGAGACATAAGCCAAAAACCTAGAACAACTCTGCTGAAGAAATCTCTTAGCCCTCGCAGCCGAACAGAGTGATGGCCCATGCGAGGATCTCTCCCCATGGATAACCAGTTCTCCCCCACTTGGGGTTCAAGCTGACGCTCACAATCTATCATGGCCCCATTAGGCCCTAACCAATCCATCCTAATGGTCACCTTCAATCATCTCAAAGGTATCGGAACCAAATCAATAAGAAACCTCTCCCTGAACATATTCAGGACACTCCTCCGAAATACCCTTGCAACGCTCATGGTACAATCATCCTCAATCTCCACTTAAAGTGGGGAATCCAAAGTCCCCGGAGCATCTCGAAACTTCTTGTTGGGTGCAAGAGATACAAATGATCGGTAGCCCCCGAATCAAAAAGAATATGAGCCGACAAACCATTGACCAAAAAGGTCCCTATACAAAATCATAACCATATAAGCATAAACAATAAAATAAATAAAATAGGAATAGATCACATACGAGTCACGATGTCTGGCACTGCTCGGGCCTCCTATGTAGTCAACTGACATGTGCGGCTCTTCACTACAGGAGCATCTGCCTTAATCTAATCCTCATCGTGGCGAGCACAGGCACTGCTACTGCTCCTCCTCCTCTAACCAACCTCGGATAATCGGCCTTTTTATGATTTTTCTGGTTGTAGTGGAAACAAATAAAGCCCTTCTTGGGGTAATCCCGACTTATGTGACCCGGCTGGCCACATGCATAACATGTTGAGCCTACTGCTCGATAGGATCCACTGTGCGGCCTACCGCGCATGGCACATCGACCATGACCCTGTTGGCCCCTGCTGCGAGGATCAGAGGTCTTAGGCTTCTTGGCCTGACTCATTGCTGCCTAAACTTGATCTGGCTTCAACTTGGTCCGGAGGTTCAACTCAATTTCCCGTTCACGTGCCTTCTCTACCATGTCATTTATGGTCTTGTACCCCAGAAATCTCATAAACTCCCGGATAATATCCCTCAGCATGGAATGATACCTCGTCTTCTTCATCTCCTCATCCGCAACATATTACAGAGCCAAAAGTGCTATCTCCCCAAAGTTGGTGGTGATCTCCGCCATAGTCTTTGTAGTCTGTTGTAGATCCTGAAACTATCTCACCAAACGTTGCACCTCGATAGATGATGAAAACTCTTGATCAAACCTCCTAACAAATTCTCCCAAGTCATCTCAGCCACACCTGCTGATCCAACCTCGCGGGTAACCTCCTCCCACCAGTCTCGTGCTCGATCCCTCAACATACAAGATGCGAACCCCACCTTTTGCTGCCTCGGGGCAAAAGCTCGTGCATTGGCCATTTTTCATGCCTGCCACCCAACGTTGACTAGTGATAGGATACCTAAACCCAAAGAACTCAGGTGCTCCACATGCCTTAAACTCCCTCAACGAGGGAGCTCGGGCCCCAGTCTATCCTGCAACAATCTCAGCTAGGAAAGGCCTGAGCCGCTCCTCCATGATCTCCATGATGCCCACCTTGACGGTACCAAAGATCACTGGGGTACCGTCAAGTATGCGACGAGTAACCTCGAGTGCGATAAGATCGCACAACCTATCCTTAATAGGCTCTATAGCAGAGCCTGAACCTGATCCTGAACCCGAACCTCACGTGATCATCACCATTCTCAACTGAAAAAATATCACAAGACAAAAATGATAAGGAATTCATAAGGGATTCCACCACATTGGACTCCTTAGAGCTTCCAGGTCTGACAATTTTTCGGGTACAAGTCTTGTGCTTTCAGTAGTACGGGCCCAATACTACTTTCCACATCTACCTATACCTTGCCCAAGGCCATACCTGATACCCTTAATTCACTCGACCACACATCATGACCCACAAAACACAACACCATCTCAGGTCCTAGACTATCCTAGGATTTCCCAATTCCTGAAAAATAAACCAATCATAGCAGGTTACCCTATGCATGCAAGTTATACACAAATAGAATCACATAGAATGTCAAATAAGCTTCTACCCTAAACCACAACCAAACAAGGAACATGAATAGGGCATAATTCATCATTCTAGGGCTATGCAATCCTAGACATATACAACTTTGAAAGCATACACATGGCAGTTAATTTATTCAATCAAAAGTTTCCAAATATAACTATAGCATGGCTACTATATTGGGAACACTTACTTGAGCTTGACAGATTGCGCGCATTGCACTCTCCTGTTTGTCTTACAAAAATTTGTTTTCAAGAAAATTTATAACTTTTGGTTTCTTTTGAAAAAGGGTTTACCATTTCCTCGGTTTGAATTCCGACACACCCAAGAGTATGTCCAAACCCCTCAAACCAAGGCTATGATACCAACGTGTAAAATCCCAAAAATTCAAGTAAAATTTTTCATTTAAATATTAAAAATTCCCAATTAATAATTAGAAGTTCAAACCACAATTTGTTTCAAAGATTCCAATACATAAACATATTATTCAGAAAGATTAGAGTGTCTATAACAACTAGTGAGGAAAAATGTTGGAGAGTGCACACTGCGTCATCATGTCGAGCACTTGCCCTTAGATCCTGAAGTACCTGAAACAACCAACAAACTATAAGTTAATTCTTAGCGAGTTCCCAATAACATACCCAACCATATAACCACATAATGCCATGCAAACATACACATAAGGATGCCATGGACTCCCTCCATGCTCTTCATTCGGAATGCCATGGACTACCCCCATGGTCTTATACCTACGGTTCATGAGCTCCCCCATGGTCTTAACCATTTTCCGTGGGCTCCCCCATGGTCTTTACATAAACACATAACACAACAAATCACACATTCGCTGCACATACCATTAGTAAAGCTTCATAATCAATATGGGCCTATCCTAGTGCCTTCGACCTATTGGTATGGTGAGGAGACTCACCTCAGTCTGCGGAACACAAAAGTTGCTCGCCTAAAAGTCCCATTCCTCACACTGAACAATGGAACAATTAACCCTAAATTAGGATTATTACTCGTCTTAGTGAAGGAGATAAAAGACCTACGCCTAAGTCCTTTCATGATGGCCCAAAAGTCTTTCCTTTACTAATAGGCCTAGGATCCAAGATAAAAACTATTAATGGGCCACACGACCCAATAAGCCCAACCAATACAAGTATGGCCCAAAACCGAATAAAAGTCCATCAACCTTAAATGGGACCATGCCCAAAACAGAAAAAGGCCCAATAAGCTCATAAGTCCACACGAAGCCCAAACCCATCCGGGGTACGTACGCCTAGTGTATCACTCCAGTACGCTTAGCGTACTGAGATTCTTGCCTGTACATGCATCATACATAAGGTTACTCCTGACGTATAAACAGAAGATGCACCAATGACCATTAAGTGCGTAATACTTGGGATTTCAACGACCAATTTCAAATCTGAGCTCATTAAGAAGACTTAAGGCATAAAGTTGGCAACTTTATAAAAAGGTTTACCTTTTGAAGATGTCTATACCAATTCCTTAGTTTGAGTTCAGACACACCCGAAAGTGTGACGGAATCCCTCAAACCAATGCTCTGATACCAACTTGAAACATCTCAAAATATAGCCCAAAAATTTCGTTTTAATTCAGTAGTAAAAACCATCAATATCCTGCATCACATAAAAGTCATAAAACCATGTATCTCAGAATATCATTATATGTCAATGTAACAATATCATATGTCAATATTAGAGTAACTCCTCCCAGGCCAAACACTGTGGTGTGTGTCATGCTGTCATCCCGGGCTCTTCCCCTTGTTAGTGGAAGTACCTGAAACCAAAACTGAAAACTATATGCATGAAGCTTAGTGAGTCTCCCTAACTACCACATACCATACACCTATCACATAAACATATCTTGGGCCCCTCCCCTGCTACATTGAGTCAGGCTCGGCGTCGGGCCCCGCCCAACATGGAACCATATTCGGCATCGGGCCCCACCCGGCATCGAGCATATCTCAGAATACATGTGAACACAATCAAATAGTACACATAAACCTAAGCATATATAATGTACATTTAAACATTCCTCGGGCCCCGCCTGACATCGTACCGTAGTCCAGAACTACTACTAACTAAACGGGCCAGCCTTGGTGCCTTAGACCTGTTCCTACTGGAGGAAACGCACCTCGTATGCTAGCTGTGAAATCTCGTGTGAGGAATCTTTGATGGCTGCTCCAACGAGTCCCCGACAATCAATTTCACAATAACACTTAATCAAAATCTAATAATCCTCCTTAGGGTAAAATGACTATTTTACCCCTGGTCAAAGTCACGTCCCGATCAAAGTCAAAGTCAAGGTCAATTCCCAGTCGACTCAACTCGTCGAGTTACCTCCTAACTCGACGAGTTCCTATACTACTCAGACTTGTGATCAACGGAGTCAACTTGTCGAGTCCCTTCACAGACTTGTTGAGTTCTACTTGGCATAGGATCGGGACAACCCGACTCAACTCGTTGAGTCCTTTTCTGGACTCGTCGAGTTCCCATGTCTGTTTGGGATATCTTAATGGATTAAGCCCCTACACTTCAGATCCAAGCTTCATACTTCACAAAAACCCTTAAAATGTCCTTTTAAGGGCAAAGTTTCTAACTTTACCCATTAATACCTCTTCTTAAAAGGTTTATCTTAAACCCTAATTCTTAGGGACCTAGAACTTGGTCCTTATGTCAATCATATACCCAACAAAAGCTTACAACCTTAGAGCTAAACCCCTAACACTACTTGGACACGTAAAGTTCCCACCTTTTTCCACATCCATGGCCTTTTGGGGCTAAAAAGGCCAATATGACACTCTATGGCTTGCATGGGGACTCCAATGGCATAAAGTTTGCACCTTTATGTCATATCAACCCCTCTAGGTCCTAGATCTGGAAGAATACCCACTTGGGTCGATCATTCTCCAAAAGCTATCATTCTTGGACCAAAAACCTTCAAAAAGATGGACATATAGAGATCTAATGAACTAATTGCCAAGATAGAAACTTGATTACAAACT
This sequence comes from Lactuca serriola, assembly GCF_051521515.1. Taxonomy (NCBI): domain Eukaryota; kingdom Viridiplantae; phylum Streptophyta; class Magnoliopsida; order Asterales; family Asteraceae; genus Lactuca; species Lactuca serriola. Next base: position 180,744,014 of record NC_136414.1, read on the forward strand.
TAAAGAGATCTAAAAATATGCCATTTGTTGAATATATAAGTAAATCAAACTTCTAACAAATCTGTACGGTTCTCATGACCAAAATGCTTTTTATATATGGATTTTGAATACCAATTTATATAAAATAGAATCATATCACTCTTCGTGAAAACATAAGATAACTAAATTTACCCTTGAAACCTTGTACAAACATTTGTATAGTTTATATGTGAAACCTCATAGATTTTGTAAATTCATGTCGTGGTAGTAATTAAGTATTATCTTACTTGATTTAGAAACCGACACTTAACCAAGGGGGAAAACTCTTCCCGCATAAATATTTGTGTTTTCGCGTGAAAATAAAGGGTTTATATGAATAACTTATTAATTAAGTATTATATGAATTAATTTATGGTATTGACACTTATCGTTATGAGTAACAAGTTATCAACTAGTATAAGTGGACAAAAATCTCTGTATATATCCTATTTCAATCCTATACGGTATCAACAGTACATTCAGGGTCTAAAATGAGGTCATAACCGAACTGTGACGAAAACCTATGCACCAACATTGGAAGATTGTGTTGAAAGCCCACACCACGTTTTTGATGAACTGATGAAAAAAGTTAAAGAAGAAATGCCAACGCCCAAGCTCGACTCGTCGGTCGAAGGTTGTAGCTAGAAACCGGTGGTGGGATGTCAACCCCTATAAGCATGTGATTTTGAACTTATACTCGACGTTGCTCGTTCCATACTGATTAACGGTTATGTCACAGAGGACTTTCTGCTAAGATGTACGGTCTTATTGAGGTTACAAATGTAGCCCTTGCAACTTAGGAAATGATCATAACTCATGAAGCTTTTAGAAACAAACGTAGTTCATTAGAACGCCCCATGGGTATGATGGATCCTAACAATATGTCTAGGTATCCTAACCCTAAACTTTCTGATACAAGACTCTTGAATACTTATAATTCTTTGATTTTTAGGAATGATTTTTATTTAAGTCTCTTACTATTTGGGATTCATAAGACTTAATGATTTCCAAAGTTTATTATTTGTTGTGATGAAATTCGGACAACATAATGGCTGTTATGGATAATATTTTCTAGGTTTCAACCAATTTGAAACCAACAATTTCCATAACATTAATAATTTACATGATTAATACTATACAATATTTCGCAAATAACGACTCTTAAGTAGTGAAGTCGATCATATTATTTATTAAAATAAAAATTCATAACTTAATAAACCGACTTAAATTTTTATAGTTAATATAAAAATATATTAATACATTTTACATTTATTTTTACACAATCTTATACAATAAAAGTTAAATTCGATACTTTTAACTAATAATTATAAATTTTTTTAAACATGGTTTTTCGACCACATATGTCAATGTATTTTCCTTTTACGTGATAAATGTGTGGAATAATATTTATGATTACATAATATCTTAATATACATATTAATAATCACGACAAACTATAAGCATAGTATCTTTTAGCAATCTACTTTACTTGTATAGTTTATTAATGATTGATAACATTTTAGTTTTCTATTTAATAAGTTTTTGACCAATAATAAGGTATCATGCTATTTTGTGTATAAAACATGAAAATATCAAAACTTTAATTGACACGTATGTGTCCCCCCACCCCCACCCCTCCCCCAAAAAAAAACAGTAAAAGAGGGCCGTAGAAATTTACCACTGAAGCGTGAGTACCAATCGTACGAATTCGGTTTCTTTGAGAAACTTATAGTGAGAAACCACAAATCCACAATTCATGAGCTTTGAAATACTCTCGGGACCGTTTCGTAACAAATATAAACCATCGGGGTTGTTGGGTAATTTAATTAACCAAAATAGAATTGTTTTGGTTAAAATAATTCAATGAAGGGACTGAAATGGTTTAAATGGGTTTAGTGTTTGAGTTCTGGACTGGTATCGTTAAGAAATGCCATGGGAGGGGCTGTTTTAAATAAATGGGATCAAAGTTTGGGGTTTGGGAGTGATTTCAAATAAAGAGTTTAACAGTGGGATAATTTTGTCTTTTTGTCGAAATCAGAAGGGGTTAGGGCTTTTTAATTCCCCGTCTCTTGTTTGGATCGGGTAAATATGGGAATGCACGAAAGCTTCCAGTAGATGGAACGAAGGCGACGAAGCAGATGAACGAAGGGAGTCGAGTCGAGGACGGCGAGAAGGAAACGGGAAGTCTCGCAGGCGCGTTTTCGTCGTTTGATTCGCGAAGAGGAAGGAGTCTCCGGGGGTTTAACGAGGCCAAAGGGGAAGGTGGGTGAAGCAGCGAGGCTTCTCTCTTCTCGTCCGGCTGCGGGGAGCGACTTCCAGGCGTCGCAAGCAGCAATAGCTTCGAAGCAGATAAGGTTCTCGGCGGTTTTGCTCGACTGAAGGGGAAGATGACGGTGCGAGGGGTTCGATCAGTGGGAAGGAAGGGTTCCGACGAGAAGTTTCAGCGGTGGTCGATGGAACTGGCACCGGTGATAGCTGGAGAAAAGCGGTGGCCGCAATGGATGAAACTGGTTGCAGCGGACGACGACGGTGGCTCTGCTGCCTCGTTTCTCTTTTGTTCCGGCGAAAACACGGGTGAGAGGTACGAAAGTGAAGGCAGCAGCGAGGCGTAACAGTGTATGGGGCTGAGGATGGTAGTTTGTTGTCCAACAGGTAAGTGTATGGGGCTGCTGCTGCAACCCCTTCGTTCTTCCTTTTTTTTTTTTTTTGGTGTGTTGACCGCAATGGATTAACTTTGATGTTTGGGTTGTGGTGTTTAATAGGGAATGGAAGCAAGGATTCACTCTGTTGTGAATTTGATGGGAAGGAAGAAGAAGGACCAGCAGCAATGGTATTCAGGGGCTGTTTGTTTGCTTTGATTGATAGGAAGAGGAGTAGGAAAACGAGGCTGCTGTCCCTCTTGTTTTTACCGGAAAGAGCTCCTCCTCCGGAGGACTTTGACCGTCAATCAAAGGAAAAGGAGAGAGGGATCGAAAGTTTAAGTGGGAATAAGGTGAGAACGGTTGAATTCTGCAATAAGTGATCTTAATTCAGATTTTGGAATACTTTTTGATGAATTTGTGGTACTTGGAAATCTTGGAAGGATTTAGAGAGTGCATTGTACTTATTTATTCATGTGTGTAAAAATTTGTGGTACTTGGAAATCGTGGAAGGATTTTTAGAGTGCATTGTACTTATTGATTCATGTGTGTATAGGTGTGGTGTACTGATTGTGTGTTTGTTTAATGCTTTGGAAAATTATCATATAACCACATAACCAATGGTTTAAAACCCGGGTTGACCTTGCTGGTTCAATCGGTTGGACCGTGACTCGGGGTAGAAGGCAGGTCAAATGAGAACAATATTTTGTAAATGTCACACCCCAAAACCAAGAATGGCGGAACGTTCTGGGGCGGAGGACGTCATGTATAGTATCATAACACAGTAAATGTAAATAAGCAAACAACATCATCCATTGCATTAAATAAATAATTTTAATACAATTGTGTTCTGTACAGTTATAGACACCAAAATAATGAAACACAAAATGATATGAGATGAGTCTTGAATGCACTCCATCTTCTCAAAAGCTGGCCTCTGTACCTGTCTACTGATGACCTGAGAATACAAGTTATTTTGAAAGAGTTTATCAGCATTAAGCTGGTGAGTTCATAAGTATTTTAGTGTCAATGTTTCTTGTAAAAACGTTTGAATCTGTCTCAATGTATAAGTTTGTAAAAATGTAAGCAAATGTTTGAAAGTGTTTGTAAAAGTTTGAATTTGTCTCAATGTATAAGTTTGTAAAAATGTAAGCAAATGTTTGAAAGTGTTTGTAAAAGTTTGAATCCCTCAGAAAATCCTATATTTTCTATAAAAGTAACCTTCTACCAAGGCTTTGATATTTTGTATACTTGCTCATTGTAAGAGTATGTGATTTCCCAAGTGTAACTATCATTAGATAAAATATAGTATGTACATTAATGCTTAAGTGGGGTTATCACTAAAATATGTAATGGGTAAATCATTGTAGTACTGTAGCTTTGTATATTAAGACTACTGCTGTACTTACTATTACTACCTTAAACCGGATTTATATTAAGGTATATTGTGATAAATTGCACCATGCTATCGACTGGTAACAACGACATAATGAATGGTCGTAATAAAATAATGACGTTTGGCACCCGCAGACCTGCAGGTCCGGCTGTAGCTAGCAGCAAGGTGTAGGATAGTCAATCCAGTATAGATCTATACTCAAACTCACGCCCTCTCTCCAAGAGGATTCTGGCTACAACTCGGGACATGACATTTAAGGCATGCACCGATACAGTGGATCACAATTGATATCGTATTCATGTATATGTATTGTTTCTCGTATATCTGTATATGTATTGTTTCTCGTATATCTGTATATGTATTGTTTCTCGTATACCTATATATGTATTGTTTCTCGTATTTCTATATATGTATTGTTTCTCGTATCTCTGTATATGTATTGTTTCTCGTATCTCTCTATATGTATTGTTTCTAGTATTTCTGTATATGTATTGTTTCTAGTATTTCTGTATATGTATTGTTTCTAGTATATCTGTATATGTATTGATCCTGCGTTACCCCAATGGTAACCAACTAATGATGTACTGATGAGTATGACTATGGAAGTACTTTTATGTCTATACATGTATATATGATATATAAGTAATATGGAAATAACCTTCGGAGGGTCACCCAAAATCCCACCAGACCACATCCAAATCGAGGAAAAGGAAATAGGGCGGATGGCATTCCTAAGCCTTTTGAACATTATTTATATACCTATACATATATGGGCATGCAATTGGATATATAAAGCATAAATAAGTTTTCATAAAACATTTTGAAGCATAAATGTAATTTCAAGAGAAGATTGACTGGATGTCGATCTATAAATCATTTTGAAAGCATAAGTTGATAAAGCAGTTTAAGTATAAGAAGCATTTGTTTGAATCACAGTCTATAAGTAAGTTTGGATAGTAAAACAGTTTGTAAAACATTTTAATAGTAAAGCAGCTTGAAAAGCAGTTTGAACAGTGGTGAAAATCGTTGTTTTCCTAGTTATTAATCACATGTGATTAAACACAATCACCTGTGATTGAAGCAATAACTTATAAGTATTTGACTTGTATTTCCCCCCCCCCCCCATAAAGTGTTATAAAACATTTAAAATCATTTCAAAGGTTGATTCAAGGGGTATGAACTCACTTGTGGTGAGTCGTTTGAATTGCAGTGTTGGCTACCGTGCTAGGTGGCAAACGGAGACTGGTTTACACGCACGAGCCTAGTTATCATATAATAAGCATATATATAACTAATTAGACATATAATAACTTAAATAAATAAGTTAAGACACTTAGAAAACATTTAAACACTTTTATGAGTGTTTAAGGTTCAAATGGTTGCATCTAAGTTGCTACGGGACAAGGCAAAAGGGTTTGAAACATCAAAGGGCCTTGTATAGGAGTTCACCACCCAACAAACCCCACACCTTGGAGTTTACGGCCGTAAACTCATAGGTTTATGGCCGTGAACTCCTCAAAGGGTTGTTTTGGGTGTTTTGTGGTGTTATCTTGATCCTAGAACACTCCTAGCTTTATTGGAATAACACATGAAGTAGTTTAAGGCTCTAGAACACTACATATGGGAGTTTACGGCCTAAGGTTCACTCACCCTAGATTTTACGGCCGTAAACTCTAGGATTTTAATTGTTTTGTGGCTCTTAAACATCAAGGATGGCTTCCATGAATTTATCTAAGGCTAATGGGGACAAGAGGCAAAATTTGGTGCCTTCACTTGGAGTTTACGGCCCAAGTCATGTTCCTTGGCCGTAAACTCCTTTCAAGGAGTGGTTTTTATGTGTTCTTCTCTCCATTCTAGTCCCAAGGGTGCAAGGTAAATTGTCTAAAGGCTTAAGGTGTGCTTGGAATGATTTTTACCCTTCAAAAAGGGGTTTACGGCCCAAGAGGGGTTCTTGGCCGTAAACTCCTACAAACTTATGATTTTTATGGGTTTTTGTTGTTCTAAATAAGCACAAGCAATTGAGGATTTAAGTCCTTAAGCATTTGGGGGAGTTTAGGGCACTAATTGCACTTGAAAAGGGGTTTACGGCCCAAGGTAGTTCCTTGGCCGTAAACTCCAAGAACTTGTGTTTCTTGGATGCTTTCTAGGCTACAAAGATCATACACTAAGTCCTTGTTAAGTCCTCTAACATAGGAATGGGTCTAGAAAGCATTAAAGTTCCATTTTGGAGTTTACTCCCCAAGAACGTTCTTGGGCGGTAAACTCCCGGATCTTGGAATCTAAACATGTTATTGCTGTTAATAAGCATTAAACAAGTATTGAAACACATATAGAAAAGTAGACTCACAATCTGGGATGAAAACCCGAAGATCCGTCAGAGAGAATATGGCTTTTCTCTATTTGGAATTGTGAATAATGAATTAATTTAATTCAGAAAACTATTTATAGTCCTGGAATATTTTGGCAGAAAATATTTTTATTCCTGACGTTGGACTGTAACAGTATGAAACTTGGAATGCCCAATTTTCACAAAACCAGGAGCATCCACTCTCCTGATATCATCTAAAACCTAAACCCTAATGTACACAAACTTGTTCGGAAAAGCTTGAAAATCACAAAAACTGAACTAGCCTCTATTGAATAGATGATGTTCATACAATGGAAATTTCGGGTTGTCACATCATCCCCCTGTTAGAGGGAATTTCGTCCCGAAATTAGAATTTAAGCAAATAAAAGTTACAAACAATTAAGCAAAAAGATGAGGGTATTTCAACTTCATCTGATCCTCGCGTTCCCAAGTGAATTCCGGTCCTCGCTTGGCGTTCCAGCGAACCTTCACGATAGGGATACTGCTTTGCTTCGTCTGCTTGACCTCACGGTCCATGATCTCTACAGGTTCTTCCACGAAGTTGAGGCTCTCATTGATCTCGATCTCGTCGAGTGGGATTACGAGAGTCCCGTCGGACAGACACTTTTTCAAGTTGGATACGTGGAATGTAGAATGTACGTTACGCAGTGTGTCGGGTAGATCAAGTTTGTAAGCTACGGGGCCAACTCTGGCAAGAATCTCGAAAGGCCCTATGTACCTCGGATTAAGCTTCCCATGCTTGCCGAAGCGTATCAAGCCTTTCCAGGGTGAGACTTTGAGAAGGACTCGGTCTCCCACCTGAAATTCCAAAGGTTTTCTTCGTTTATCGGCGTAGCTCTTCTGTCGGTCTCTAGAGGCTTTCAATCGTTCACGGATCTGAACGATTTTCTCTGTCGTTTCCCGAATGATTTCCGGACCGGTGAGTGTACTGTCGGAAGCTTGCCCTCTTGCTAATTGGGTATCACCAACCTCAGCCCAGCACAGAGGGGATCTGCACTTGCGGCCGTAGAGAGCTTCGAATGGAGCAGCCTTGATGCTTGTGTGATAACTGTTATTATAGGAAAATTCGACAAGGGGTAAATGAGTATCCCATGCCTTCCCAAAATCAATCACACAGGCTCGCAACATATCTTCCAATGTTTGAATGGTTCTCTCACTCTGTCCGTCGGTCTGTGGATGGTAGGCTGTGCTCATGTCCAACCTTGTTCCTAGGGAATGTTGTAGGGATTGCCAAAACCTTGAGGTGAATCTACTATCTCTATCGGAGATAATGGAAATAGGTACCCCATGCAACCGTACAATTTCCCTGATGTATGTTCTTGTAAGTTTCTCCATCTTGTCGGTTCCTTTGATAGGCAGGAAGTGTGCAGACTTGGTCAATCTATCAACGATGACCCATATGGTGTCAAGTCCACCTGTTGTCTTGGGCAACTTGGTTATGAAATCCATAGTGATCCGCTCCCACTTCCATTCCGGGATCTCTGGTTGTTGCAGTAAACCAGAGGGCTTCTGGTACTCGACCTTAACCTTTGCACAAGTAAGGCATTTACTTACGAAGGTAGCAATATCTGCTTTCATATTAGGCCACCAGTATAGCTTTTTAAGATCCAGATACATCTTATCTGAACCTGGGTGGACGGAATACCTAGTGTTGTGCGCCTCGGTCATGACCAAGTCTCGGAAACCACCGTGTTTCGGTGTCCAGATCCGGTTCATGAAATATAAAGCTCTGTCACCCTTGGCTTCGAAGTTCTTGTTCATTCCCCTAAGGGATTCACTCGACACATTTTCAGGTTTCATGGCCTCAAGTTGGGCCGCCTGAATTTGCTTAGTCAAGTGTGAATGGATGGTTATGGATAATGACTTGACCTTGCGACCAGAATATTCTTTCCGACTTAGGGCGTTTGCTACTACGTTGGCTTTACCCGGATGATAACGAATATCGCATTCGTAGTCACCGAGTAGCTCGACCCACAGTCGTTGTCTCAGGTTGAGCTCTTTCTGATCGAAAATGTGTTGTAAACTCTTGTGGTCGGTAAAGATAGTGCTCTTCGTTCCATACAAGTAATGTCTCCAGATCTTCAGAGCAAACACTACTGCTCCTAGTTCAAGATCGTGGGTCGTGTAGTTAACCTCATGTGTCTTCAACTGCCTCGAGGCGTAGGCGATGACCTTACCTCGCTGCATCAGAACACATCCGAGTCCTTGGTTTGATGCATCGCAATAGACTACGAAGTCTTCTATTCCTTCTGGAAGGGATAGTATTGGTGCGGTGCACAAGGCTCGTTTGAGCGTTTGGAACGCTCTTTCTTGTTTCTCTTCCCAGTCGAAGGCCACACCTTTCTAGGTCAGGGTTGTAAGAGGCTTCACTATTCGTGAGAAATTCTGAATGAACCTGCGGTAGTAGCCAGCGAGACCTAGAAATTGACGAATTTCTGTAGGCGTCTTTGGTGCTGACCAGTTCTCAATGGCTTTTATTTTGGATGGGTCCACGTGGATTCCTTCTTCGCTCACCACGTGTCCTAAGAATTCGACTCTTCGGATCCAAAATTCACATTTCGAGAACTTCGCATAAAGTTTCTCTTTCCGTAATGTCTCTAGAACTTGTCGTAGATGGTCACTATGCTCCTTCTTACTTCTGGAGTAGATCAGGATGTCGTCAATGAAAACGATGACGAACTGATCTAAGTAAGGTCGGCATACTCTATTCATCAGATCCATGAAGACTGCGGGCGCATTGGTCAATCCAAATGGCATCACCACGAACTCGTAGTGTCCGTAACGAGTTCGGAAGGCTGTCTTCGGCACATCCTCCTCGAGCACTCGTAACTGGTGATATCCGGATCTCAGATCAATCTTGGAAAAATAGTTCGCCCCTTGCAGTTGATCGAATAGATCGTCTATGCGTGGCAGAGGGTAACGATTTTTGATCGTCAATTTGTGGAGTTCTCTGTAGTCAATACACATACGGAATGATCCGTCTTTCTTCTTAACGAACAAGACCGGTGCTCCCCAAGGTGAGAAACTTGGTCTTATAAAGCCCTTGTTGAGCAGTTCGTTAAGTTGACCAGAGAGTTCTTGCATCTCAGCTGGTGCTAAACGGTAGGGCGACTTGGCTACTGGGGTAGCTCCTGGGACTAAGTCGATTCTGAACTCGACTTGTCGTTGTGGAGGTAACCCGGTTAGTTCTTCTGAGAAAATGTCGGGAAAGTCGCTCACTACTGGGAGGTCCTTTAGTTCTTTCGTTTCTAGGTTCGTGTCGACGACGTGAGCAAGGAATGCGTGGTATTCTTTGCGCAGATATTTCTGTGCTTGAATACTAGATATAATGCGAAGGCTCGCACCGAGTTTGTCGCCGTAGACTATAAGGGGTTCGTTAGACGGGAGGTTTAGTCGGACTGCTTTCTCGTAGCACATGATGTCGGCGCGATGAAGACTTAACCAATCCATGCCGACAATAACGTCGAAACTTTTTATTGAGACCGGCATAAGGTCGATTGGGAATGAATGGTTATCTAAGGTTAGAAGACAACCTAAGTATATGCTATTAGTACTTTCAGTTTTCCCATTGGCCATTTCTACTGTGAATTGTTCATTAAGTGCATGTGGTTGTTGCTTAAGCATGCGAGCAAATTTGTGGTTTATGAAGCTTCGCTCCGCTCCACTATCGAACAGAATGCATGCATAGGAGTTATCAAGGAGGAACGTACCAGTCACCACTGTCGGGTCAGCGACTGCTTCCCCGTGGCCTATTGCTAGTACCCTCCCTGCTCCTCCAGTATTCCTCGCCTTAGGGCAGTCCCTTTTAAAGTGGCCTGTTTCGCCACATCCATAGCAAGTTGGGCTCGCGCCTGAGCCAGGAACTTGAGAGATCGGTTGCGCCGGGAACTTACAGAATCGGACGGTGTGTCCTTTTCTGTGGCAGTTAGAACACTGCATTTCACGGCAGGCGCCGTTATGGTGGAAGTTGCATTTGTTGCACTTCGGCAAACTTCCAGAATACTGCTTCCCCGGAGCAGTAACAGCAGTAGGGGCTACCGCAGCATGTACTGCTACGATTTGCTGTTTCTTTGAAGCACGCTGCTTCCTCTTCTCGTCCCAGAACTTCCGCTTGTTGCCAGCGGGTTTAGAGGGTTCTGGGATGGCTAAGGTGGTTGTAGTTGCAGGGGTCTTGACTCCATGGTCAATAAGTCTTTGTGCCAATCGCTTGGCACTGTCAAAGGTAGCAGGGTTGGATGCTAAGACATTCCCCTGGTACAGAGGCACTAGCCCTCATACATACCGCTCAATCTTTTTCCCTTCAGTGGGAACCATGTTGGGGCATAGGGCCACCAGTTCGCTAAAGCGGGCAGTGTAAGCGATCACGTTGGTGCCTTTCATAGTCAGATTCCAGAGTTCATGTTCTAACTTCTGGACTTCGCCCCTCGGGCAGTATTCCTCCGTTATGAGGTCCTTCATCGTTTCCCAGCCCATGGCGTTAGCCACGACGAGAGTCAGGGCTTTGACGTGGCCGTTCCACCACGTTAGGGCTTTATCCTCGAAGGTGCACGCGACATATTTCACTTTAAATGCAGCAGGGCACGAACAGATTTCGAAGACTGATTCAGTCTTCTCGAACCATTGCGAGAGAGCAATGACTCCGCCGGTGCCATAGAAAGGCTTCGGCTTGCAGTTTGTGAAATCCTTGTAAGAGCACTCCATGGAGCGCACCGGGATTTCAACTGGGATAGATTCAACAGGGGTTCCACCTCTGCTAGCATCCGATGAGTGATACTGAGCCATGGCAGTTGCCACTGCTGCAGCTACGGCAGCATTCAGAGCTGCAGTATCGATGACCGCAGGGGGTGGAGGCGGTGGAGGTACAGGATTATTCCTATTCCGGGGAGATTTGCGAGGAGGCATCCTTCAGCTATAAGTTTATAAAGACAAGAAGGATGTTAAGAATCAATTTGTAAGCAACGTGAGAGTGACCCATGGACTAACTAACCATAGCCCAACAGTTGAATGAGTGTTTGAAATCATAGTAAGAAATATTAGTAGGAATACACAAGTGTACAGATTTTTCCCACAGATTAGATAGATTTCAATAGTACGGGTATTACTGATGTAATAAGTTCAAGGAAAAACTGACCTAACAGTAGGTCTTACATCATACCATAAGGACAATACTAACAGTCCCAGATTCCTAATTAGAGTATTGAAAGTTAGGAATATTTTACAGACAAGTGCTACTTAGAGCACATAAGTTCAAGGCTATCCCTAAATCTAAAGACAAAGATGTACTAGACATCATCTAATGGCGATGGGAGTTCCTCGGGCGATCCCTGAGGTCGGACATTTGGCGAAACACCTCTTGAAGGTGTCGATCCAGAGTTCTCTGACGAGCTCGAAGTTCTAAGACTTCAGCACGGGAGGCAACCAGCTGTTGCTGCAGAGTTTCGTTGGTTCTCCGGGTCCGTTCCATGTCCTCTTCAAGACGGCGAATGCGGACGGTATTGACACCTGAATTGGCATCAATCTCCATGACCCGGTCGATGGCTGCTCGACCTTGCTCGACATTACGAGCTATTCTGCGGATGATTACCGGCAGAACTCTGTCAGCAGAGCCACCATCGCTAACATTGTAAAAGGTTCGGTCCCCAAAGTATGGCAAGGGCTGACCCTTCTCATCACTCCAACGATTCAAGTCGTTTGCCCACATAGGAGTAGGCCCTGGAAACGCTGGTCGTGGATTGTTGTTCGGGGCTTGACCTACTAGCGGTAGGTTGTTGACTTCAGGCTCGGAGTCGGATCCATCCGAAAAGCCTTCTGCGAGGTGATCATCCAAAGGGATTGGATGCTCATCTTCGGGCTCTTCATCGATCCACCCGACATTGCCTTCATTGGGAAAGTACGGGTCGCCATGATGGAATCCAGCCATATAGATCTACGCGAGAAGAGAGGTATAAGAATATAGTATACGTGTAACTAATAGCACAAAATACTCCTATAGTATTTTAAATTTAATTTCTATTGATCTTCTTGTGGTATTCTTGGTAAGTTTTTAGACTTGTTAACATATCACAACCATTCTAGGGTATATGCTAATCACTCCTAGGACCAGCATAGTTGATCAGGCTATGCCATTCCCAGGACTGACCATAAATCCCCGAGCTCACTTGTGATATTCAACAATCGTAATACTTTTGTTCTTGTCATTGTGACACTGATTTTAGTATGAATGCAGACTAGTATACTTAATTAAATATTTTATTATTTAAAGTATAGACTCTTGGTCAGAGTGTTTTAGTCCCTTTTGGGTTTATAGATTAGTATATCTTTTATGGGTTGATATACTTGATTCACTATAAACAATGCTCTGATACCAATCTGTCACACCCCAAAACCAAGAACGGCGGAACGTTCTGGGGCGGAGGACGTCATGTAGAGTATCACAACACAGTAAATGTAAATAAGCAAACAACATCATCCATTGCATTAAATAAATAATTTTAATACAATTGTGTTATGTACAGTTATAGACACCAAAATAATGAAACACAAAATGATATGAGATGAGTCTTGAATGCACTCCATCTTCTCAAAAGCTGGCCTCTGTACCTGTCTACTGATGACCTGAGAATACAAGTTATTTTGAAAGAGTTTATCAGCATTAAGCTAGTGAGTTCATAAGTATTTTAGTGTCAATGTTTCTTGTAAAAACGTTTGAATCTGTCTCAATGTATAAGTTTGTAAAAATGTAAGCAAATGTTTGAAAGTGTTTGTAAAAGTTTGAATTTGTCTCAATGTATAAGTTTGTAAAAATGTAAGCAAATGTTTGAAAGTGTTTGTAAAAGTTTGAATCCCTCAGAAAATCCTATATTTTCTATAAAAGTAACCTTCTACCAAGGCTTTGATATTTTGTATACTTGCTCATTGTAAGAGTATGTGATTTCCCAAGTGTAACTATCATTAGATAAAATATAGTATGTACATTAATGCTTAAGTGAGGTTATCACTAAAATATGTAATGGGTAAATCATTGTAGTACTGTAGCTTTGTATATTAAGACTACTGCTGTACTAATTATTACTACCTTAAACCGGATTTATATTAAGGTATATTGTGATAAATTGCACCATGCTATCGACTGGTAACAACGACATAATGAATGGTCGTAATAAAATAATGACGTTTGGCACCCGCAGACCTGCAGGTCCGGCTGTAGCTAGCAGCAAGGTGTAGGATAGTCAATCCAGTATAGATCTATATGCAAACTCACGCCCTCTCTCCAAGAGGATTCTGGCTACAACTCGGGACATGACATTTAAGGCATGCACCGATACAGTGGATCACAATTGATATCGTATTCATGTATATGTATTGTTTCTCGTATATCTGTATATGTATTGTTTCTCGTATATCTGTATATGTATTGTTTCTCGTATATCTATATATGTATTGTTTCTCGTATTTCTGTATATGTATTGTTTCTCGTATCTCTGTATATGTATTGTTTCTCGTATATCTGTATATGTATTGTTTCTAGTATTTATGTATATGTATTGTTTCTAGTATATCTGTATATGTATTGTTTCTAGTATTTATGTATATGTATTGTTTCTAGTATTTCTGTATATGTATTGTTTCTAGTATATCTGTATATGTATTGATCCTGCGTTACCTCGATGGTAACCAGCTAATGATGTACTGATGAGTATGACTATGGAAGTACTTTTATGTCTATACATGTATATATGATATATAAGTAATATGGAAATAACCTTCGGAGGGTCACCCGAAATCCCACCAGACCACATCCAAATCGAGGAAAAGGAAATAGGGCGGATGGCATTCCTAAGCCTTTTGAACATTATTTATATACCTATACATATATGGGCATGCAATTGGATATATAAAGCATAAATAAGTTTTCATAAAACATTTTGAAGCATAAATGTAATTTCAAGAGAAGATTGACTGGATGTCGATCTATAAATCATTTTGAAAGCATAAGTTGATAAAGCAGTTTAAGTATAAGAAGCATTTGTTTGAATTAAGTAAGTTTGGATAGTAAAACAGTTTGTAAAACATTTTAATAGTAAAGCAGCTTGAAAAGCAGTTTGAACAGTGGTGAAAATCGTTGTTTTCCTAGTTATTAATCACATGTGATTAAACACAATCACCTGTGATTGAAGCAATAACTTATAAGTATTTGACTTGTATTTCCCCCCATAAAGTGTTATAAAACATTTAAAATCATTTCAAAGGTTGATTCAAGGGGTATGAACTCACTTGTGGTGAGTCGTTTGAATTGCAGTGTCGGCTACCGTGCTAGGTGGCAAACGGAGACTGGTTTACACGCATGAGCCTAGTTATCATATAATAAGCATATATATAACTAATTAGACATATAATAACTTAAATAAATAAGTTAAGACACTTAGAAAACATTTAAACACTTTTATGAGTGTTTAAGGTTCAAATGGTTGCATCTAAGTTGCTACGGGACAAGGCAAAAGGGTTTGAAACATCAAAGGGCCTTGTATAGGAGTTCACCACCCAACAAACCCCACACCTTGGAGTTTACGGCCGTAAACTCATAGGTTTATGGTCGTGAACTCCTCAAAGGGTTGTTTTGGGTGTTTTGTGGTGTTATCTTGATCCTAGAACACTCCTAGCTTTATTGGAATAACACATGAAGTAGTTTAAGGCTCTAGAACACTCCATATGGGAGTTTACGGCCTAAGGTTCACTCACCCTAGAGTTTACGGCCGTAAACTCTAGGATTTTAATTGTTTTGTGGCTCTTAAACATCAAGGATGGCTTCCATGAATTTATCTAAGGCTAATGGGGACAAGAGGCAAAATTTGGTGCCTTCACTTGGAGTTTACGGCCCAATTCATGATCCTTGGCCGTAAACTCCTTTCAAGGAGTGGTTTTTATGTGTTCTTCTCTCCATTCTAGTCCCAAGGGTGCAAGGTAAATTGTCTAAAGGCTTAAGGTGTGCTTGGAATGATTTTTACCCTTCAAAAAGGGGTTTACGGCCCAAGAGGGGTTCTTGGCCGTAAACTCCTACAAACTTATGATTTTTATGGGTTTTTGTTGTTCTAAATAAGCACAAGCAATTGAGGATTTAAGTCCTTAAGCATTTGGGGGAGTTTAGGGCACTAATTGCACTTGAAAAGGGGTTTACGGCCCAAGGTAGTTCCTTGGCCGTAAACTCCAAGAACTTGTGTTTCTTGGATGCTTTCTAGGCTACAAAGATCATACACTAAGTCCTTGTTAAGTCCTCTAACATAGGAATGGGTCTAGAAAGCATTAAAGTTCCATTTTGGAGTTTACTCCCCAAGAACGTTCTTGGGCGGTAAACTCCCGGATCTTGGAATCTAAACATGTTATTGTTGTTAATAAGCATTAAACAAGTATTGAAACACATATAGAAAAGTAGACTCACAATCTGGGATGAAAACCCGAAGATCCGTCAGAGAGAATATGGCTTTTCTCTATTTGGAATTGTGAATAATGAATTAATTTAATTCAGAAAACTATTTATAGTCCTGGAATATTTTCGCAGAAAATATTTTTATTCCTGACGTTGGACTGTAACAGTATGAAACTTGGAATGCCCAATTTTCACAAAACCAGGAGCATCCACTCTCCTGATATCATCTAAAACCTAAACCCTAATGTACACAAACTTGTTCGGAAAAGCTTGAAAATCACAGAAACTGAACTAGCCTCTATTGAATAGATGATGTTCGTACAATGGAAATTTCGGGTTGTCACAGTAAAAATACAGACCGATCGAACCGGCCGGGTTTCCCCTAAACCGTTGTTCGACCGCTTAGGTTGAACCGGTTAAAACCGGATTGACCCGTTTTATTAGGGTTTGGATAGTTGGATACAAGTAGCGAACGCCAAAACAACGAGCTGTTTGCGATTTTCTTCAATGTTTTTCAATGTTTAAACTTTGTAGACATCAAATTATTGGTTTTATATGTTTATACATTATGCAGGAAAATAAAAATGTATAAAAATAGAAAAAAAGACAATAAATCGGGTTGACCCGTGAACCGGTCATCACACCAGGTCAACAAAAAACCTGGGTTTTAAAACATTGCATAACTTATATATTCTCATATTATTAGTTGGTTGTATATGTATGGTTATATTATATACTAAATTGCACAAATGGTCCTGTGGTATGTCGAAAATTGCCACTTTAGTCTAAAAAGGTTTGGACTAGCACCAGAAGTCCAAAGTTTTTTTTTGTTGTAAGTTTGGTCCAATTTGTTTTAAACTTTTTAAAATGCCGATTTTGCCCTTGGTATTTTTTATTTTTTATTACTTAATATTTTTCTAGTTAAAATAAAAGTAAAAAATAAGTATACAGCCCCACTTCCTACTAACCCACCACCCATTATCACTCTTAATTACATTGGATACATATTCTCTCTCACCCACTTCATTAATGTCCGACCACCACCACTGCTGTGGACCACCACCGACCATCGCCTGTCGGACCACCACCATCTACCATACCACCTTAGTCTGTCGGATCACCATATTCACCGGAGATCCCCCTATTCTTCGGACCATCCAAACCAACACCAACACCAACGACCTAGACCTGACCACCAATCCTACATTTGAACTTCGCCGAAAAAATATAAACAACCACGACCACCAACCCGTATGTTGTTCTGAAAACCATTGAAGAACGACAACCGACGCCACCCTTCTTTCGTTCATCGTACCACCACCAAAAACCCTAACCACTTACAGCGTCGTCAGAGTTCTTGACGTAGATCTGAACTCCAACATCGAAGGTGGTGGAGACGACATTGAGCTGTGGTAGTGGCGATCGTTTTTGGCATAGATCAAAACTTACGACGTTGACTTGTGGTAATGACAATGGTTTCCGACGTAGACTGGAACTCCAACGCCATAGATCTGGAATTTCGACGGGGGTGGTGGTGGTTTCTACCATTCCGATCAAGAGGGTTTTTAGATCGTTGTTAAGTGAGATAGATTGGCGGCGAGGGTTTCAGATTGACTGTGATAGAGATAATCAGACAAGGATGACTGTGGCGGTGGACTTTCAGATATTCATGGGGCTAGGTGGTGGACTCCAGCAATGTCGGTGGTTTTATGGCAGTTGCAGTGATTGCCAACAGTTGCGGTCGTGTATTCCGGCAGTGGCAATGATTTCCAATAGTGGAGGTGGTGAATTTCAGCAGTGGCGGTGATTTCCGACGAACAATAAAGACGAGAGAGAGACGTTAAATTTCACTATTTGCCTTTTGATTGTAATCTCATAAGACTTCCAATATTTTCCGATTGATTCTAAACATAGTTTTACTTCATTTCTAGTAAAACCATCTGTTAGAACTCAATATTTAAATTTCATATAATATTTCATAATATTATTTACTTTTAAAAATAAATAACACGATAACTGAACGTGTATGTTACAAATACCTCCTCCTTTTGAGGATTTCGTTCCCAAAATCATAACGCTAAAAATGACTGGGAATATTTCTCTCTTATCTCATTCTTATTTTCCTAATTATAATTTGGGCCTCGATGGTGTTTCCACTTGACGTGCACCAACTCCCAGACATATGCACATAACATATCTTCTACCGTTTGAATTGTTCTCTCCGTCTGACCATCTCATTCTTCAATTCTTTGACTACAATTTCATCACTACACGAGACATGGTTCTCTAAACCAATCACCTCACTTCGCAGATCTATTTTAGTCGGACTCGATTCTTTACGACCATTAAGGTCTGAACGAAAATCATCTTCTTAGTCGTCACCGAAACGAAGGTAATGACATACTTGAACAAAAACGGAATCGATTACTAGTTTCTTGGTAACCTTGTGACTTTCCCTAATCCAAGTGTGAGTCCTGTGCTTCCAGTAGTATAGGCCTCTACTACTATTCACACCTACTCATATTCATCCCAAGTATTGTCTCGCAGTTCCCAAATCACCATTCATAAGTTTTCACAAAGAAACTTTCACGCCTGAGTGTGTTCTTTAACAACCATTCCATGCCGAGAATATTATCAAAGTTCGGCAAGAAGATGGGAATAAGGTTAACAAGAAAACTATAACCTTCAGTTTCCAAGACAAAATATCTATGGACTTTACCAACAAGTACCGATACACTTCCTATGGGATCTAAGTGAAATGGTTGCACGAGTGCCTAGCAAACAATTTGAAAAGAATGTGCAAATTCATGAGACACAAAATAATTTGAGCCACCAGAATCAAATAAGATGTGAGTAGGTCTAGAGTTGACATGAAATGTACCCGTCACAACATTTGGGTCCTCGCGTGCCTCCTCTGTGGTAATCTAGAATGTACGACCCTTAGCTTTTGGCATCTCCTCTTTTGGAGTATTCTTTGGTTGTTGAACGGAAGCTTGACTCCCCGCCATTTAACTTGTAAGAGTGGGGCAAAAACGCTTATTGTGGCCAGTAATACCACATGCATAACAAGTAACATCCTTCCTTGGGCAAGCTGGCCTTATATGACCCGTTTCTCCACATCCATAACAGAAAACATATGCATTGTCTATTTTGCATTGGCCCGGATGATTCCTTCCATAAATGAGACATGATGGTGATTGAATAGAAAAATATTGTGATCTATCGCGACCACGAATGGCGCTCTGAGATTGCTTTCTTGTATTAGATTCAGATTGAACAGATCGAGCTGGTGAAATAGAGGAAACAGGAACAATTTGATCGATACATGGATGCTTTGGAACAGAAAAAGTGGCACCACGTATCTCTAAGTCATGCTCATGCTTTCAAGCATACTCAACGGCTTTGTTAAAGGACAGAACATATTGATTAGCTACGAAATCGCGGATCTCATACTGCAGTCCATCGAAGAATAACTAAATTTTATCGTCTTGAGTTGGGATATACTTTGCGGCAAACCGTGCTCTTTGATTGAATTAAGTTTCATACTCATTTACGGTCATTCCTTCTTGCTTAAGCTCAAGAAACTCTTTCTCCAATCTCCTCCTCATGTCTAGAGGACAATACTGTTGGAATAATGTCTAAGGCTGCAACTATATTAGGCAAGTATTTGACCCGATTGTGCATGGTCCTTTTGGGTTGCCTTCACCATAGCAACTTGATAGGATGATTTATTATGAGAGAATAAATATTATTAATATATTATGAGAGTAATATAAGGAATAATAATATTGGTATTTGATTAATATGATTCATAAATTAATTAGTATTAATTTGGTGACTTAAAGAGATTAATTAAATAAGAGGGTATAAACTGTCAATTGTTTGATAGTTACACTTTAGACTATAAATCCTTATTAGATGAAGGGTGGACGGATTCTAGGGCTAGGGATAGACTCAAATCGTCCAATGCTTATATATGGTAAGGATTTGGATTGCTTTAAGGAAAGGATTATCCAACTAGGGTTTAAGGTGAAACCCTTAAGGAGTCTACAAGTATAAATAGACCCTATGGCAAAGGGAAATCGGCATCTCTTTTCAAGTAAGAAAACCCTGGCCGATTTCCTCCTCTCCTCTCTCTCTCAAATCATCTTCTTTGCTTATTGGTGTTTGTAAGCCATTAGAGGAGTGATAATTGTGACTCTAGAGCTCCAAGACAACAAGATCAAACAAGAGTTTCAAAGGTATACTTCTAGATCTGATTTTGTATTGTTTTATACCTAATTAGTTGTTAGAAGTCTTGGATTCAAAGCATGTTTAATTAGAAAGCCTAGATCCAAGCATTAGGGTTTTGCATGCGCACATAGGAAAGTTCTTATGACTAAAACCCATCAGTGGTATCAGAGCCTAGATTGGTTTCTAGTAAATTGTTGCTTGTTTGTTTGAAACTTGTGTGCAAAATTCGATTTTTGTGTTTCTGAGTCGTGGACTCGGCGAGTCCCTTGGTGCACTCGGCGAGTCCGAGCGTCAGGAAAGGCCAGATTGGGGTTTTTTTGATGATTATCTTATGGAAACTTACCTTAATCATATTAGATCAACCCAAATCCGATTTTTTGATATATATGACTATAATCTTGATCTAATTAAAGATATTTATCAACTAATAAAATATTTAATTTCCTTATGTGATAATTAATTAATTATTTTGATTAAATTGGTAATTATCTTGCAAGAAATCTTGAATAAATCAAATATAGATAATTAGGAAATTAATTGTTAATTAAAATTATTTGTTATTTGATCCTCCATGTTTTAAATGTTTAAAACTTGTCCTTAAGTTTTGAAATTTATGTTTTGTGATTAAAAGTTTTAATTTAGACAATTTAAATTTCAAACCCTAGATTTTTAAAAGGTTTAAAATACAACCCTATACTAATTTAATATTACAAGATTAATATATATATATATATATATATATATATATATATATATATATATATATATAACTAAAATGCTAGTCTTACCGTTAGTAGGCCTCATTCATGAAGCCGATCTATAAGGTGGATATAAGGTTGCGGCTTATAAAATGGCGCTTAATGGGTGTACACTCACACCCACCGCTTGCTTGATCGGTGGAGGGTCGTTAGCCAAACGGGTAGGATAGGGCAACCTCATCCTCTCATTAAAAGTATAATATGAAATACAAAGTAACTATACATGTTTTTTTAAAATTTCCCAATCTTAGTTACTTTAGGAAAAGTGAACTGATGCAATCCCATGAAATTACACTTTGCACCCTTGCTAAGAAGTTAGTGGAGCGTGTGTGGTTTACCGGCACACTAATTGGTTCTAAGCAAACGTGGCAAAGGGTGATTCATTGTTTATCATAGTTTGATGGAGCGTGTGTGGTTTACCGGCACATCGAATAGGTGATCGTTACAATGAAGGCACCATGTGAATTTGCATGGTAATTCACACCCACTTTGTGATCCTCGGTATCCCAGTCACAAACAAGAGGGGCATATCGAGATTTAAACATGCCATTGAATAGTTTCAATGAATCTCATCCGAACCTAGGAATTCTCAATACATTTAGGACTTAAAGTTATGTTGGTGGAGAATTAGTGAATCGTCAGTCACTTACCTTCATATTATTTGCATGTTAGATTACGGCATCCCTTTTCTAATATGTAAATATTGTTGTTGGATCCTAGCCCTAATTGTTCTTATTGGGTGATAATTAGGGATTCATATTCTAATCTATCTTTGTCCTTTCTATTTGTAGATGTCGAACGCAAACAACGCTGCTGCTAGTTCTTTCACATTGATGAGCCTTTGTCAAAAGGTCACTTTCGATGGGACGAACTTTAGCGAATGGATAAGATACATGCGCACCATTGCTCGCTATGAGGATAAGGAGTATGTCCTCAATGAGAAGCTCGAGAAAATCAACCCTGAAATCGCTACTCCGGTTGAAATGACCGCTTTTGAAACTCACGAGCGAGATGCAACGAAGGTACATTGCATCATGATAGCCAGAACTCCGAATTCCAAAAGTCCTATGAGGACATGTACCCGTACGAGATGCATCAAGACTTATTGGGGAGATACCACCAAAACGCGAGACAAGAGCGTTATGATATTTTCACTAACATGATTTCCGCTAAGATGGGTCATGGAGAGTCTCTTACCGTGCACCTGCAAAAGATGCAAAGGTATGTCGACCGCCTTCGCAAGTTAAATGTTGACTTTGGGGAAGACTTGGCGATCGACATGGTGCTTCACTCTTTGCCTCTGTGTTACAATCAATTTAGGATGACCTACCACATGAACAAAGAGGAGGTCACCCTAAGCAAACTCCAAGGTCTCTTGAGGGTCGCTGAGAGCAACTTCAAGGACAAGTCTGCTGCACCAACTCCCAATCCACCCGCTGCTCCTGTCTTGGCTATTGGACAAGGAAAGGGAAAGAAGAGGAAGGCTTCGTCTAAGAGCTATCGTAAGGTTAAAGCCCGAGATGGTGCCTCTTCTAGTGGGACCAAAGTTGATCCCGCTAAGCCCTGCCCTAACCCAAAGGAGGCAGAGTACCACCACTGCCACAAGATAGGACATTGGAAGAGAAGCGGCCCAGAGTACCTGCAAGCCATCAAGGAAGGAAAGATCAAGCCATCTTTCGCAGGTATATACACAATTAAATCTAACGATTCTAATCATGCTATTTCTTGGGTTCTTGATACCGGTTGTGGTTACCACATTTGCTCTAATGTGCAGGGACTAAGAAGAAGTAGGGATGTGGAGCAAGGAAGGATCAATCTAATCATGGGGAACAGAAGATCGTCGCCTGTGACCAAGATTGGAGTGTATTCTTTAGTGCTTAGGAATGGTTTATGTTTAGATTTGAACATTTGTTGCTATTCGCCAGAAATGGCTAGAAACATCATTTCATTTCATGGTTTGTTTAGACAAGGTTTTAGATTTTCTTTTAATAATGAGAATGGTTCTATTTTAGCTTATCTAAATGGTGTCTTTTATTTTGAAGCTATACCATGTAATGTAATATATGAAACTGTTATGATTGTTGATAACTTAGGAAATGATGTTTTAAACATAGATTCTTCCAATAGTGTGGATAGAGCATCCTTGTGGCACTGTTGGACATGTCAACAAGAAACGCATAGCCCAACTCCAAAAGGATGGAGTGTTGGAGTCATTCGACCTTAGGGAAGATGACACATGCGAGTCTTGTTTACTTGGAAAGATGACTAAGTCACCCTTCACGAGTATGGGTGAAAGAGGTGAGGGTCTATTGGACCTAATACATACCGATGTATGTGGACCGTTTAGATCAACCACGAAGGATGGGAACCGCTTCTACATGACTTTTACCGATGACTATAGTAGATATGGGTATATCTATTTAATCAAGCAAAAGTCAGAAACCTTTGAAAAGTTCAAAGAGTTCAAGAATGAAGTGGAGAATCAATTGGGCAAGAAAATCAAGATGCTTCAATCCGATCGAGGAGGAGAGTACCTAAGTCTTGAATTCCATGATTATCTCAAGGAGTGTGGAAGGATACCACAATTGAATGGTGTGGCAGAAAGGCGTAATCGAACCTTATTGGATATGGTTCGCTCTATGATGAGTCGTGCTTCACTATCAATCTCTTTTTGGGGGTATTCCTTAGAGACTGCCGCCCATATCCTTAACCGATTCCCTACTAAGAAGGTTGCTAAAACACCTCACAAAATGTGGACAGGGAAAGCTCCCTCGTTGGCACATATCAAGGTTTGGGGTTGCGAGGCTTTCGTAAGAAGAGATACTCACGACAAGCTCGAACCTCGTAGTGAGCGATGTATTTTCATCGGCTACCCGCATAAATCCTTTGGATATCTCTTCTATAGACCGAAGGACAATGCTGTCTTTGTTGCGAGGAGAGGGATTTTCCGAGAGCGAGAACTCATAAGCCAAGGAGACAGTGGGAGGCAAATCGAACTTGAAGAGATTCAAGAGTCGATAGATGAAGGAACCTCTACCGCTGGCATTCAACCCGAGGAGGAAACTCAGGTTGAACCGATTGACGAGTCCTTACCTCTTAGACGTTCCGATAGAGTTAGAGTTCAACCCCAGTTTTATGGATTTCATATTACTACCGAAGGGGATACGTATATTAGTGATGGTACACTAATAAATCTTGATGAACCTAATAGCTATAAGGAACCCATGGCAGGCCCGGAGTTTGTGAAATGGAAAGAGGCAATGGATAGCGAGATCCAATCCATGTATAATAACCAAGTTTGGAATTTGGTTGATTATGTGCCCGGACGTAAGACCGTTAGGTGCAAATGGATCTTCAAGAAGAAGACCGACGTGAATGGAAACGTACACACATATAAAGCGCGATTGGTCGCGAAGGGCTTTACTCAAACTCCCGGAGTTGACTATGATGAGACCTTCTCACCAGTTGCGAAAATAAAATCTATTAGAGTGATGCTAGCGATTGCCGCATTTCATGATTATGAGATTTGGCAAATGGATGTCAAGACCGCTTTCCTTAACGGAAAGTTGGCTGAGGATGTTTACATGGCTCAGCCAGAGGGGTTTGTGGATCTGAAGCATCCGAATAGAGTGTGTAAGCTTGAGAAGTCCATTTATGGACTTAAGCAAGAGTCTCGCAGATGGAATCTTTGCTTCGATGAGAAAGTCAAAGAGTTTGGATTTGTACGAAGCGAAGATGAATCGTGTGTATATGTCAAAGCCAGTGGGAGTATAGTTAGCTTCCTCGTTCTATATCTCAATGACATATTGCTCATAGGAAACGACATCCCGACTCTGCAGGAGGTTAAGTCCTGGCTCGGGAAGTGCTTCGCTATGAAGGACCTCGGAGAGGCTTCTTACATTTTGGGAATAAGGATAGTAAGGGAAAGAAGTAAGAGACTAATAGGACTTAGTCAGAACACTTACTTCGAGAAGATACTAAAACGTTTTAGTATGGAAAACTCGAAGAAGGGAGAATTACCGATACTAAGTAATGCCAAGTTGAGTAAGACTCAAAGTCCGAGTACCGAAGCTGAGATAGCAGAAATGAGCCGAGTACCATACGCTTCCGCAGTTGGCTCAATCATGTACGCTATGACTTGTACTCGCCCTGATGTAGCCTTTGCTTTGAGCATGGTTAATAGATATCAAGGGAACCCTGGCAGAGCCCATTGGATTGCGGTGAAGAATATCCTTAAGTACCTTCGGAGGACGAAGGAATGGTTCTTAGTCCTTGGAGGGAGTGATGAATTGAAGGTGCGAGGGTATAGTGACGCCAGTTTTCAGACCGATAGGGACAACTACCGTTCGTAGTCGGGCTGGGTCTTTACCCTGAATGGAGGAGCAGTGACATGGAAGAGTTCCAAGCAGGAAACCGTAGCTGATCCAACGTGCGAATCAGAGTACATTGCAGCGAGCGAAGCGTCGAAGGAGGCAATATGGCTGAAGAACTTCATCGGTGATCTTGGAGTTGTACCTGCCATAAAGGATCCCATGGAGATTTTCTGTGATAATGAAGGAGTGGTTGCCTTGACCAAGGAACCGACGGATCATGGTAGATCTAGACATATCGACAGAAAATATCACTTTATTAGACATCGTGTAGAAGAAGGACAACTCGTAGTGAAGAGGATATCATCAGAAGATAACCCAGCAGATCCGCTTACGAAGGGACTGAGTAGGGTTAAGCACTTGCAGCATGCTAGGAGTATTGGGCTGAAGGATGATATTAGCATAGATTAGATAGATAGTAGTGGAAACGTGTAATAGATAAATGTAATTAACATTTGATGATTAAATAAAGGAATTTTATTTATGAGTAATGTTACTATCTTATGTTAATTGTTTAACAATTGTTTCATTTTGCATGTTTTGACTTCCAGAATAATTGAATTTGTTAAGAATAATCAAATTATTCAAATTGTCCACAATCGTTCACATGTTGGAAGTAGATATGAATGAAGATTGTCGTGAATTGGTGCGTAGATTGTCTAAATGCTATTAGACATAGCAAGACATTGCTGTGACGTTCATGAGTGCTTATGAATTGGTTTTGAGCATTGGAACAAGCCCGTGCTTGCTGGAATCACCTTATGGAATATGATATAAAAGGGTGATCGCAAGATGATAATATCATATAGTCTTAAAACCTAGATATATGGTTTGTTATTTGTTAATTGGTTGTACATTGATAATGCGAAAACGCATCAGTAACTCGGTGTTATAAAACGCATTGTTGTGTATAGTTGATTAATGAATAAGTAAATGCATATAAGTCGAAGTTTATCTGTAACTTTTATCCTAAGAAGGTAAAAGCGATATCTCGGCCGCTCGATGATTTGATTTGACTTATGTGCCGGGCCCGGTCAGAACTGAATTGATGTGTTCGATTAAGTTCAATGTCAAATAAATCAGAGATCGAGAAACCTAAATGCTAGACTAATCATTCCATAGAATTGTCAGCATGATATCTAACAGAGGACTGTACGATCCCTTATCTAATGGACAAGATTGATTAGATCAGAGTTTGACAGCGTCTTTGAGAGCTATGATTGCAAATCGAATTGTACTTGTGCATATAGTTACTAGACTTATCCAAGTGGGAGACTGTTGGAATAGTGTCTAAGGCTGCAACTATATTAGGCAAGTATTTGACCCGATTGTGCATGGTCCTTTTGGGTTGCCTTCACCATAGCAACTTGATAGGATGATTTATTATGAGAGAATAAATATTATTAATATATTATGAGAATAATATAAGGAATAATAATATTGGTATTTGATTAATATGAGTCATAAATTAATTAGTA
Source organism: Lactuca serriola (assembly GCF_051521515.1). Taxonomy (NCBI): domain Eukaryota; kingdom Viridiplantae; phylum Streptophyta; class Magnoliopsida; order Asterales; family Asteraceae; genus Lactuca; species Lactuca serriola. The sequence goes on from NC_136414.1 coordinate 180,770,698, forward strand.
TTAATTTGGTGACTTAAAGAGATTATTTAAATAAGAGGGTATAAACTGTCAATTGTTTGATAGTTACACTTTAGACTGTAAATCCTTATTGGATGAAGGGTGGACGGATTCTAGGGCTAGGGATAGCCTCAAATCGTCCAATGCTTATCTATGGTAAGGATTTGGATTGCTTTAAGGAAAGGATTATCCAACTAGGGTTTAAGGTGAAACCCTTAAGGAGTCTACAAGTATAAATAGACCCTGTGGCAAAGGGAAATCAACATCTCTTCTCAAGTAAGAAAACCCTGGCCGATTTCCTCCTCTCCTCTCTCTATCAAATCATCTGCTTTGCTTATTGGTGTTTGTAAGCCATTAGAGGAGTGACAATTGTGACTCTAGAGCTCCAAGACAACAAGATCAAACAAGAGTTTCGAAGGTATACTTCTAGATCTGATTTTGTATTGTTTTATACCTAATTACTTGTTAGAAGTCTTGGATTCAAAGCATGTTTAATTAGAAAGCCTAGATCCAAGCATTAGGGTTTTGCATGCGCACATAGGAAAGTTCTTATGGCTAAAACCCATCAGAGACCATACTTTTCTAGAAAACGAGTTTTGAACATCTCCTAGGATAAATTCTCCTGGTCATACTTGTTGAGAGCTTCATATGTAGCTTCCCACCAGACCAAGACTTCTCCGACGAGCATAGCAGAAGCATAATTAGCCTTGTCTTCATTATCCACATGAGAAATACGAAACACTTTCTCTGTGTTCTGGATCCAGGTAAGAACAAAAATGGGATTAAGAACACCTGAAAACTCCGTAGCACCACTACTCTTGAAATCTTTGAACGAGGAACGCTTCACCTCCCCTTTGAAGATTCTACAGTGGCTTTCTCTTTTCCTTTATTACCATTCTTTTTGTGTTCTTCGAAAGTTTGTCGAATAATACCAGTAAGTTAACCCAATAGTCGCTCCTCACGAGGAGATTTTGGAGTATTTACATCACCAGGTTGAGGACCTCCACCCACCTCAAGGGTATGGCTACCTTCCTGTTCAGCCATTCTTATGAAAATTTGGAGTAATATAGTATTTTAGAATATTAGGATTTATTATTTCCTAATACTTTACTTAAGTCTTTCCTAAGGTTTATATCCATATACTCCTAATGATCCTGTTCATATATTGAACTTCTGACGGTTTAAGTCGAAATACCAATCCATGGAATTTAGTTCACTTAAATCACCGCTCTGATACCATGATTGAAAGACCCTAACTTTCATATTTATGAAAGACCCAAACTTTCATACTTGACAGTTGTTACTACAAAACATCCTACATGCATATTCATAAAAAAATATTTTACATTGATAAAGTGATTACAAACTACTGGATACAAACCGACTATGTTGTAATATATTACAAAGTATTATATCTATTACATAACTACCCAGGATATTATAGTTTTATGCATGCGTAAACCCAAGTACAAAAGTAATAGTATAAACTATTCTAAATCTTCCAACAGTATATGACTATAGTGGATTCTCATTTCCTGCAATTTGTTAAACGTTGAGAGGGTAAGCGGTGACGCTTAGTGAGTTCAATAATAGATACAATATAATGTTATGCCATATATATACTTCAATATGGCGGAAGCAAAGAGGAACAAGAAACAACAAAGGCAGATGAGTACCAAATGACATGCTTTCCATATCAATGAATAATCTGATTCAAAGATATACGATCAATGAAACATGACAATTTCTATACTTGATATATATCAATAAAACTTCGGCCCAAATAGCACAGAAGACATACACTTTCTGATTTAAACATTTTGGTAGATTTCAGGCTGATAGCCATGTCTAACCATCTGCCAATACCATAGAATAGAAGTCATTCTCTTAGGTAGACATGCTCTACATGGCCAGAGGCAACGTACATGTACCACCGTGAATCTAAGTCTTTGCACTGATCACATGGTCAAAGGTATAGCTTTGCTACTATAAATAGCAGAAATAAAATTAACACGGGAAAATAACTCGGAATAATAACACTTAAAAGCACATAGCACATATAATACATAACATACAATTGTTCCTATTTATTAAACTCACCTTGAAATAACCAGGGGTTAGAATTTAATTTGAGCACTACTTCGGCTTTAAATATAACTTTCTGTGACGAAACCGGGTTTTTTTAGCTAAACATCGGGCTTTACTCGGGTAGAGTTTCGACTAGAAAATATGATTTTCTCGGGAACTTCGGGGCGTCGGGACTTGCTTCGGGTGATGGAAATGATATCGGGGCTTCAGGGGTTTAAAAGTAGGCTAAAAGGATGAAAGAAGGTGAAAGGATATAGAATTCGTAACGTAAATCCGGAGACCCTCGGCTTGTATTTATAGCATGCGAAGTTTCTGACTACGTTGGGCGTACTCCTCGGTACGCTGGGCGTACACCGAGGCGGCCATCTACGCGGGGTGTAATCCTCGGACGAGGGGCGTACGTGCGAGGAGTCATCTGATCAGAACCCGGGCTTCGGACGTGTCAAGAATGCATGATACGTGTTCGTCGGGTCTAGTACGCTGGGTGTAGCTATTGTACGCGAGGCGTACCCCCTTCGGATAAGGCTTTGAATTTTCATTTATTTTTATTCAAAAACTTGTAAAATTCATATCTTTTGCATACAAACTCCATATTTGACGTTTTTTATATCCACGCGTAGGTGAAATTATGATCTACAACTTTGGTTTAGACTCCGTCAGCTAATTTTGAATTTATTTTTATTATTATATTTTTAACAGGCCGGGATAGGATAAGACCGTTAAAAATTCATAACTTCTTCATTCGACGTCTGTTTTCGTCTGTCTTTTTACCGTTCAACTACTAATGACGAGACAATAAATTCTCGTTTAGGTTGTGTCAGCTGAATATCACCCGATCTTTATTTCGAGTTTTTAGCTGTCTACCGCTATACCGAAACTTAAAAAAAATCATAACTTCCTCAAACGAAGTTAGATTTTGGCGTTTCTTTTTATAAAAATTATCGGTTTAACGAATACTACGACTTTCATTTAGATCATCGAGGCTAAAAAGTATTTTATCAAAAACTCACTTTTTACGTCATTCGGCATCGTGCCGGTTTTGTCGCGGATCTTCGATTAACTATAAATTCTTTGTTATAACTCGGATTTCGATGAGGTTTTTGCCTAAAATTTTCTAACGAGATTATCTAAAACTTTTAATAATAAAATTTTACTTATTTCAAATTTTATATTTTCGTTAAATTTCACTATTTGCCTTTTGATTGTAATCTCATAAGACTTCCAATATTTTCTGATTGATTCTAAACATAGTTTTACTTCATTTCTAGTAAACCATTTGTTAGAACTCAATATTTAAATTACATATAATATTTCATAATATTATTTATTTTTAAAAATACATAACACGATAACTGAACGTGTATGTTACAAATACCTCCTCCATTTGAGGATTTCGTCCCCGAAATCATAACGATAAAAATGACTGGGAATATTTCGCTCTTATCTCATTCTTATTTTCCTAATTATAATTTGGGCCTCGATGGTGTTTCCACTTGACGTGCACCAACTCCCAGACGTATGCACATAACATATCTTCTACCGTTTGAATTGTTCTCTCCGTCTGACCATCTCATTCTTCAATTCTTTGACTACAATTTCATCACTACATGAGACATGGTTCTCTAAACCAATCACCTCACTTCGCAGATCTATTTTAGTCGGACTCGATTCTTTACGACCATTAAGGTCTGAACGAAAATCATCTACTTAGCCATCACCGAAACGACGGTAATGACATACTTGAACAAAAACGAAATTGATTACCAGTTTCTTGGTAACCTTGTCACTTTCCCTGATCCAAGTGTGAGTCCTGTGCTTCCAGTAGTATACGCCTCTACTACTATTCACACCTACTCATATTCATCCCAAGTAATGTCTCGCAGTTCCCAAGTCACCATTCATAAGTTTTCACAAAGAAACTTTTCATGCCTGAGTGTGTTCTTTAACAACCATTCCATGCCGAGAATATTATCAAAGTTGGGCAAGAAGATGGGAGTAAGGTTAACAAGAAAACTATAACCTTCAGTTTCCATGACAAAATAACTATGGACTTTACCAGCAAGTACCGATACACTTCCTATGGTATCTACGTGAAATAGTTGCACGAGTGCATAGAAAGCAATTTGAAAAGAATGTGCAAATTCATGAGACACAAAAGAATTTGAGCCACCAGAATCAAATAAGATGTGAGTAGGTCTAGAGTTGACAAGAAATGTACCCGTCACAACATTCAGGTGCTCGCGTGCATCCTCTGCGGTAATCTGGAATGCACGACCCTTAGCTTTTGGCACCTCCTCCTTTGGAGTATTCGTTGGTTGTTGAACGGAAGCTTGGCTCCCCGCCATTTGACTTGTAAGAGTGGGGCAAAAACGCTTCTTGTGGCCAGTAATACCACATGCATAATAAGTAACATCCTTCCTTGGGCAAGTTGGCCATATGTGACCCGTTTCTCCACATCAATAACAGACAACAAATTCCTTGTCTATTTTGCATTGGCCCAGATGATTCCTTCCACAAATGCGACATGATGGCGATTGAATAGAAAAATATTGTGATCTATCGCGACCACGAATGGCGCTCTGAGATTGCTCTCTTGTATTAGAATCAGATTGAACATATCGAGCTGGTGAAATAGAGGAAACAGAAGTAGTTTGATCGATACGTGGATGCTTTGGAACAAAAAAGTGGCACCATGTATCTCCAAGTCATGCTCACGCTTTTGAGCATACTCAACAGCTATGTCAAAGGACAGGACGTCTTGATTAGCTACGAAATCGCGGATCTCATACTGCAGTCCATCGAAGAATAACTGAATTTTATCGTCTTCAGTTGGGATATACTTTGCGGCAACCGTGCTCTTTGATTGAATTGAGTTTCATACTCATTCATGGTCATTACTTCTTGCTTAATCTCAAGAAACTCTTTCTCCAATCTCCTCCTCATGTCTAGAGGACAATACTTCTCTAGCAAACAAGTTTTGAACATCTCCGAGGATAAATTCTCCTGGTCATACTCGTTGAGAGCTTCATATGTAGCTTCCCACCAGACCAAGGCTTCTCCGACGAGCATAGCAGAAGCATAATTAGCCTTGTCTTCATTATCCACATGAGAAATACAAAACACTTTCTCTGTGTTCTGGATCTAGGTAAGAACAACAATGGGATTAAGAACACCTGAAAACTCCGTAGCACCACTACTCTTGAAATCTTTGAACGAGGGACGCTTCACCTCCCCTTTGAAGATTCTACAGTGGCTTTCTCTTTCCTTTATCACCATTCTTTTTGTGTTCTTCGAAAGTCTGTCGAATAATAACAGTAAGTTAACCCAATAGTCGCTCCTCACGAGGAGATACTGGAGTATTTACTTGACCAGGTTGAGGACCTCCACCCACCTCAAGGGTATGGCTACCTTCCTGTTCAGCCATTAGGATTTATTATTACCTAATACTTTACTTAAGTCTTTCCTATGGTTTGTATCCATATACTCCTAATGAACCCGTTCATATATTGAACTTCTCACGGTTTAAGTCTAAATACCAATCCATGGAATTTAGTTCACTTAAACCACCGCTCTGATACCATGATTGAAAGACCCTAACTTTAAAATTTCTGAAAGACCCAAACTTTCATACTTGACAGTTGTTACTACAAAACATCCTACATGCATATTCATAAAAAAATATTTTACATTGATAAAGTGATTACAAACTACTGGATACAAACCGACTATGTTGTAATATATTACAAAGTATTATATCTATTACATAACTACCCAGGATATTGTAGTTTTATACATGCGTAAACCCAAGTACAAAAGTAATAATAGAAAATATTCTAAATCTTCCAAAAGTATATGACTATACTGGATTCTTATTTCCTGCAATTTGTTAAACATTGAGAGGGTAAGCGGTGACGCTTTGTGAGTTCAATAATATATACAATATAACGTTGTGCCATATATATACTTCAATATGGCAGAAGCAAAGAGGAACAAGAAACAACAATGGCAGATGAGTACCAAATGACATGCTTTCCATATCAACGAATAATCTGATTCAAAGATATACGATCAATGAAACATAACAATTTCTATACTTGATATACATCAATAAAGCTTCGGCCCAAATAGCACAGAAGACATACACTTTCTGATTTAAACATTTTGGTAGATTTCCAGCTTATAGCCCTGTCTAACCATCTGCCAATACCATAGAATAGAAGTTATTCTCTTACATAGACATGCTCTACATGGCCAGAGGCAACGTACATGTACCACCGTGAATCTAAGTCCTTGCACTGATCACATTGTCAAAGGTAAAGCTTTGCTACTATAAATAGCAGAAATAAAATTAACATGGGAAAATAACTCGGAATAATAACACTGAAAAGCACATAGCACATATAATACATAACATCCAATTGTTCTTATCTATTAAACTCACCTTGAAATAACCGGGGGTTAGAATTTAATTTGAGCACTACTTCAGCTCGAAATATAACTTTCTGTGACGAAACCGGGGTTTTTAGCTAAGAACCAGGCTTTACTCGGGTAGAGTCTCGACTAGAAAATATGATTTTCTCAGGAACTTTGGGGCGTCGGGACTTGCTTTGGGTGATGGAAATGATACCAGGGCTTCGGGGGGTTAACAGTAGGCTAAAAGGATGAAAGAAGATGAAAGTATATAGAATCCGTAACGTAAATCTGGAGACCCTTGGCCTCTATTTATTGAATTCGTAACGTAAATCCAGACATCCATGGCCTCGGTACGATGGGCGACACCGAGGAGGCCATCTACGCGCGGCGTAATCCTCGTACGAGGGGCGTACATGCGAGGAGTCATCTGATCAAAACCCAGGCTTCGGACGTGTCAAGAATGCCTGATACGTGTTTGTCGGGTCTACTACGCTGGGCGTACCCCCTTCGGATAAGGCTTTGAATTTTCATTTATTTTTATTCAAAAGCTTGTAAAATTCATATATTTTTTCATACAAACTCCGTATTTGACGTTTTTTTATATCCACGCGTAGGTGAAATTATGATCTACAACTTTCGTTTAGACTCCGTTAGTTAATTTTGAATTTATTTTTATTATTATATTTTTAACAGGCCGGGATAGGATAAGACCGTTAAAAATTCATAACTTCTTCATTCGATGACCGTTTTCGTCTTTCTTTTTACCGTTCTACTACTAATGACAAGAAATTAAATTCTTATTTAGGTTGTGTCGGCTGAATATCGCTCGATCTTTATTTCGTGTTTTTAGCTGTCTACCGCTATACCGAAACTTAGAAAAATCATAACTTCCTCATACGAAGTCAGATTTTGGCGTTCTTTTTATGAAAATTATTGGTTTAACGAATACTACGACTTTCATTTAGATCACCAAGGCTAAAAAGTAGTTTATCAAAAACTCACTTTTTACGTCATTCGGCGTCGTGCCGATTTTGTCACAGATCTTCGATTGGTCATAACTTCTTTGTTATAACTCGGATTTCGATGAGGTTTTTGCCTAAATGTTTCTAACGAGATTATCTACAACTTTTAATAATAAAATTCTACTTATTTCAAATTTTATATTTTCGTTAAATTTAATTATTTGCCTTTTGATTAGAATCTCATAAGACTTCAATATTTTCCGATTGATTCTAAACAAAGTTTTACTTCATTTCTAATAAAAGCCATCTGTTAGAACTCAATATATAAATTTCATATAATATTTCATAATATTATTCACTTTTAAAAATACATAACAAGATAACTGAACGTGTATGTTACACAAAACCTACAAAATATACAAAATTTTGTGGTCAAAGTTTGAAACCAAAAAAGTATAAGAGCGAAACATGACAGTATATTGTCTCTACACTAATTTTTGAAAAAACTATTTGCACCCGTCGCTTGGAGCAGGTAAACGGCTTATATATATATATATATATATATATATATATATATATATATATATATATATATATATATATATATATATATATATATATATATATATATATATATATATATATATATATATATAGAGGTAGGTTCAAATGTTTTTCACATCTATTGTGTGCTAGAATGCACCAATAGGAATTTAGTATTAATTATATGTATATCAAATGCTATCCATAGTTATAACTCATTTTTATGGAAACTAATTAAATCCGTCATTAAGGTCAACAATAATATTCTTTCAGAATGAATTCATATCTAGAAGAATGAGAGTGTATTCCAGTAGAATGAGAGTATATTCTAGTGGAATACACTCTTGTTTATCATATTCTATGCAACTTTATTGTAGTTTAAGCGAGTGAGTCCTGAAACAAAATACGAACTCATATGTAAACACCTAGATGCGAATTCATTCTGAAAAAATGTTATTTTTGAGATTAATGACGGATTTAATTAGTTTCCATAAAAAGAAAATTATAATTATGGATATCATTTAATATACATATAATTATGGAAATCCTTTAATATCTATATTTATTTAATGAAATAATTATTTAATTTACTAAATTTCTATTGGTGCATTCTAGCACACAATAAATGTAAGAAACAAAATAACCTAGCCATATATATATATATATATATATATATATATATATATATATATGTATATATATATAATGAGTATTAATTAAATATTCAGTATTTAATATGCATTAATTAGTTTCTTAACATAAGTAAAATGATTGGTCCATAATTAATCGTACATACATACAATAGATAGTAGAAACATTTGAGCCTAACTCTCTCTCTCTCTCTCTGTATATATATATATATATATATATATATATATATATATATATATATATATATATATATAGCATAATAACATTGAAACTTGGTTAATAGACACTAACATATCATACAGTAGGTCTAAGTTATAATAATGTTCACGGTGATTGACCGTCAATAGTTGGCCTTGTTTATCAATTATAACAATATCCCCCCGTTGAAAGGAATTTTGTCCCGAAATTTAATGTGTAGATAAAATATTACAAAACAATTGGTGGTGTTCTCATTTCGCTTGATCCATACATGGTCTTTCTAAAGTCGATTTAAGTCGCGTAACTCGAGATTGAGTACACTGTTGAACAGATTACTCTATTCTAATTACATAAAAAAGGAATAGGGAATAAGGTCGAATCAAGTCTTTTGAGGTTATAAAATCTTACATACAATATACAATTTTATTGCGTGTACTTTCCCAATTATGAAATATCCACATGGTTTCCTAGCTCACTTCATTGAAATAGAGATATCAAGTGTGTCATCGGACCGATATTCCTTAATATTTGGCATACGAAAAAGTGTCGTGCATGTCGTTTAGTCCTTGAGATAACTTGATATGAATATCAGGACCAAGTTCTATTAAGAATTTCTAAGGTCCTTTGAATCACAGTCTTAGACTCGTTCTCTAAGACGAATCATTTCTCTAAAAGATTAGATGTTTAAAATCTACACAGTCTTCGATCTGGAAGTCGAGAGGTTTACATCTTTTGTTCACATAACTCTTTTGTCGTTCGTGTGTTTTCTACAGTTCACTAGCTATCTAAACTCTATAGATTTTCTCCAAACTACTGGGTTCGTGACCCATAATAGGTTTAAGTTTAGGGTTCGCAAGGATTTCTCCATATATTTGAATTTCAAATACTTCAGCATATGAGAGGTTAATGATAAAGATATTTGTTACTACTTATGTTTCCTGGATTTCATTCCTAGTTTCGATCACAACTACTTAGACTCGAGTTGTCATCTCATGGTTCTTCAGTCTTTGGCAGTTTCACCATCTTCACAACAAGCCTTTCTTTAACTACTGATTGTTCTAATTTCTATATCTCACTTCCATGAGCATCTTCATTAGTTGTTCTCAAGTTGTGGCATAAGCGGAGTCAATGTCTATGGTTTTTGTATAGTAGCTTCACCAGGTAAATGTTTTGTCCTTAAAACTATAGGTGTCCTTATTTTAAACATAAACGGTTCAAACATAAGTCGGACGGTTCACAATAGAAAGAAACAGATTGATTGAGTACATAATCAGAATTTGAAATGACTCACGAATGTGTGTATTTTTTCAAGATATTCATGAGATGTCTAACTGAAGTATTCGTAGATTATCCTAGCCGAGAAATTAGCATTCCAAGATAAACTTCGGACACGATTTATGTTTATGATACTTATAGTTTCATGAGTATGTGATATAAATATTCGCTAAGTATTCGCAAGTGCTCAATAAAATTTTCGAGAGTTGTTAAGCGTTTTCAAATGTGATTTTTCTTTAAATACTATTGATTCCAAGCATTTTATTCCACCAACAACCGAATCCAAGCTTGATTGTGCATCGGTCCAACCATAATTAAATATAGGTGATCAGTCTACGTCTATGTCACACTCCAAACCAGAACGGCAAAATCGTTCGAGGGCGGATGACTTCATGTAGTATCATAACAGTTGAGTAAGTAGTAAAGAAAGAAAACACAACCATCATAAATATGATTTAAAAAGTTACATTGTTGATTGTAATACATATTTAAAAAGAAATTACATTATGAGGATATAATAAGTTTGAAATTGACGCTTAGCGTCCCTTCCCTAAAAGTTGTTGCTTACCTGATTACTAAATCCCTGAGAAATACAAGTAGTTTTGAAAAAGTGTCAATGATTAGGTTGGTAAGTTCATAAGCGTTTTTGTGTAAGAATTTTATGCCTTTTTGTATAAAGTAACTGAGTTTGTTTCTAGAAAATCCAATACTTTCCATAAATGAATAGTAGTTTTAAAAGTTCCAAAAACCGGAATGTATAACTATTTTCCATACCTAAAATTGTGTAAGTAGATTTATATATGTATATATAACCACTAAGGTGTTTGATAGCCCCGTAAATCAAAATTTTTAATACTTCATGTGAGTTTTATAACCGTACAATTGACCCGGACTGTCTGTCATAACGTTCTTCAGGCGTTGGAATGATATGACGTTTGTTACCCCAGACCTGCCGGTCCAACTGTAGCTAATAGTTTAGGTGCGGGATTGTCAATCCCGTATAGATCTATACACAAGTATCACAGTCTCCCTACAGGAGATTATGGCTTATAACACAGGACTTGAAATGCATACTTGAAAGTACGTGAAGTTAATGTCCCACAAAAGTTAGTATCAAACAGATTTACGTATGAAAAGTCCATTTTTCTTGTAAATGTAAGTATTTCCTTTTTATAGTGTTCATAGAGTGTAAAATATCATGAATATCTCGTAAACTATACCTATTATAGTTTTTCAAAAGTGTGTTTCATTTGAATGATAAACTTTGGTGTATTACCAACTTTGCATGTAAAGTATAATATTTGTAATAACGTTATTTTACTTATTTAACATTTATACACAAAATGTAGATAAAGCATTAGAAACTGTATGTAATGATTTGCATTTTAACATAAGTTTTTCTTGCGTTTCACTTGTATTTTTCTCCCAAAAATATAGTAAAAACGTGAAAATATAGGGGTATGAACTCACCTAGCAAGTGTGATGATTTGAAGAAAACAAGACTTTTCTTGGGCAGCACTTCGACCGGAAAGTGGAAAATTTCTAGGGAGTTTCGGACCTTCGTCGGAGCTTGGATATGTAAGCGGGGTGATGGGATAGTTTCGAGAGGATCGAGAGTGAGAAAATAAGGGAGAGATCTTGTAAATTGGCAAAAAGTTCGGAAGTCTCGCACCCTTTATATAGGGGTGGAACTGCCCTCGTACGTTGGGCGTACTCGCGTACGTTGGGCGTACGTCATGCATGACGCCTTCGTCAGATACCGGACTTCAGATGGGACAGGCTAGAAGGTATTAGGGAGACATGGTCGATCCGAGGCCCCGCATTGAGTACAATGGGTGTACCCCCGTACGCCATAGCGTACTCCCCTCAGTTTGTGTGGTCCAATCTTCTAAAATGCGTAACTTTCGCATACGAGCTCCGTTTTTAACGTTATTTATATCCACGCGTAGGTGAGACTATAATCTACAACTTTCATTTAGACTTCATTGGCAAATTTTGAATTTGTTTTTAATTATATATTTTTAATAGGCCGGGACAGGAAAAGAGTGTTAAAAATTCGTAACTTCTTCATCCGATGTCCGTTTTCGTCTGTCTTTTTACTGTTGTACTACTATTGTTGATATCTACAATTCTCATCTAGATTGTGTCGGCTAAATATTGCTCGATCTTTATTTCGAGTTTTTAGTTGTCTAATGCTATTTCAAAACTTAGAAAAATCATAACTTCCTCATACGAAGTCATATTTGGACGTTCTTTTTATGTACGTTCATGGTTTAACCTAGTCTAAAATTTTCGTTTAGATTCCTAATGCTAAAAAGTATTTAATTGAAATTTTACTTTTCACACTTAACAGTGTTTTACCGGTTTTGACGCAGATCGTTGATTGGTCATAACTTCTTCATTATAACTCGGATTTGAGTGTTCTTTCTATTTTTGAAAACTTTGACATGATATCTATCATTTTATGTATCCCAATTGAGACTTTTGAACATTTCATTTCTGATGCTATTTTTATTTATTTATTAATTCAAAAATAGATTACAATACTTGACTTAGGTCACATTGACTTGAAATATCGGGTTGTCACATCACCCCCCCCCCCCGGTTAGAGAGAATTTCGTCCATAAATTTATTCTAAGATAAGTATTTATGGACTAGGGAAAAGATGCGGGTATTTTTGTTTCATCTGATCTTCGTGCTCCCAGGTGTATTCAGTCCCTCACTTTGCTTTCCAGTGGACTTTCACAATGGGTATGCGACTTTGTTTTGTTCTTTTAATTTTTGTATCCATAATTTCTACTGGTTCTTCTACGAAGTGGAGACTCTTGTTGATTTCGATTTCGTCCATAGGGACGACGAGGGTCTCATCGGACAAGCATTTCTTTAACTTTGACACATGAAAGGTAGGATGTACGTTATTGAGTTCATGTGGTAATCGACGCTTGTAAGCTACCGGGCCGATCTTGGCAAGGATCTATAATGGTCCGATATACCTTGGATTTAGTTTCTCATGTTTTCCAAAGTGTATTGATCCCTTCCAGGGAGAGACCTTCAATAGCACTCGGTCCCCAACCTAAAATTCCAAGGGCTTCCATCTTTTGGCAACATAACTCTTTTGTCTGTCTCTTGAAGCTTTTAGTCGTTCCCGAATTTGGACAATGCTTTCGGTCGTTTCTCTTATGATTTTCGAGCCTGTGTGAGTGCTGTCAGGTATTTTTCCTCTAGCTAGTTGCGTGTCACCCACTTCAGCCAAGCACAGAGGTGATCTGCACTTGCGGCCATAGAGGGCTTCGAATGGAGCAACCTTGATGCTAGTGTGATAGCTATTGTTGTATGAGAACTCGACTAGTGGTAAATGGGAATCCCATGCCTTACCAAAATCGATCACAAAAGCTCTTAGCATATTTTCCAAAGTTTGAATGGTCCTCTCACTCTGACCGCCGATTTGTGGATGGTAAGCGGTACTCATGTCTAGTCTCGTCCCTAGAGATTTTTGTAGTGACTGCTAGAACCGTGAGGTAATTCTACTTTCTCTGTCGGAGATAATGGATATTGGTACACCATGCAGTCGCACAATCTCGTTGATGTATGTTCAAGCTAGTTTCTCCATCTTGTCAGTTTTTTTTATTGGTAGGAAGTGCGCGAATTTGGTTAATTTGTCAACGATCATCCATATGGTGTCAAGTCGACCTGTTGTTTTGGGTAACTTGGTTATGAAATCCATTTTTATCCACTCCCACTTCCACTCAGGTATTTCAAGTTGTTGTAACAATCCCGAGGGTTTTTGGTACTCTACTTTGACTTTGCAGCAAGTTAGACACTTGCCTACATAGGCAGCAATTTCGGCTTTCATGTTCGGCCACCAATACAATTTTTTGAGGTCCAAATACATCTTGTCTGAACCGAGATGCACGGAGTATTGAGTCTTATGAGTCTCATTCATGACAACGTCTCTGAATCCACCAAAATTCGGTGTCCATATTCGATTCATGAAGTAACGAACTCTGAAACCCTTGACTTCAGGATTTTTATTCATTCCTCTTAAGGCTTTTCCAGCCATGTTTTCTATTTTCAAGGCTTCCATTTGATCTTCCTTGATTTGCATGGACATGTGTGAATGGATCGTCATGGTTAAGCACTTCACTCGGCGGCCTAAGTATTCCTTTCGACTGAGATCATTAGCTACTACATTAGCTTTTCCCAGATGATAATGAATCTTGCATTCGTAATCACTCAATAGATCAACCCATCGTCTCTGTCTCATGTCGAGTTCTTTTTGGTTGAGAATGTGCTGAAGGCTCTTATGATCAGTGAAGATTGTGCATTTCGTGCCGTAGGGATAGTGCCTCCAGATCTTTAGGGCGAAAATGACTGCTCCCAGTTCTAGGTCGTGGGTAGTGTAGTTGACTTCGTGCGTCTTGAGGCGTATGTGATGACCTTTCCTCGTTGCATTAGAACACATCCAAGACCTTGGTTTGATTCGTCACAGTAGACCATAAAGTCTTCTATTCCTTATAGCAGGGATAATATAGGTACGCTGCATAGGGCTTGTTTCAATGCTTGGAATGCATCGTCTTGCTTTTCTTCCCATTTGTAGATTACACCATTCTGAGTCAGGGCGGTAAGTGGTTTGGCAATCTTTGAGAAGTTTTGTATGAATCTTCGGTAAGAGCCAGCAAGGCCCAAGAATTATCGGATTTCCGTTGGAGTTCCTAGAGCTGACCAGTTCTCAATTGCCTTGATTTTGGAAGGGTCCACGTGTATCCCTTCTTTGCTGACCACATGACCAAGGAAATCTACTTTCTGAATACGAAATTCGCACTTTGATAATTTTGCGTATAACTTCTCTGCCCTTAATATTTCCAAGACCTATCGGAGCTATTGACTAAGTTCTTCTTTACTCTTCGAATAGATGAGTATATCATCTATGAACACGATCACAAATTTGTCCAGGAAAGAACCACATACTCGGTTCATTAAGTCCATGAAAACCGCCGGTGCATTTGTTAATCCAAAGGGCATCACTACAAACTCGTAGTGACCATAATGAGTTCAGAAGGCCGTCTTGGAAAAATCTCCTTCCAGGACTCGCAGCTGATGATACCTGGTTCTTAAATCGACCTTTGAGAAGTATCTTACTCCCTGGAGTTGGTCGAACATATTGTCTATGCATGGTAGGGGATATCGGTTCTTGATTGTGAGCTTGTTTAGTTCTCGGTAGTCGATGCTCATGCGAAAAGATCCATCCTTCTTCTTTACGTATAGGACTGGTGCTCCCCAAGGTGAGAAGCTCGACCTAATGAATCCTTTATTGAGTAGCTCGTTTAGTTGGTTGGATAATTCCTGCATCTCTGTCGGGGCTAGACGGTATGACGATTTTGCTACTGGGGTAGCTCTGGGAATCAAGTCGATTCTGAACTCGATTTGACGTTATGGTGGAACTCCTGGAAGATCTTTAGGGAAGACGTCGGGGAAATCACAAACTTCTGGAATGTGTTTGATATCTGTCTTTTTTTTCCTTATCTACCATGTGGGCTAGGAAAGCATGGTACTCCTTGCGCAGGTATTTTTGGGCTTTGACGTTAGAGATGATTTGTAAATTGGTACTGGGTTTATCCCCATAAATGATAAGAGTGTTGCCATTTGGCAGATTAAGGCGAACGACCCATTCATGACAAAGTATATCGGCATGGTGAAGGGTTAACCAGTCCATACCGATGATGACATCAAAGCTTCTTATAGTGATCGACATTAGATCGATTTGGAACGAGTGTTCATTTAAATCTAGCGTGCAACCTATGTACAGATCGCTTGTGCTTTCTGTTTTACCGTTTGCCATTTCTACTGTAAATATCTTATTAAGTGATTGGGTGTTTTGTTTAAGTAAGTGTTTGAATTCATGGCTCACGAAACTCCTCTCTGCACCAAAATCAAAGAGTATGCATGCATAAGCGCTATTGAGGAGAAACGTACCCGTAACCACCGTGGGATCAGCTATTGCTTCATTCTGAGCTATTGCCAGCACTCTTCCTATGCCGCCAGCATCCCTTGACTTAGGGCAATCTCTCTTGTAGTGCCCAGCTTCACCAAACCCATAACACGCCTGGCCCACACCGATTCTAGGAACTTGGGTGATTGATCGCGCCAGTGCCTTATAGAAACGGGCAGTGTGCCCTTTCCTGTTGCAGTTATTACAATGCATCTCCCGATAATTTCTGTTGTGATGGAAATTGCATTTTCTGCACTTTGGTAGGTTTCCAGCATATTGCTTTGCTGGTGTAGGAGTAACAGGAATAGTGGTGGGAGCAGTAGCGGCATGGAATGCCACTATCTGTTGTTTCGTAGAAGGTTCTTGCGAAGATTGACCCTTCCTTTTGTTCAAAAACTTCTTCTTGTTGTTTTTGTTGGTATTGTTGTTGTTGTTGTTGGTATTGTTGTTGTTGTTGTTGTTGTTGCTTTCTATGGGTTACTTCGGAACAACAGTCATGAATCCTTGGTAGACACCATGGTCAACGAGGGACTATGCCACCTATTTGGCTGTATCAAAAGTAACTGGCTTGGAAGCTAGTACACTTCCTTGAATCTGGGGTGACAATCCCCATATATACCTCTCGATATTCTTGCTCTCTAGAGCAACCATTCCCGGGCAAAGTATTGCTAAGTCACTGAACCTATTGGTATAGGTCGTGATGTCCGAGCCTACCATAATAAGGCCCCAAAGCTCTTGCTCGAGCTTCTGTACTTTGCCTCTCGGTCAGTATTCTTGTATGAGCATTTGTTTTTGGTTTTCCCGTCCCATGGAGTTAGCCACTACTAGAGTTAGTGACTTAACGTGGCCATTCCACCACGTTAGGGCTCATTCGGAGAAAGTAAAGGCAGAAAGTTTTACTTTGCTCCCTTCTTGGCATGAGCAGATCTCGAATACTGCTTCTGTTTTCTCTATCCACTGGGATAGAGTGATAACTCCTCCAGTCCCATTAAAGGGTATGGGTTTGCTGTTGGTGAAGTCCTTGTAAGTGCATTCCCCGGAACGACCTTGGTGTTGGCCATTAGTAGAGCTATTTATTCCTCCTCCCGACCCGATGTTACTCATTTGTGCCATCGCTGCTATAACAACAGTTGTTACGGCAGCCTGAAAAACAGCATTGTCCATTGATAGGGGTGGTGGAGGAGGAGGAGGTAGTCGTGGTGTTCCTGTAGTATTGATGCGTATGGGATTCCTTCTTGGAGGCATGATTCTACCATAAGTTAAAAGACAAATTCCTAATAAGTCTTCTAAGTAATTATATGTTTTACGTTCTGAACGTTATCGAATTTGTAAGTTAATTGCGAAATGGGAACTCACAACAATAAGTACATGATTTCCTTAGTATTTTAAGAACTTACTGAAATACCCAATGAAATATTAAATGCGTGTCAATCTCATTGATATTAATATTCGATACATCGATCAGTAAAATTTGACCTTAACACGGGTCTAGAGTACATCAATGAAAATGGGAAAATTTGACCCCCGAATTGTGTACTCACAATCCGTCGGGTTTACATACATAAAGGAAAGAGTAGCACCAACGCTCACTCGATAAGTTTATACATAGCCCAAGAAGTACACAATCTACTCCGAGCGGGTGGTACGTTGTGGACCATGGTATGTTGTTGTCACACCCCGAAACCCAGGGCGGAAACGTTCTGGGGCGGAGGTGACTTCATGTTAAGTATCACAACCAATGTACATAGTAAGCAAAGTAAACAACCATTACATTACATATTAGAATTTACATTTGTTTAAAAGTAAAGTGTTACAAGTGTTATACATATGTATATATGAACAAAAGTATAGACGTGTCTTCTACGAACTCCGTCTTCGCCAAATGGGTTGCTGGGTACCTGTCTAATGCGGACCTGAGAATATAAGCAGTTTGAAAATCAGCATAAAGCTGGTGAGTTCATAAGTGTTTTGTTTTCTGAAAATGAATATGTTTCCTTTAGTTTTTTGCAAAAGTTGTTATCCAAGAAAATCCCATATTTTCTTATAAAGACAGTTTAGTTAGAACATCTGAATTTCCGTTTGGTACAAAAGTAGATAGTTTAATACATAAAACTATAGTTTGAAAACCATGGGAATACCATCCCGTACTAGATAGTTTTAATACTTAAAACTATAGTTTGAAAACCATGGGAATACCATCCCGTAATAGATCAAAGATAGATATAAAATCTATAGATTGAAAACCATGGGAATACCATCCCGTACTAGATATAACAATCCGTGAATAAACTTATATTAATACATATTCTGAGTTGGGTAACCATGCTATTATGAGAACGAGACCTCCTTGACGTTCTTCAGGCGTCGGACGATATCCAGAATTTGTCACCCCAGGCGTGCCCGCCTACCTGTAGCTAGCAGTTTAGGTGTGGGATGGTCAGTCCCGAATAGATCTATTCACAAATTCCACGCTCTCCCTCCAGGAGACTCTGGTTACACTTCCAGGGAGGATTAATTGATTACCCAAAGGGTTTAATGAAGATGAATCTCACAAGCTAGTATTAAATTATTCACGGTGTACTCAATTGTTATCAAACATAATAATCATTTCGAAACCTAATAACGTATAAATAGTTGAACACAAAGAAATTATCTGGCATAATACTTTACAATAAACATAGATAAACTGAATCAGAGATCGTTTATCTATTGACATTGCATGAAATCCTAATTCATAAAACGAGAAATGAAGATCCCCAATTATTCCCATAATAATTTGATTAGTTTGATTGTTTCCTTTACTGAAAATGAAATCCATGTAATTATAATCGATAAAACATCCCTTATGCTCTGCATAATACATAAGGGGTAAAAATATCAAAAGTTTGCCAGATATTTATAGAATTACAATAGTTTTTATGTTTCGAAAACATTTATAGTTTGCTTGTATCCCCCCCCCCCCTGAAAACATTGAAAAACACTGAAAAAGACGTAGGGGTATGAACTCACCAGTCGAGAAACGAGTCGGTTTGGATGCTAGGTGTCAGTTCGGGGCTTGATAACGCGCGAGGTTCCTATGTAATATGAAATGATACACAATTGTATCTAATTAGACTTTGAACCACTAATTAGATATGAAAATACATTCCAAGTCGCGAAAACACTTCAAATCGAGTGTTTAGAGTGACCCGGGTGGCATCTACGGACGCATAGGGCATAGATATGGAGTTTGCTCTTCAAGAGTAAACTCATACGAGAGATTACGGCCCTAAGACCATGTCCCTATGAGTTTACGACCGTGAACTCATGGGTGATAGGTTTTAAGGTGCTTAAGGGTCAAACAACACTAGGGAAATGTTTACGGCCCATGAACCTATCCTTGGGGGGTTTATGGCCGTAAGCTCCTATGGGGGTGGTTTTCATCATGATTAAGGCCCCTAAATCGATTGTGGTTGCTTCTAGACTTTAATCCAAGGCTTATGATGTGTTTAAGTGGCATCTTAACACTTTAAATTGAGTTTACTGCCCATGATATGGTGTTTACGGCCCAAGCATGTTCTTGGGCAGTAAACTCATGTTTACTCCCCAAATGTTGAGTTCAAGGTGTTTCAAGTCCATTCCAATAAGTCCTTAGGTCGATTCCAAGCTCCAAGAGTGATTTGGGAGGGTTTTTGGGCTCCAAAACCCATCTTATGTGAGTTTACGGTCTAGGACTGTTCTAGGGCCGTAAACTCATGTTAATGGCCCTATTTCATAGATTAAACACGAATTTGAAGGTTGAAGAGGTTATACAATGAGTTAGGATGGTTACCTTGATGATTTGAAGCTTGAATTTGATGATTTTGGACCAAGAATTGAGTTGTAGAGAGAGAGAGAGAGAGAGAGAGTAGTGAGAGAGGGTGCAAAAGCTTGAAATGAAGTCAATTGAGCTTTATATATGGTTCAAGTTTGGGACACGATGGAATTCTACCCAATACTGACGTTAGACGAGGCTTTTGGTTGCACCCGATTAAGTTGTCGTAACTCGGTATGGTCGAAACAAAAATTTTCTAATTGATAATTTGGAATATTTTCTTGTGTTATTAATGTGTTTGAACACCCATTTGGGGGGCAGACCCCGTGGCTAGTGTCGAGGCATGAGTCATGACTGCTGTTGTAATTGTAGGTGCAACTACGGATTGCTTTCTTCCAGAGAATTTGTAACATCCGGATTTCCAGGTATATTATTTTTATTTAATTATTTTGGAGTTTGCGGAGGAACTCGGCGAGTTGGAGCCAAGACTCGCCGAGTAGGGTCGCAGATGTTCATCCAGGTTCACGTCCGGATTCGGCGAGTCCACATTGTTTAATGAAACCCTAATCCCCCGGGTTTGGAGCCTATTTAAGGGCACTTATAGCTTCCCATTGCGGCTACCAGTCCCTTGAGAGAACCCTAAGTGAGCCAAATCGTTGTGAGGAAGAAGAAGTCACTTTTGATCCTTGTACCTTTGGTTTAGCAAGAAGAAGGTGACCAAGAGCAAGAGGAGGTGCGATTCTAGCAGTTCCAGAGTTCAGAGACTTCATTTTGAGGTAATAGTTCGAACCTCCTTCATTTTTGGTGTTGATCATTAGAGTTAGGGTTTTCTAACCCCTTTGGAGAGTGATTATGTGGAGCAAATGGTCCCTCTTCGAGTTTGTGCCTTCGGGCGCATCTGAACTCAAACTAAGTATTTGAGGAAATTTCGATAATTAAATAAGTTTCAAAAGAAGAACTTTCGAGACAAACAGAGCAGAGTCTTGTGTACGAACAGCCAGCGCCCGAACGGTGATTTCCCAAAATACCATTACAATAAGTGTTATGAGATATGATTTTGATATGTTATATAATGAGCTATGCTATGCATGCTAGAGTAGACTAGGTATTCTTATTAGGACTAGAGTGGCCTGATATGTGATGCCTGAGCTAGGAGTCTTGCTGCTAGGGATACTTCAGAGTATTTTGGTAGCAGCGAGGAGATTATGAGAGATCTGCTAGCGAGTATCATACGATTAGAGAGAGTAGAGTACTTGGGATTTGGGACTCTGGGAGGAGTACTTGGGGTGGATGCTGATGCGGTGTGAAGGGTAGTATTAGGCCCATACTACTGAAGACACCGGGTCAGTGCACGGCTCGAGTAAGAATCCCTAGAGTACCAAGGGATAAGTAGGGTGGAGTATTCGAGTGTGTGCATACTCGAGCGAGTCCATGATATTTATTCTTGTGTTGTATTTCAGAGAGAGGGAGATCATGGTTGGGACACGCCACACACCAGGGGGCAACGGTACGAGTGATGAGGAGATCCGTAGGATCATCCAGGAGGAGGTGGCTGCGGCCATCAGGGCAGAGATACCAGAGATGTTCGGGTCTATCAAGACCATGCTGATAGAGACATTTGATGAGAAGTACACTGCTCTTTCTGAGGTTGTTGTTGTTGCCGCCACTGCAGCTATAGCTGCGACTAGGCCGCAGGGTGGTGATGCATTGCTGTTCCGAGAGTTTAGCAACACAAATCCACCGGAGTTTGACGGGACCCAGGATCCGATTGCGGCGATGAGGTGGATTTCAGACATAGAGGGGTGTTTCTTTACTTGCTCATCTCCAGAGCATTTGAGAGTTCGGTTCGCGCTGAACCAGCTTCGCTTGGGAGCGAAGGATTGGTGGAAGTTTGTGACGGCACACTATTCGCCTGTTGAGCTTGCTACAGTGACCTGGGAGAGGTTCGCTGCTATGTTCTGAGATGAGTATGTTCCCCAGGTGGAGAGGGAGCGTTTGGCCCAGGAGTTTCTGACCCTCAAGCAGGGTACTGAGTCTGTTACAGTGATTACGAGGATGTTTCATGAGCGGGCGATGTTCTGCCCAGAGCACGTGTCCTCCGAGCAGGCACGTATGAGCCGATATCTGAGCATTTTGAGGAGGGATATACGAGAGTTCGTGGCGAACTCGACGTACCGGACATTTTCCGAGCTTCAGGCAAATTCCTGGAAGAGGGAGATAGAGCTGGAGACCCAGGCTAGGGAAGAGGCTGAGTCTCAGGGGAGGGATCAGCGACCGGTATAGTCTCAGCCGGTAGCCAAGCGGGCCAAGCCTACTGATTTAAGATTAGGGAACCAGAGGGGCCGCACTTGTGGCAAGTGCGATAAGGGCCACGATGGGGTGTGCAGAGCAGGGTCTTGCTAAAAATGTGGCAAGGAGGGGCATATGGCCTAGGATTGCCTCAACGGGTTTGCAGTATGTTTTCACTGCAACCAGACCAGACACCGGAAGGCAGAGTGTCCACAGCTGCGGGGATTAGCACATGGAGCATCACAAGGATCTTCCCCTGCTGCTATCAGAGCTACTGAGAGCCGGCTAGTGAAGGCCGAGGCACCGAAGGCACGAGGGAGAGCCTTTTCAGTTGACCGCGGAGGAGGTCCGCACGGCGCCCGATGTCGTGGCTGCTATGTATTCTTTCGTGTATTTATTTTGATGTTGATATATTGTGGTTATATTATGTTATGCGTAGGTACTTTTCTTGTGAGTTCTGTACCTGCCTTGGTGTTATTTGACTCGGGTGCGATTCGGTCTTTTGTATCTTTGGCTTTTAGTCAGCACATCAGTATTAGTCGTGAGGTGTTGAGTCGACCTCTGAGAGTTTCCATAGCTGACGACAGGGCGGTGTATGCCACAGAGGTGATCCGAGGGTGTGTACTCGAGAGTTTCAGTGTTGAATTCCCGATTGATTTAGTTCCTATTGCAATGGGGGATGTGTGTGTCATCGTGGGTATGGACTGGTTGAGCAGATCTGGAGTGGTTATCGACTACGAGCGACAGTTGTTAACCATACGAGACCCTAGTGGGGGAGTTCTTTCGGTGTACGACTAGGGTACACGTTCTGGGTCAGCATTTTGTTCGGACGCTAGAGGGAGACAGTGTATACAGCAGGGCTGTAGGGGCTTTGTAGCATATGTGATGGATACAAGGGTTGACTCAAAGAGACCGAGGCCAGTTGATGAGGTTCCGATAGTGCGTGAGTTCCCGGACGTATTCCCGGAGGAGTTGCCGGGTGTGCCTCCCGTGAGGCAGGTGGAGTTCAGTATCGATTTGGTTCCGAGGGCCGCGCCTATCGCCAAGGTGCCATATCACCTTGCGCCTCCAGAGATGCAGGAGTTATCCTCGCAACTTCAGTAGTTGCTGGGGAAGGGGTTTATTCGGCCGAGCATCTCGCCGTGGGGAGCGCCTATCCTTTTTGTCAAGAAAAAAGATGGTTCACACCGGATGTGCATTGATTACCGGGAGTTGAACAAGATGACGGTCAAGAACCATTACCCGTTGCCGAGGATCGACGATTTGTTCGATCAGTTGCAGGGAGCATCTTGGTTTTCCAAGATCGATTTGAGGTCTGGGTATCATCAGGTGAGGGTGCGAGATGAGGACATCCAGAAGACAGCGTTCAGGAATCGTTATGGGCATTAAGAGTTTGTGGTGATGCCTTTCGGTCTCACCAATACACCGGCGGTTTTCATGGATCTCATGAACAGAGTGTGCAGGCCGATGTTGGATCGCTTGGTGATCGTATTCATCGATGATATTTTGGTGTATTCGAGATCCAGGGAGCAGCATGAGAAGCATTTGAGGGAGATCCTCAGAGTTCTGAGATCGGAGAGGCTTTATGCCAAATTCTCCAAGTGTGATTTCTAGTTGCGAGAGGTCCAGTTCCTAGGGCACCTCGTTAACCAGAAAGGGATATTGGTCGATCCGGCCAAGATTGAGGCAGTGATGAGTTGGGAGGTGTCGAGGTCACCCACCGAGATCAGGAGTTTCTTAGGGCTGGTAGGCTATTATCGAAGATTTATCAGGGATTTTTCCAAGATCGCCGTTCCACTCACCAGGTTGAACCGGAAGGGTGTTGCTTTTTCATGGGGCCCAGAGCAGCAGGCCTCCTTCGAGACACTTCGCCAGAGACTGTGCGAAACCCCAGTTTTAGCCCTTCCGGAGGGAGTGGAGGACTTTGTGGTGTATTGTGACGCGTTGATCTCGGGGTTGGGAGCGGTGCTGATGCAGAGAGGGCATGTGATAGCATACACATTGAGGTAGCTGAAGCCTCAAGAGACGAGATATCCCACCCACGATCTAGAGTTGGGGGCAGTGGTGTTCGCCCTCAAGATCTGGTGTCATTATCTGTATGGGGTTCGGTGTACCATATACACAGACCACAAGAGCTTGAAGTACTTGATGGATCAGCCCAACCTGAATATGCGACAGAGGAGGTGGTTGGATGTGGTAAAGGATTATGACTGCGAGATCCTGTACCACCCAGGCATGGCTAATGTTGTAGCCGATGCACTGAGTCGAAGGGCGGAGAGCGCCCCGATGCGAGATTTTTGTTTGAGATTGACCGTGATGGCTCTGGTGTTGGATACCATTCGTGGGGCCCAGGCTGAGGCCATGAGACCAGAAAACCAGAAGAGAGAACGAGTTGTCGGGTTGGTATCGGAGTTCGTTGCCGATAGCCGGGGGCTTATGACATTCCAGGGTCGTATCTGGATACCGTTTATGGGCGGGACGCATATCATTTTGATGGAAGAGGCTCAACGATCGAAGTTCTCGATCCATCCTGGGGCCACTAAGATTTATTTGGACCTAAAGAGAGAGTATTGGTGGCCCTGTATGAAGAGGGATGTCACGTGGTTTGTTGAGAGGTGCTTAACCTGTCGTAAGGTTAAGGCCGAGCACCGGAGACCGCACGATAAGTTGCAGCCGCTGGAGGTTCCTGAGTGGAAGTGGGAACAGATTACGATGGATTTTATCACCAAATTGTCGAGGACTACTAGGGGAGTCGATGCAATTTGGGTGATTGTGGAAAGGTTGACGAAGAGCGCCCACTACCTTGCTATTAGTGAGAGCTCATCCACTGAGAAGTTGGCAGAGTTGTACGTGAGGGAGGTAGTATCGCGGCATGGAGTGCCGATCTCAATCGTCTCAGATCGAGATGTGCGTTTCACTTCCAGATTCTGGAAGAAATTTCATGAGGAATTGGGTACTATGCTGCATTTTAGTACCACATACCACCCACAGACTGACGGGCAGAGCGAGCGGACGATTCAGACACTCGAGGACATGCTTCAGGCATGTGTATTGGACTTCGGAGGGAGTTGGGACATGTACCTACCTCTGGCAGAATTTTCCTATAACAACAACCATCATTCGAGCATCGGTATGCCGCCTTTTGAGCTATTGTATGGGAGGAGGTGTCGGACTCTCATCTGTTGGGGAGAGGTAGGGCAACGTGTGATGGGAAGTATGGAGATAGTACTTCAGACATCAGAGCAGATTCAGCAGGTCAGATAGAGGTTATTGACCACTCAGAGTCGCCAAAAGAGTTATGCGGATAGGCGTCGGTCTGAGCTTGAGTTCCAAGTCGGAGATTTTGTGCTCCTGAAGGTATCTCCTTGGAAAGGAGTGATCCGGTTCAGGAAAAGGGGCAAGCTAGGGCCCCGGTATATTGGTCCGTTTAGAGTGATCGCGAGGGTGGGCAGGGTAGCATATCGTCTGGTGCTACCTGAGGAGTTGGGGCAGATTCATGACACTTTCCATGTGTCACAGTTGCGGAAATGTATAGCCGATGAGTCGGCAGTGGTGCCATTAGAGGATATTCAGGTGGATGCGAGCCTGAATTATGCTGAGAGACCAGTGGCGACCAGGGATTGGAAGATCAAGGTTCTGAGGAACAAGGAAGTACCTCTGGTTTTGGTTCAGTGGAAACATCGGAAGGGGTCCGAGATGACTTGGGAGTTAGAGTCGGAGATGTGTGAGCAGCATCCGTAGTTGTTTCCAGAATGAGACTTCGAGGGCGAAGTCTGATTCAAGTGGGGGAGAATTGTAACATCCGGATTTCCAGGTATATTATTTTTATTTAATTATTTTGGAGTTTGCGGAGGAACTCGACGAGTTGGAGCCAAGACTCGCCGAGTAGGGTCGTGGATGTTCATCCCGGTTCATGTCCAGACTCGGCGAGTCCATTTATGGACTCGGCGAGTCCACGCTATTTAATGAAACCCTAATCCCCTGGGTTTGGAGCCTATTTAAAGGCACGTATAGCCTCCTATTGCGGCTACCAGTCCCTTGAGAGAACCCTAAGTGAGCCAAATCGCTGTGAGGAAGAAGAAGTCACTTTTGATCCTTGTACCATTGGTTTAGCAAGAATAAGGTGACCATGAGCAAGAGGAGGTGCGATTCTAGCAGTTCCAGAGTTCAGAGACTTCATTTTGAGGTAATAGTTCGAACCTCCTTCAGTTTTGGTGTTGATCATTAGAGTTAGGGTTTTCTAACCCCTTTGGAGAGTGATTATGTGGAGCAAATGGTCCCTCTTCGAGTTTGTTCCTTGGATCTGGACTCAAAGAGGTCCGGAGACCTTAACCCTTGGAGCTTTATGGATCAGTTTGGGGTTATTGGACTTAGGTTGCCATTTTTTGGACTAAATCTCCTTTTGATACCTTGTTGTTGTTATACAAGCATCAAGTTTCGGACTTTACGTGACATTCATGCTTGGGAAGGCCAGATCTATGGTTTAGGGAAACAGATCTAACCTCAGGAGGCCAGTAGATTTTGTGCATGGCATGAACTCGCCGAGTTGTTCTTGGGACTCGGCAAGTAGGGTTAGGGTTTCACGTAAATTGCTCAGTGAGTAGACTTGCTGAGTTGGGGAATGAATCAGTGAGTCAGAAGGGGGTTAGAGGACTGGAGTTTAAGGCGGTACTCGCCGATTTGTTCTTGAGACTTGGCGAGTTGAGTCGGGGTGGCCCCGCGATTCATGCCTGGTATGACTCGTCGAGCATAGGGAGGGACTCGGCGTGCCAAGCGGGACAAGTGTTAGAGAACATGTGTGAACTCGCCGAGTTACCAGGGTGAACTCGGCGAGTAGGGTCAAAGTGTGACCGTTGACTTTTATTGACTTTAGGGGTTCGGTCAACAATGGAGTACTTGTGTCAAGAGGGGGGTAAAATAGTCTTTTACCCTTCCAAGAGTGCCAATGGCAGGTTGAGTCTAGTTTCGAGAGTTATATTTATAAGAGTATTTACTTTATGTGAATAGGCGAAGACTAGGCAATATTTCTACCGAGTCAGAGATTTACCGAGACGCCTGAGGTGAGTCTTCTCACTATACTTTACCTAGTGTGGTAACAGAGTTATGTGACAGTGTATTTTAGAGTTATGTGCTAGTGTATTTGCATGTTATTTATGTGTTGTGATTTATTGTATGTGATATGCATGATTCAGAGTTGACAGAGTAGGACCAGTGGGTCCATAGAGTTAGGACCTTCGGGTCCATAGAGTTAGGGCCAGAGGGCCCACAGGGAGTTGGGGCTGGAGGGTCCCACTGAGACACATTGACCAGAGGGTCAACAGAGTTATAGCCTCGAGTGGCTAATATATGTTAGAGTGGTATTTTGGGGAACTCACTAAGCTTATGCTTACAGTGTTACGTGTTATGTGTTTCAGGTACCAGTGATGACCGCGGAAAGGCACCGGCTTGATTCGTACACACACATGGGATTTTATGTATTTCGATCTTGGGAGATGTTTTGTGAAACAAAGACATGATACTATGACATTTTATGAATGAATGACTTGTAAAAATGTGTTTGGAAAAAGTGAAAAATTGTTTTAAATTTTTTTACGGTGTTACAGAATTTTTGAGGAAGGTTACAGTTCTTTTCGTCCCTAAACATTCGCTTCTTATTCGTAGGTTTGTGGCCTGAGGCATCTTTGTTGGCAGACACCCGTTGGTGTTCCTGATTGTTACAACAATCTGTATTGTCAATACCGCTTTCATTTCTGCTGGCGTTGTTAGCATTGAATTGCGCAATGACGGCTGTCACGGCTACCATGACTGCAGCCGGAAAAGTAGCAGAGTTTATCTGCAGGGTTGGCGCCTTGCTAGTTGTTTGGTTGCCTCTTGGTGAAAACATAGCTCTGTTTCACGATGAAAAACGACTTCGTTAGTGGAAATGATTATCTTAAGTGCATCCTTATGATTTATATTTACGCATATAAATTTTTGCACATCACTGTACTATTCCTAGTGTTTCCGCTAACGTTCCTGAGATGGAGTTATGGCAGTGGGTAGGAGTAGGTTTCATACGGGCGTTAAGCTTTACTCATCTTAGAATCATGTTTGTCCGAACACACTTGGCTGAGGAGTTTTGATGGGACCCAGTGAAGTAGTGCCTGAACGATCGCACCTCATAGGTCTATGAAGAAGGAACTTCTCAACAAATTGTTTAGCGGTGACACGATAATGAGTTTTTAGAATCGCTATACGGCGCGAGTTTTCTAACTAAGTTTATCGATCTTAGTTCAATTTATAACGTATTTCGGTTGTTAAAGGTGTTCTGAAAACAGTTCATAACGAGAGTCTTTATATGGTAAACCCATGAATTTTTAGTAGTTCAGTATTCAAGTGAAACCTTGTAACTTGACCCAAGCTAGGTCCTTATTATGACCAATTGATGTATGCTTAGTTATATAATTAAGGCTAAATAGACCTTTGAGTCTGTTAGGTACGTCCTAAGCCCATCTTGTTAATATGATTCTAGTAATTCTGGTTTCAGCGAAATTTTTTGACCTAGATGTAGGTTTACCTCACATCCGTGCATGGAAAAGTTTTGATAGCAACTAGATCTCTCGTTTAGTATGACCGCTTAAATTACAGTGTCGTGCTTACGCCATGAATAGAGTAGGACCAATGCATACTCACGAACCTAATTTACAAGGTCTCGTGAGCGGTGTGAACTCTACTTACGACGATCCGTCCCTTGCGATGCTTGAGGCAAACTCGTTGCAACTTGCAGCCCTGCCAGTCGATGCTTGGCTGCAATCCTTCTTTCTTTGAATGTTGTGTGTCTATCCCGTTACTCTCATGCCTCTGCCCAAGTGGCGATAAGGTCCTAAACAGAGAGTTGGTCTCCGAAATAGTAGTCTCTTTTTGAGTCTCAGGTACGTGAGACAGTATGGTCTGTAGTAGCGCGAAGTTTCTGAACTCGGGTTGTAGTCTACCTGTTTTAATCCCCGATGTTCGCGATCTGCCGGGTCTTCGCCGTGAGGGCTCTGTCAGTCGGTCCCCCGTGGTTGAGGTCATAGCACCCTCGTTGGTCTCTACATGGTGGTTGTTGTCATTGCTGTCGACATTCAACCCTCGATCACGATTGCCCAACGGGGCACAGGTTCAATGTAGTCGAAACGGTTCGTGGAAACCCTTGTTATGCATGGAGGATTGATTACCTCCGGTTCTGCTTCTGATTCTCCTCATAACCATTCACCATTTCTCGGGTTCGGATTGGGAAAGTAGGGGTCGTCCGATAAGTAGGATCTTACTATGTTGTACGTGCGAGAATAGGAGTGGAAGAGATAATTACTAGGCGTCTAACTCTATAAATAATTACTTATAGGGGTGATCCTTATTAGTTACTTCTATAATGACATAGTGCATACTAATTACATATAACAAGATATGATAGACCTTCGAATAAGTGATCCTACGCTAGGTCCACATCCAAACAAGGAAAAGGAAGTAAGGCAATGACCACAATTTCTAAGTCTATGATTTCTAATTTATATATAATCTTAGAGTATCCACTTAGTGACTATAGACCTATTATTAAGGATATATTTAGTTTTCATATAAGTTATGATATTACAAAATACTCCTATAGTATTTTAAACTCATGTTATGTTCTAATGTTCTCATTGTGGTAGTGTTGGTAAGCTTTTAGACTTGTCGCCATATCACAACCATTGTTGGGCATGTGCTAATCACTCCTCGGACCAGCATAGTTGATCAGGCTATGCCACTCCCAAGACTGACCATACATCCTCGAGCTTACCTATGATATCCAACAATCATTACTTTTGTTTTGTTCTAGAATGATGCTGACCTTAGTATGTATGCATGCATGTATACCTTTAATAAGAAATTATTTATTTATGAAAGTATAATTGTTTTGAAAACTTTAAATCAGAGACTTTAGTCCCATTGCATTTATAGTTTGTATATCTTATGTGTTTCGATATACTTAGTTCACTATAAACAATGCTCTGATACCAATCTGTCACACCCCCAAACCAAGGATGGCGGAAACGTCCGGGGGTAGAGGACTCCATGTATAGTATCACAACAACGAGTATAATACTGTTCAAAGTAAATACAACCATCATAAATATAATTGAAAAAGTTACACCAAAGTATATGTTTACATGATTCAAATCAATTACATTATGATGACAAAATGAACTGTTTAATGATTTATCGTCCCATCCTCAAAGCGCTGTTGATTTCCTATTTCACTGAATTCCTGAGAATACAAGTTGTTTGAAAAAGTGTCAACACAAAGGTTGGTGAGTTCATAAGATTTTTAGATAAAGAGTTTGGAAACCGTTCTTTGTAATGTGCGGTGTGTTACCAAGAAAAATCTAATATTTTCCTTATAAAAGTTATGTAGTCCTAAATGTCGGGACCGAGAATGAACAAGTATTTGTCATACTTAAAGATATAAATGTGGTTTTAAATTGGCGTAAAACCCTTTCTCATTTGAGAAAAATCCCGAAATGAATGATGTGTAGTCTTATATACCAAGACTGAAAATATACAATAATATCTGTAATTATTGATATATAAAGTGATTTTATATCGACATAAAACCCCTTATGATTTATGAAAATCCCCGTAAACTTTATGTTGTTAAATCCCTATGTGAGCTGCTATAACCATACTATGACTGAATGAACCTACCACGACGTTTCTTAGGGGTCGCGAAACTTAAATGACACTTGTCAGCACAGACCTGCCAGGCTAGCTGTTGCATGCAGCTCAGGTGTGGGGTGTCAAACCCAATATAGATCTATACACAACTATCATGTTCTCCCTACAAGAGACTCTGATTATAGCTACCAGGAATTTAAATCCCGCACTCGGACGTACGGAAAGAGAATGTCTTACAATTTAGGTTAACCAGTTCACGTGTGGTGTGCGTGAGTGTAAAACCTTTTTCTGTGGGAATAAAACCTTCCGAAATGTTTTTGTTGTGTTAATGGAAACATTAACCATACCTATTATAGTTTATCCAAAACGTTTGTAATGTATAAGAACTCTTTTATGAAAATGCATTAGTGTTATGAATCCATAATCTATGCTTATTATAGCTTAATATACGTGTTCTAAATGAATGAATAATCTTATCATGAAGGACAAAGTTTCAGTTTATGATGATAAAATGACAAGGAAACACATTCAATATTTAGAACTTATTGTTATACATTTTGCTCAACATAACACAAAGTGTTATGAAAGTTATAAGCTGTTAACAAATTTTCAACCTTTCTGCGCTGTTTTAGAAAAGTCATAGAAAAATCATACAAAGTCAAAAACTAAATCCGTAAATTCTGGGAGTTCCCAAAATTTGTCTAGTTTACTAATAATTTTTATCATGATTTTTAATGACCTCCATGTTGGGTGAAAAAGTCCATAATTACAGACTGGTACGGATTGGTGTTTAAAATGATAGGCAGTTTTGTAAAAATCACCATAAATTTTAGAAAAATCGTATGGAGATGTGCAATTAGTCATTTTAAAGCTAAGAACTGGAACTACTTGCACCTAAAACAGTTTTGAAAAAAAAATGTTTAAGTTTCCCAAAACAGTCCGTGAATGGAGTCCAACATTTCTGATGAAAGTTGTTAGAAAAAATTAGTTATGTTCTTGGTGTTTTAACTTGTATCCCCCCCCCCCCCTAAAAACTTGAGACAACATGAAAATGTAGGGGTATGAAGACACCTTATATGATTTCAGTGAGTGAATGTTGAAGAAGTGAAGTGTTCAACTCAAGAACACTTGAAGAATTGCTTTGAAGATTCAAGAATCTAACACAATAATGATGGAGTTTATGTAAGGAGTCAATGATTTGAATAAAAGGAATGCATTAATCATAAGGAGGGTGATGATACTTACTAAATGAAGATGGAAAGCTTGAAAAATGACTTGGAAATCTCGAAATTGTATCAGAGAAAAAGAGAGAAAAGATGTGTTTGATCTTTGGATGAAAATGAGGAAATATGAGTGAAGTGAGGGAATGAAGAGAGATAAGAGTGTTCTCCAGCTCCTTTGGAGGTGAGTTTGCTGGGAAATGAGTGGGGTAAGGCCTTGAGGTGACTAGGAGTAGGGAGGAGTACAAGGACTGGTCAAAGGAATGGGCATGGGGTGGTGGTTTGTGTCAAATATTATGGTAAGATCCACACTCCACCTCAAGATCTCACTTAAAAGATTTTATTCTCAAATAAATATTTTCATGAAAATATGCCCAAATTATGATTATTTAGGGTCTTATATGTTAAAATATGATTTCTGGAGAAAATCCCACGTTAAAATAATTAAAAACGGACTTAAAACAGAGAAATGATCGAAAACCGAGTGAAAAAGGGTGAAATCTGAAGTCTGGGCGAGATTGCGGTCATCAGCAACCAAAACCGGAGTGGCTTAGTCGCTTGGTGCGATCTGAGGAGAAGGAGCTGCGGATGCGGAGGTCATGACGCGGGCGTGGCTGCGGCTCGCTTGGCTGCGGTCGGGCTGTGGCTCGCTGCTGCGGCTTGCCTGCTGCGGCTGCACCCCATTGCGGTCCGAAGACTGTGGCTGCTCTAGGGGCCTCGGATCTAAGAGGACTTGACCCTTAAAGAGAGGCTTCGGTCCTAAGGGTAATTTTCCAAGATTTTTCCGTTCTTTGAGTGGTTCCTTATCAAGCCAAGTATCGGGATGCCCCAATTGATTATAAAAGTTTCAAGAGAGGTTTTCGGGAGAGATTTTGGAGAGATTTTGCAATCTTGGAGAGATTTCTCATACAAAGAGAGATTTGGGAGAGATTTCTCATTCTTGGAGAGATTTCTCATACAAAGAGAGATTTGGGAGAGATTTCACATTCTTGGAGAGTTTTGGGAGAGATTCCACATTCTTGGAGAGATTTGGGAGAGATTCCACATTCTTGGAGAGATTTGGGAGAGATTCCACATTCTTGGAGAGATTTCTCATACAAAGAGAGATTTGGGAGAGATTTGTCATTCATGGAGAGATTTGGGAGAGATTTCGCATTCTTGGAGAGATTTCTCATACAAAGAGAGATTTGGGAGAGATTTGTCGTTCTTGGGGAGATTTGGGAGAGATTTCGCATAAAGAGAGATGGAGTGAAAACGATTAAGAGAGGTTTCGTGTGTGACACTTGTGAATGTTTGGCTCCGCAACGCAAGGTCCATAAACCC
This sequence comes from Lactuca serriola, assembly GCF_051521515.1. Lineage (NCBI taxonomy): Eukaryota > Viridiplantae > Streptophyta > Magnoliopsida > Asterales > Asteraceae > Lactuca > Lactuca serriola. Next base: position 180,804,112 of record NC_136414.1, read on the forward strand.
CAATATTTCATTTTTAAGGATCTTACACACTCCCAATGAGTATGCAACAACGTTTTATCGGTTTGGTTCGTTACCTTCCACCGTTTTAGGTTAAGGAAACCTAGATGTATGAACTTTTCGATTTATGATCTCTCATTAGAATAGCGAGTTGTTTAGTAATTACATAACGTAAACCCTAGTACCCACGGGCTAATTGAGTCGACCGGTTTGACTTGTTGACTTTAGTTGACTTTGACTTGACCGGAAATTGACGGTTGTCACATCATCCTCCCGTTAGAGGGAATTTCGTCCTGAAATTTGAATTTAGGCAAGGAGTAGGCATGAATAATCAAGCCAAGAAGTGGGGATACTTCGTAATCAACTGATTCTCACGCTCCCAAGTGAATCTATGTCCTTGGTTAGTATTCCAGCGAACCTTCACTAATGGGAAGCGGCGTTGCTTCGTCCGCTTGACCTCTCGGCCATGGTCACTACGGTTCTTCCACGAAGGTGAGGCTCTTGTGGAACTCGATCTCGTCAAGGGGGATTACAAGAGTCTCGTCGGATAGATACTTCTACAAGTTCGAGACGTGTCGGGTAGAATGTACTTTACCAAGCTCGCGGGAGTAGATTGAAGTAGCGAGTTACAGGGCTGATTCTGACAAGAATCTTGAAGGGCTTAATCATCCTGGGTTTTAGCTTTCCATGCTTTCCGAGGCGTACTAAGCCTTCCCGGAGTGAGGCTTCCAGAGGAATTTGGTCTCTCACTCTGGAGTTCTAAAGGTTTCTCCCTCTTGCTTCTCTTCCCAGAAAAGGGTTGCTCCCTTCAGGGTCAAAGTCGTAAGAGGGTCCCGTAATTTTCAAGAAGTTCTAAAGGAACTAAGGCGGTAGGTCAGTGAGACCCATAATTTAGGCGTGTTCCCGTCGACGCCTTTGGTGCTGACAATTTCTCAACGGTTTTGATTAATTGAAAGGGTCCTCACGAATTTCCACATCAATAATAGTGTGTCTTATGAATTTGACTCTTTAATTCCAAAACTCGTATCTAGAGAACTTCAAGTATGGCTTTTCTTATCGTATTGTTCCCACGGTTTGTTGTAGCTGTTTTTTTGGTTTTCTTCTTAGTATTAGGGTAGATAAGCAAGTCATTTTCAAGGATAATGACGAACTAATCCCAGTAAGAATGGTGTACTCTATTCATTAAGTTCATGAAGACTGCGAGCGGCTTGGTCCTATCCGAGGGGTATCACTATGGACTTGCAGCGTCCGCATCGAATTTGGAGGATTGTCCTTGAGCATCCTTCTCCAATACTCACGACTGGTGATATTCGAATCTTAGGTCCAATTCCTGAAGGGTACCTTGTTCCTTGCGGTTGGTCGGCCTATTAGTCTATGCGAGGCAGATAGTAATGGTTTCTATTGGAGATATTGTCGGGGCCTCTGAAGTCGATGGATCTACGAGCAATTTGCATTTCTATTTGAAGAACAATACTGGAGCTCTCCATGGTGAGAAGCTTGGTTCTTCAATTCCATTGTCGAGTAGTCCGACAGGTTTGACCTGACAGTTCTTGCAGTTCGGTAGGAAGCATGTGGGTTTGGTTTACGCGACTAGACTTATTCGGATGGTAGGACGTTCACTCGTCCTCCTGGGCAACCTTGGCCCAAAGTTCATGGCAGGACTCGTACCTGGTCCATCTATCATTAACTTGCGCATATAAGTCGTATATACTTAAGGTTGGCAAGATAGTTGGATGGGTGACTCTGCCCCAAGTCCACAACCGGACATGGAACAGGAAATAGGGCGGAAGAACACATCCAATGTCCATAGAATCTTAATTATACATTATCCTCGCGTATATACGTAGTAGTGGTAGACTAACCGTATTCGTCTCAAGCTTCTGTGCTTAAACCTTGTCTGCTGTATGCGCGACATTTCCGAAGGGTCTCCTGTAAGTACTTGTGATAAGGTTTCGGGAAGTATAACACTCCTATGGTGCATGTTTTGGAGTTTCACAATGAGAGATGACCCGGAGGTCCGTGCTGGACGTTTTATGAGAGACGAAGGTTTCGATATTCGGAGGGTTAGGTGAAGGGTCCTTCTGTAGTTGTTAAATCGGGAAGTTGAGGACTATACTAATCGAAACTGAATGGTGACAACCGAATCTTTTTAGATAACATGTGTTTCGTTAACTAGTAATGATACTTGATATCATGATCCCTGACAGGCCTCCCTACGATCGAGCGATATATGAACATCGTATGTAATTTGATGTTGGTGAAATCATCGAGTGGGTGGCCCCACTCAATTTCTACTACTAGACATGGAATAGGAGTCAGGATGGAATTATTTGTTTCAAGACTTTAGTATTTTGATTATAATTAACCGCGATGTATGTACAAAGTCATCACATCTTACAGGTAATGGTCCTAAGGTCATATATGAATGTCTTTGGTTTGATTTGAATGAGAGAGTATTTTAACTACTTTTAGAAAGACGATGACATTAGAAAGCATACCAAATTCATTACAAACATATGGTACTTAAACGTTTTTGTCATTGGAAACATTACAAAAGTCCTGATATGGTTCCCTGCTGCTCCTGCTGGTGTGTTCATCACACTCCTCCTACTCCCCCGTCATTATTCTCGGTTGGACACTCTCTCTTGAAATGTCCCGTTTTACCGCATAAGTAGCATACGGGGTCTACCTTGGTGCTGGTGATTGAAGGTAGATGCTGGGTCGGGGCCTTACAGAAACAGACGGTATACCCTTTCCTGTCGCAGTTTTTACAGTGCATCTCACGGCAAGCCCCATTGTGATGGAAGCCACATTGGTTACACTTTGGGAGTGATCCCTTATATGGTCTGGCCGACGTTTGGGGGGCAGACCCCGTGGCTAGTGTCGAGGCATGAGTCATGACTGCTGCTGTAATTGTAGGTGCAACTACGGATTGCTTTCTTCCTGCAAATTTTTGAGGTAGGTTACAATTCTTTTCGTCCCAACACTTTCGCTTCTTATTCGTATGTTTGTGGCCTGAGGCGTCTTCGTTGGCAGACACCCGTTGGTGTTCCTGATTATTACAACAATCTGTATTGTCAATACCGCTTCCATTTCTGCTGGCGTTGTTAGCATTGAATTGTGCCATGACGGCTGTCACAGCTGCCGTGACTGCAACATGAAAAGTAGCAGAGTCTATCTGCAGGGTTGGCATCTTGCTAGTTGTTTGGTTTCCTCTTGGTGAAGACATAGCTCTGTTTCACGATGAAAAATGACTTCGTTAGTGGAAATGATTATCTAAATGCATCCTTATGATTTATATTTACGCATATAAATTTTTGCACATTACTGTACTATTCCTAGTGTTTCCGGTAACGTTCCTGAGATGGAGTTCTGGTAGTGGGTAGGAGTAGGTTTCATACGAGCGTTAAGCTTTAATCATCTTAGAATCATGTTTGTCCGAACACACTTAGCTGAGGAGTTTTGATGGGACCCGGTTTTTTAGTGCCTGAACGATCGCACCTCATAGGTCTATGAAGAAGGAACTTCTCAACAAATTTTTTAGGGGTGAGACGATAATGAGTTTTTAGAATGGCTATACATCGCGAGCTTTCTAACTAAGTTTATTGATCTTAGTTCAATTTATAACATATTTCGGTTGTTAAAGGTGTTCTGAAAACAGTTCATAACGAGAGTCTTTATATGGTAAACCCATGAATTTTTAGTAGTTCAGTATCCAAGTGAAACCTTGTAACTTGACCCAAGCTAGGTCCTTATTATGACCAATTGATGTATGCTTAGTTATATAATTAAGGCTAAATAGACCTTCGAGTCTGTTAGGTATGTCCTGAGCCCATCTTGTTAATATGCTTCTAGTAATTCTGGTTTCAGCAAAATTTTTTGACCTAGATGTAGGTTTACCTCACATCCGTGCATGGAAAAGTTTTGATAGCAACTAGATCTCTCGTTTAGTATGACCGCTTAAATCACAGTGTCGTGCTTACGCCTAGAATAGAGTAGCACTAATGCATACTCACGAACCTAATTTACAAGGTCTCGTGAGCGGTATGAACTCTACTTACGACGATCCGTCCCTTGCGATGCCTGAGGCAAAGTCGATGCACCTTGCAGCCCTGCCAATCGATGCTTGGCTGCAATCCTCCTCTCTTTGAATGTCGTGTGTCTATCCTGTTACTCTCTTGCCTCTGCCCGAGTGGTGATAAGGTCCTAAACAGAGAGTTGGTCTCCGAAATAGTAGTCTCTTTCCGAGTCTCGGGTACGTGAGACAGTAGGGTCTGTAGTAGCGCGCAGTTTCTGAACTCGGGTTGTAGTCTACCTGTTTTAATCCTCGATGTTCGCGATCTGTCGGGTCTTCGCCGGGAGGGCTCTGTCAGTCGGTCCCCAGTGGTTGAGGTCATAGAACCCTCATTGGTCTCCACATGGTGGTTGTTGTCATTGCTGTCGACATTCAACCCTCGATCACGATTGCCCAACGGGGCACAGGTTCGATGTAGTCGAAACGGTTCGTGGAAACCCTTGCTATGCATGGAGGATTGATTACCTCCGGTTCCGCTTCTGATTCTCCTCATAACTATTCATCATTTCTCGGGTTTGGATTGGGAAAGTAGGGGTCGTCCGATAAGTAGGATCTTACTATGTTGTACGTGCGAGAATAGGAGTGGAAGAGATAATTACTAGGCGTCTAACTCTATAATTAATTACTTATAGGGTTGATCCTTATTAGTTACTTCTATAATGACATAGTGCATACTAATTACATATAACAAGATATGATAGACCTTCGAATAAGTGATCCTACCCTAGGTCCACATCCAAACAAGGAAAAGGAAGTAAGGCAATGACCACAATTTCTAAGTCTATGATTTCTAATTTATATATAACCTTTAAGTATCCACTTAGTGACTATAGACCTATTATTAAGGATCTATTTAGTTTTCATATAAGTTATGATATTACAAAATACTCCTATAGTATTTTAAACTCATGTTATGTTCTAATGTTCTCATTGTGGTAGTGTTGGTAAGTTTTTAGACTTGTCGCCATATCACAACCATTGTTGGGCATGTGCTAATCACTCCTCGGACCAGCATAGTTGATCAAGCTATGCCACTCCCAAGACTAACCATACATCCCCGAGCTTACCTGTGATATCCAACAATCATTACTTTTGTTTTGTTCTAGAATGATGCTGACCTTAGTATGTATGCATGCATGTATACCTTTAATAAGAAATTATTTATTTCTGAAAGTATAATTGTTTTGAAAACTTTAAATCAGAGACTTTAGTCCCATTGCATTTATAGTTTGTATATCTTATGTGGTTCGATATACTTAGTTCACTATAAACAATGCTCTGATACCAATCTGTCACACCCCGAAACCAAGGATGGCGGAAACGTCCGGGGGTGGAGGACTCCATGTATAGTATCACAACAACGAATATAATAGTGCTCAAAGTAAATACAACCATCATAAATATAATTGAAAAAGTTACACCAAAGTATATGTTTACATGATTCAAATCAATTACATTATGATGACAAAATGAACTGTTTAATGATTTATCGTCCCATCCTCAAAACGCTGTTGATTTCCTATTTCACTGAATTCCTGAGAATACAAGTTGTTTGAAAAGGTGTCAACACAAAGGTTGGCGAGTTCATAAGATTTTTAGATAAAGAGTTTGGAAACCGTTCTTTGTAATGTGCGGTGTGTTACCAAGAAAAATCTAATATTTTCCTTATAAAAGTTATGTAGTCCTAAATGTCGGGACTGAGAATGAACAAGTATTTGTCATACTTAAAGATATAAATGTGGTTTTAAGTTGGCGTAAAACCCTTTCTGATTTGAGAAAAATCCCGGAATGAATGATGTGTAGTCTTAAATAACAAGACTGAAAATATACAATAATATCTGTAATTATTGATATAAAAAGTGATTTTAAATCGACATAAAACCCCTTATTATTTATGAAAATCCCCGTAAACTTTATGTTGTTAAATCCCTATGTGAGCTGCTATAACCATACTATGACTGAATGAACCTGCCACGACGTTTCTCAGGGTCGCGAAACTGAAATGAAACTTGTCACCACAGACCTGCCGGTCTAGCTGTTGCATGCAACTCAGGTGTGGGGTGTCAAACCCAATATAGATCTATACACAACTATCATGTTCTCCCTACAAGAGACTCTGATTATAGCTACCAGGAATTTAAATCCCGCACTCGGACGTACGGAAAGAGAATGTCTTACAATTTAGGTTAACCAGTTCACGTGTGGTGTGCGTGAGTGTAAAACCTTTTTCTGTGGGAATAAAACCTTCCGAAATGTTTTTGTTGTGTTAATGGAAACATTAACCATACCTATTATAGTTTATCCAAAACGTTTGTAATGTATAAGAACTCTTTTATGAAAATGCATTAGTGTTATGAATCCATAATCTATGCTTATTATAGCTTAATATACGTGTTCTAAATGAATGAATAATCTTATCATGAAGGACAAAGTTTCAGTTTATGATGATAAAATGACAAGGAAACACATTCAATATTTAGAACTTATTGTTATACATTTTGCTCAACATAACACAAAGTGTTATGAAAGTTATAAGCTGTTAACAAATTTTCAACCTTTCTGCGCTGTTTTAGAAAAGTCATAGAAAAATCATACAAAGTCAAAAACTAAATCCGTAAATTCTGGGAGTTCCCAAAATTTGTCTAGTTTACTAATAATTTTTATCATGATTTTTAATGACCTCCATGTTGGGTGAAAAAGTCCATAATTACAGACTGGTACGGATTGGTGTTTAAAATGATAGGCAGTTTTGTAAAAATCACCATAAATTTTAGAAAAATCGTATGGAGATGTGCAATTAGTCATTTTAAAGCTAAGAACTGGAACTACTTGCACCTAAAACAGTTTTGAAAAAAAAATGTTTAAGTTTCCCAAAACAGTCCGTGAATGGAGTCCAACATTTCTGATGAAAGCTGTTAGAAAAATTTAGTTATGTTCTTGGTGTTTTAACTTGTATTCCCCCCCCCCCCCCCCTAAAAACTTGAGAAAACATAAAAATTTAGGGGTATGAACTCACCTTATATGATTTCAGTGAGTGAATGTTGAAGAAGTGAAGTGTTCAACTCAAGAACACTTGAAGAATTGCTTTGAAGATTCAAGAATCTAACACAATAATGATGGAATTTATGTAAGGAATCAATGATTTGAATCAAAGGAATGCAATAATCATAAGGAGAGTGATGATACTTACTAAATGAAGATGGAAAGCTTGAAAAATGACTTGGAAATCTCGAAATTATATGAGAGAAAAAGAGAGAAAAGATGTGTTTGATCTTTGGATGAAAATGAGGAAATATGAGTGAAGTGATGGAATGAAGAGAGATAAGAGTGTTCTCCAGCTCCTTTGGACGTGAGTTTGTTGGGAAATGAGTGGGGTAATGTGACATCCCCATATTTCTCGGCCAGAAAAGACCGATTTAATTTATGCTTTTTAAAATAAAATCAGAGAAATCTTTTTATAAGATATTGCGGAATTGGTCCCCAAACAATATATGATAAAAGTTTTATCAAAATCCTTCATTAAGAAGGTATATATTTTCCATATATATATCAAAACCTCGGGATGTCATGTTCCGATACAGATCAAAAGCGTAAACAAGACATTATAAGCCTTTCAACAGTTATTTACAACTACTGGCCTATAATCCAAAAATCTCTCGTCATCCTCCGACTATGCTCGGGGTCCACTACCTGTAATCATAAAACTGAGTGGATCAGGCTTGGGAGCATAAACAAGACATATAGGGTTTTCAACCCACAATAATAATATACTTATTAAGTTCACCAATAACAATAACCCTGATTACCCATTCCCGTTGTCCTCACTTTACGTCCCTAAACACCTATCACAAGGGACCTAGCCTAAGGATTATCATCGGGATGGACACTACTGCTAAGGGGTTTCCTCAGCCATACATGTCCTTAAGGCAACCATGAGGGGGATGAAGTACGCCAATGAACATTTAATTCATCAACACCTACAAGTTGCGAACCTGCTAGTGTTCCACTGGACTATCTAGAAAGTCCGTGGTCGTCATCTATACTTCGCTAGATGACTACAACAACAACACAACATCGACATCGAGGCCTCTCACCATTTTAACACACATCAACTATTTCATCTACCCATGTTCTACCCAACATATTTTGTAGATAAAAAGCATATACAGTTTAAAACTTGTATAAAACATCAATTCAACAGTCACCTCGAATAAACAATTAGCATATTTACACATAACACGTATTTCAAGGTAAGTACTTCATATCTATGTGTAAATTGAAAGTAACTACACACTGACTTATTTTGGTGAAAATCGGGCAGCAATTCGTTTCCTAAAACGATCGTTTCTAATAAAACCGGGAGTTTTATTGAGAAACCGGGCTCTGCAAAAGTCGGGCTTCGAAACCGAAAAGATAAATTTTCCGGGCTTCTCGGGCACTTTGTGGGGTATTCCGGGCTTTACAATTGATACCGAGGCTTTGAGGGATGTTAAGATGAAGAGAATATGGAGAGAGGGGCTAAAAATGGCTAAATTCCAAAAGTAACCGGAAACCCTCGCAGGTACCTTTCTATTTATAGGGTCCGAAGTTTGATCCAACGGCTGAGAAGTCTCCTGATCCGACGGCTAAGAGGCTTCGCAGGGGGGGTCTCGCACATGGCTCGCACATGCGAGGGCTCGCTGTCGGCTTCTAAGTGGACTGCGGCTTGCTGGCGCACCTGCGAGGCTCGGACACACGCGGGAGATGGGCGAAGCTTCGGCTGGGGAGCTGGCTGCTTCGGATTGGGCCTCCTCCTCGGTCGAATCAGAAGAGCACACGTGGCTCGCATGACTCAGCAACCTCGGTGACTCAGCAGCCTAATGACTCAGCAGCCAGGTGACTCAGCAGGACACATGTCACTTTCTAAGCGAGGGTGACGTGGCAATTATAACTATGCGAAATTTCTCGGTTTTCGTGCCAAAACTTCTAAAATCCATAACTTTCGCATACGAGCTCCGTTTTTGACGTTCTTTATATGCACGCGTAGCTAAAATTACGATCTACAACTTCCGTTTAGACTTTGTTGGCTAATTTTGACTTTAATTTTTATATTATTATTTTAAACAGACCGGGATAGGAAATCCGTTAAAAATTCATAACTTCTTCATCCGACGTCCGTTTTCGTCAGACTTTTTACCGTTGTGCTCCTAATGACGAGCCCATCAATTCTCGTTTAGGTTGTGTCGGCTAAAAATCGTTCGATCTAAAATTCGAGTTTTTAGCTGTCTACTGCTACGCTGAAACTTCGAAAAATCATAACTTCCTCATACGAAGTCAGATTTGGGCGTTCTTTTTATCGAACTTCTCGGTTTAACGAATACTACGACTTTCGTTTAGATTACTAAGGCTAAAAAGTAGTTTATCAAAAACTCACTTTTTACGACATTCAGCACCGTGCCGGTTTTGTCGCGAAACTTCGACAAGTCATAACTTCTTCGTTATAACTCGGATTTTGGTATTCTTTATATCCCCGAAATCCTTATTTCGACCTCTACAACTTTATGTAAAGATATCGGGCTTATCTCACACTGTAATTTTGACGCTTATTTTTATTCTTAATTAATTAAGCCCTAATAATTAAGCATAAAACACATAATTCACATAATATTCACATAATTCCTTTTCATTTCTTCAAAATGAGTTACAAAGGTTAACCTAGACTATCAACTTAATATAAATGCCTAGGCTAGAAACACGAGTGTTACAGGGAAGGCCTTGAGGTAACTAGGAGTAGGGAGGAGTACAAGGACTGGTCAAAGGAATGGGCATGGGGTGGTGGTTTGTGTCAAATATTATGGTAAGATCCACACTCCACCTCAAGATCTCACTTAAAAGATTTTATTCTCAAATAAATATTTTCATGAAAATATGCCCAAATTATGATTATTTAGGGTCTTATATGTTAAAATATGATTTCTGGAGAAAATCCCGCGTTAAAATAATTAAAAACGGACTTAAAACGGAGAAATGATCGAAAACCGGGTGAAAAAGGGTGAAATCCGAAGTCTGGGCGAGATTGCGGTCATCAGCAGCCAAAACCGGAGTGGCTTAGTCGCCTGGTGCGGTCCGAGGAGAAGGAGCTACGGATGCAGAGGTCATGACGCGGGCGTGGCTGCTGCTCGCTTGGCTGCAGTCGGGCTGTGGCTCGCTGCTGCGGCTGCACCCCATTGCGGTCCGAAGACTGTGGCTGCTCAAGGGGCCTCAGATCCAAGAGGACTTGACCCTTAAAGAGAGGCTTCGGTCCTAAGGGTAATTTTCCAAGATTTTTCCCTTCTTTGAGTGGTTCCTTATCAAGCCAAGTATCGGGATGTCCCAATTGATTATAAAAGTTTCAAGAGAGGTTTTCGGGAGAGATTTAGGAGACATTTTGCAATCTTGGAGAGATTTCTCATACAAAGAGAGATTTGGGAGAGATTTCTCATTCTTGGAGAGATTTCTCATACAAAGAGAGATTTGGGAGAGATTTCACATTCTTGGAGAGTTTTGGGAGAGATTCCACATTCTTGGAGAGATTTGGGAGAGATTCCACATTATTGGAGAGATTTCTCATACAAAGAGAGATTTGGGAGAGATTTGTCATTCATGCAGAGATTTGGGAGAGATTTCGCATTCTTGGAGAGATTTCTCATACAAAGAGATATTTGGGAGAGATTTGTCGTTCTTGGAGAGATTTGGGAGAGATTTCGCATAAAGAGAAATAGAGTGAAAACGATTAAGAGAGGTTTTGTGTGTGACACTTGTGAATGTTTGGCTCCGCAACGCAAGGTCCATAAACCCCAATATTTCATTTTTAAGGATCTTACACACTCCCAATGAGTATGCAACAACGTTTTATCGGTTTGGTTTGTTACCTTCCACCGTTTTAGGTTAACGAAACCTAGATGTATGAACTTTTTGATTGATGATCTCTCATTAGAATAGCGAGTTGTTTAGTAATTACATAACGTAAACCCTAGTATCCACGGGCTAAACCGGTTTGACTTGTAGACTTTAGTTGACTTTGACTTGACCAGAAATTGACGGTTGTCACACCTTCACTATCGGGATGTGGCTTTGCTTCGTACGTTTGATCTCTCGATCCATGATTTCGACTGGTTCTTCCACAAAGTTTAGGTTTTCATTGATCTCGATCTCGTCCAAAGGGATCACGAGGGTTTCATTGGATAAACACTTTTTAAGGTTCGAGACGTGAAAGACGGGGTGGATGTTACTAGGATCTTGAGGTAATTGGAGTTTATAGGCTACAGGACCGATCCTGGCGAGGATCTCGAAAGGTCCAATGTACCTCGGGTTAAGTTTCCCACGCTTTCCAAAGCGTACCATGCCTTTCCAGGGCGAGACCTTCAACAAAACACGGTCTCCAACCTGGAACTCTAGAGGGGTCCGTCGTGTATCGGCGTAACTCTTCTGTCAATCTCGTGAGGCTTTCAGTCGTTCTCGAATCTGGATGATTTTCTCTGTAGTTTCGCGGATGATTTCAGGACCAGTGAGAGCACTGTCGGGGAATCGACTCTTGGCTAGCTGCGTGTCCCCTACCTCGGCCTAGCACAGAGGGGATCTGCACTTACGACCGTAGAGGGCTTCAAATGGGTCAGCCTTGATGCTGGTGTGATAACTGTTGTTATACGAGAACTCTATCAAAGGCAAATGTGTGTCCCACGACTTTCCGAAATCAATGACACATGCTCTAAGCATGTCTTCCAGGGTTTGAATAGTTCTCTCACTCTATCCATCTATCTGAGGATGATAAGCCGTGCTCATGTCTAGCCTAGTTCCAAGAGCTTTCTGAAGGGATTGCCAAAACCTTGAGGTAAACCTGCTATCTCGGTCAGAGATAATGGACGTAGGTACACCGTGCAGTCGGACTACTTCTTGGATGTAGATTCGCGTAAGTGTTTCCAGTTTGAACGATTCTTAATCGGAATGAAGTGAGCGGATTTTGTCAAACGATCGACAATTACCCAAATGGTATCGTACCCACTCGGAGATTTGGGTAATTTGGTGACGAAATCCATGGTAATTATCTCCCATTTCCATTCAGGTATTTCGGGCTGCTGGAGCAGACCCAAGGGCTTCTGATACTCAACTTTTACCTTGGCACAAGTCAGACACTTTCCCACAAAAGTAGCGATCTCGGCTTTCATATTTGGCCACCAATATTGTCTCTTGAGATCTAGCTACATCTTATCCGAACCCGGGTGAACAGAGTATCTAGTCTTGTGTGCTTCGTCCATAACAACTTCCCTGAATCCTCCGAACTTTGGAGTCCAAATTCGGTCCATGAAACAGTAGACTCCGTCACCTCTGATCTCCAGTTTCTTGTCCATTCCCCTCATAGCTTCGTTTGACACATTCTCTGTTTTGAGGGCTTCCAACTGGGCTTCTTGGATTTGCATGGATAAGTGAGAATGGATAGTTATCGTTAGTGTCTGCACTTTACGGCTTGAACTTTCTTTTCGGCTAAGGGCATCTGCCACCACATTAGCCTTGCCGGGATGGTAGCGGATTTCACACTCGTAATCACTGAGCAGCTCTACCCATCATCGTTGCCTCATGTTTAAGTCCTTCTGATTGAAGATGCGCTGTAGGCTCTTACGGTCAATGAAGATCGTACACTTGGTTCCGTAGAGATAATGTCTCCAAATTTTCAGTGCAAAGACTATGGCTCCTAGTTCCAAGTCATGAGTGGTATAGTTGACCTCGTGTGCCTTCAGTTGTCTCGAGGCATAAGCAATTACTTTTCCCCTTTACATAAGCACACAGCCTAAGCCCTGGTTAGACGCATCACAATAAACAACGAAGTCCTCCGTTCCTTCGGGCAGGGACAGGACCGGTGCGCTGCACAAGGCTCGCTTTAACGTTTGGAACGCGGTTTCTTGCTTTTCACTCCAACAAAAGGGTACACCTTTCTGTGTTAGAGTGGTTAGAGGTTTGGCGATTCTGGAAAAATTCTGGATGAATCTCCGATAATAGCTGGTGAGACCTAAGAATTGGCGGATTTATGTGGGTGTCTTCGGTGCCGACCAATTTTCTATGGCTTTGATCGTGGATGGATCCACGTGTATACCCTCCTCGCTAACCACGTGACCAAGGAAAGTTATCTTCCGAATCTAGAATTCGCACTTGGAGAATTTCGCGTACAGTTTTTCGGATCTAAGGGTTTCCAACACTGACCTCAAGTGTTGTTTGTGTTCGCTTCTGGAGTAGACAAGTATGTCGTCAATGAACACGATGACGAACTTTTCTAAGAAGGGACGACACACCCGGTTCATCAGGTCCTTGAACACTGCCGGTGCGTTGGTTAGACCGAAGGGCATCACTACGAATTCATAGTGTCCATACCGAGTCCTGAAAGCTGTTTTAGAAACATCACTCTCATGAACTCATAGCTGATGGTACCCTGACCTAAGGTCTATCTTTGAGAAGTAACTGGCTCCCTGAAGTTGATCGAAGAGGTCATCGATTCGAGGAAGAGGATATCGGTTCTTGACAAACAACTTATTCAGCTCACGGTAGTCGATACACATTCGGAAGGATCCATCTTTCTTCTTCACAAACAAAACCGGAGCTCCCCAAGGTGAGGAACTCGGTCTGATGAACCCTTTGCTAAGTAGTTCGTTGAGTTGGCTGGATAACTCCTGCCTTTATGCTGGAGCTAAGCGGTATGGAGACTTGGCTACGAGGGTAGCTCCATGGATTAGGTCGATGCGAAACTCAACTTGACGTTCAGGAGGAATTCCCGGTAGCTCTTCGGGAAAGACGTCAGGAAAGTTACAAACTTCGGGGATGCTCGCGAGGTCTTTAACTTCCTGTTTCTCATTGATGACATGGGCTAGGAATGCTTGGCATTCCTTCCGCAGAAGCTTTTGGGCTTTGATGCAGGAAATGATATGAAGATTGGAGCTAAGCTTATCGCCATAGATCACGAGAGTCTGACCAGAGGGGAGGTTGAGACGGATGGCTTTTTTGTAACAAAGGATATCAGCATGATTGGGACTCAACCAATCCATGCCAATGATGACATCAAAGCTCTTTATGGAGACTGGCATAAGATCAATGGGAAAAGAATGGTCATTCAGGGTAAGGGTACAACCTATGAATATGTCGTTAGCACTTTCCTTTTCACCGTTAGCCATCTCGGCGGTAAATGTCTCATTTAATGGTTGGGGATTATGTTTAAGAAGGCATTTTAATGAATGGCTTACAAAACTACGTTCTGCACCAGAATCAAAAAGGATACTAGCATAAGAGTTGTCGAGAAGGAACGTACCCGAGACAACAGTGGGGTCGGTGACAGCCTCCTCTCATCCCATAGCTAGGACTCTCCCCGTATTGCCGGTTGATGCTGCCTTTGGGCAATTTCTCTTGAAATGCCCAACTTCACCACAATTATAGCAGGCCTGACCGACACCCTCTCCGGAAGATTGGTTGGTTGATTGGGCTGGTTTTCTGCAGTTTCGAGCAAGGTGGCCCTTCTTGCCACAGTTGTTGCAGAGACGTTAACAACATGGCCCTGGGAGTACGGTGATGGTAGCTGCACTTGCTGCACCAAGAAAGGGTACCGATATATCCACCGGTGGGAGTCTGAGCTGTGGATCCGACGGCAGAAACAACAGCAGGGGCAATAGCAGCGTGGACTGCTACTGTTTGCTGTTTCTTAGAGGACCCTTGGGCCTTCCGGTTGTTCCAAAATTTCTTTTTACTTCCACCACTACTTTTAACCGGCTCAGGAGTGGTGGTCTCCGCATCAGGGTTGTTTCCGTGATCAATCAGGGTTTGTGCCAGACATTTAGCATTGTCGAATGTGTCTGGCCTTACAGCCAAAATATTCCCTTTGGTTGGCTGGGTCAGCCCCCAAATAAATCTTTCAATATTCTTACTCTCCGGGGTAACCATTTCCGGACAGAGCAGCGCCAAGTCTGCGAATCTAGAGGTATAAGCGACTATGTCGGAACCCTTCATCTTTAGATTTCATAGTTCATGCTCCAATTTCTGCATCTCGCCCCGTGGGCAGTACTCAGCTAGAAGAAGATCCTTCATGGCCTCCCAACCCATAGCATTAGCTACAGGTAGAGTTAAGGATTTGACTCGGCCGTTCCACCAAGTCAAGGCTTTATCGGTGAAGGTACAGGCGGCGAACTTCACCTTATCAGATTCCGAAAAAGCATAGATTTCAAAGACAGATTCGATTTTCTCGAACCATCGGGTTATGGAAATGACACCTCCAGTGCTATCGAAGGATGTGGGTTTCGCATTCATAAAATCTTTATAGGAACACTCCTTCCGGTGTCCCTGGCTACCTTCCTGGTTTTGGGGCTGGGGACCACCTCCTGAACCACCGGGGTTCATTTGCAACATGGCGGCTGCCACTGTGGCAGTAACAGCTGCTTGGAACATTACAGGATCAAAATG
The DNA here is from genome assembly GCF_051521515.1 of Lactuca serriola. Taxonomy (NCBI): domain Eukaryota; kingdom Viridiplantae; phylum Streptophyta; class Magnoliopsida; order Asterales; family Asteraceae; genus Lactuca; species Lactuca serriola. The sequence continues at coordinate 180,819,635 of NC_136414.1, forward strand.
AGGAGGAGGTGGTGGCGGAGGAGGATTGTTGTTCTTTGAGTTGGGTCTCTTTCTTGGAGGCATCTTGATCTATAAAGATCAGGAAAGAGAGGATGGTAAGTCTTCTGAATTGAATCAAGAGATATGACAGATATGAAATTCTATTACGCGATAAAGCAGGAATGAGTTATCAAAGCAGATAAACTATTGCTAAAAGAATGATCGGGGAGCATCATTGGAATGAGGATTTCTATAACGGATTTGACTCGAGAAATACTCCCATAGTATTTCATGATTCGCTGCGACGATGGCTCGTTGTTTGGGTATTGGGTAAGTTTTAGGCATGTTGCACACCACAGTCACTCCCAAGCACATGTTGGCGTGTCTTGAATGAATATAGTTGATTAGGCTATATTGACCCTAGAAACGACTACATAACTGCCCAGGTTTAACCGCAGTATACAACACCCATTTACTTATGTTTTGTTCTACTCGTAGTTACAGATTTCGACGGTTATGTATACTTGTATACTTTTTGAAAATACTTATATTTTAAAGTATACTTTTAGTTCAGAGCACTTAGGCCCCTTAGTTTTTAAAGTCTTATACCATGTAAGGTTTAGTATACTTAGTTCACTATAAACAAGGGCTCTGATACCAATCTGTCACACCCCGAAACCCAGGGCGGAAACGTTCCGGGGCGGAGGTGACTTCATGTTAAGTATCACAACCAATGTACATAGTAAGCAAAGTAAACAACCATTACATTACATATTAGAATTTACATTTGTTTAAAAGTAAAGTGTTACAAGTGTTATACATATGTATATATGAACAAAAGTATAGACGTGTCTTCTACGAACTCCGTCTTCGCCAAAAGGGTTGTTGGGTACCTCTCTAATGCGGACCTGAGAATACAAGCAGTTTGAAAATCAGCATAAAGCTAGTGAGTTCATAAGTGTTTTGTTTTCTGAAAATGAATATCTTTCCTTTAGTTTTCTGCAAAAGTTGTTATCCAAGAAAATCCCATATTTTCTGATGAAGACAGTTTAGTTAGAACATCTGAATTTCCGTTTGGTACAAAAGTAGATAGTTTAATACATAAAACTATAGTTTGAAAACCATGGGAATACCATCTCGTACTAGATAGTTTTAATACTTAAAACTATTGTTTGAAAACCATGGGAATACCATTCCGTAATAGATCAAAGATAGATATAAAATCTATAGATTGAAAACCATGGGAATACCATCCCGGACTAGATATAACAATCCGTGAATAAACTTATATTAATACGTAATTTGAGTTGGGTAACCATGCTAATATGAGAACGAGACCTCCTTGACGTTCTTCAGGCGTCGGATGATATCCAAAATTTGTCACCCCAGGCATGCCTGCCTAACTGTAGCTAGCAGTTTAGGTGTGGGATTGTCAGTCCCGAATAGATCTATTAACAAATTCCACGCTCTCCCTCCAGGAGACTCTGGTTACACTTCCAGGGAGGATTTATTGATAACCCAAAGGGTTTAATGAAGACGAATCTCACAAGATAGTATTAAATTATTCACGGTGTACTCAATCATTATCAAACATAATAATCATTTCGAAACCTAATAACGTATAAATAGTTGAACACAAAGAAATTATTTGGCATAATACTTTACAATAAACATAGATAAACTGAATCAGACATAGTTTATGTATTGACATTGCATGAAATCCGAATTCATAAAACGAGAACTGAAGATCCCAAATTATTCCCATAATAATTTGATTAGTTTGATTGTTTCCTTTACTGAAAATGAAATCCATGTAGTTATAATCGATAAAACATCCCTTATGCTCCGCATAATACATAAGGGGTAAAAATATCAAAAGTTTGCCAGATATTTATAGAATTACAACAGTTTTTAAGTTTCGAAAACATTTAGAGTTTGCTTGTATCCCCCCCTGAAAACATTGAAAAACACTGAAAAAGACGTAGGGGTATGAACTTACCAGTCGAGAAACAAGTCGGTTTGGATGCTAGGTGTCAGTTCGGGGCTTGATAATGCACAAGGTTCCTATGTAATATGAAATGATACACAATTGTATCTAATTAGACTTTGAACCACTAATTAGATATGAAAATACACTCCAAGTCGCGAAAACACTTCAAATCAAGTGTTTGGAGTGACCCGGGTGGCATCTACGGACGTATAGGGCATAAATATGGAGTTTTCTCTTCAAGAGTAAACTCATAGGAGAGATTATGGCCCTAAGACCATGTCCCTATGAGTTTACGAGCGTGAACTCATGGGTGATAGGTTTTAAGGTGCTCAAGGGTCAAATAACACTAGGGAAATGTTGCTAGGATTAAATCTAAGGCATAAGGAAGGCTTAAACCACCAAAGGAATCATCAAAGGGAGTTTACGGCCATGAACTAGGAGTTTACGGACATAAGCTCCTATGCACTCCTTCTTTCAATGATTTGGTGGCCTTAGATCAATCATATGTGATTTAAACTTATTTTACAAGCCATGGAATGGATTTAGGGCATCATTTGACTAAGGTATAGGAGTTTACGGCCTAGGAACCTATCCTTGGGAGGTTTACGACCGTAAGCTCCTATGGGGGTGGTTTTCATCATGTTTAAGGCCACTAAATCGATTGTGGTTGCTTCTAGACTTTAATCCAAGGCTTATGATGTGTTTAAGTGGCATCTTAACACTTTAAACTGAGTTTACTGCCCATGATATGGATTTTACGGCCAAAGCATGTTCTTGAGCAGTTAGCTCATGTTTACTCCCCAAATGTTGAGTTTAAAGTGTTCCAAGTCCATTCCAATAAGTCCTTAGGTCGATTCCAAGCTCCAAGATTGATTTGGGAGGGTTTTTGGGCTCCAAAACCCATCTTATGTGAGTTTACGGCCTAGGACTGTTCTAGGGCCGTAAACTCATGTTAATGGGCCTATTTCATAGATTAAACATGAATTTGAAGGTTGAAGAGGTTATACAATGAGTTAGGATGGTTACCTTGATGATTTGAAGCTTGAATTTGGTGATTTTGGACCAAGAATTAAGTTGTAGAGAGAGAGAGAGAGTAGTGAGAGAGGGTGCAAAAGCTTCAAATGAAAATCCATTGAGCTTTATATATGGTTCAAGTTTGGGACACGGTGGAATTCTACCCGATACTGACGTTAGACGAGGCTTTTGGTTGCACCCGATTAAGTTGTTGTAACCCGATATGGTCGAAACTAAAATTTTTCTAATTGATAATTTGGAATATTTTCTTTTGTTATTAATGTGTTTGAACACCCATTAAGTCATAATAAACGACTCAATTTAATGACTTAATTTAATAACGAAACGGAAACAATTCGAAAACGACGAATTTTATTGACGGAACGGGTTACAATGACGGGATAACTTCGGGATGTCACAGTTGTCGTGGAAGTCCGAGCTCAAGCTACTTGACGTTCAGCCTCAATGACGCGCCTCTCCATTGCAGCTTGGTTTTTCCCGGAACTCCATCACCTCGGCTCTAGCAGCGGTAATGTCACTCTGAAGGGAAAAGGTATGCTCTATTGTTCTATCATGTTCTTCGTCTAGGCGACAAAGATGTATCGCCGTGATTTGGGCAGTGGCACCAGCGTCCATGATTTGGTTGGCATTTACCCTTGTTTTCTCGCCTTGGTTGGCATTGCGACAAACCATGACAGGGAGTGCTCTGTCAGCAGAACCTCCGTTATTGAGGTTTAAAAACCTTGTCCCATGTCGTAGGGTGGACGTTGTCCTTGTTCCCTGCTCCATCGTTTAAGATCTACATCCCAGAGGGGCGACGGGCCCTGAAAGTCCCGTCGGAGATTTGGTACTACATGGGGAGGATTGTAGACCTTGGGTTCTGAGTCAGTGCCCTCATCATCTTGTTCCTCTTCTTCATCCTCTTCCTCTTCTTCGGGATCCTCTTCTGGATCTTCCTCGGGAACCTCTTTGGGATCCTCTTTTGGATCCTCCTCGACCCAACCTCCATTGCCCTGGTTTGGGTAGTAGGGATCCTCGGGGATATGAAATCCTGCCATTTCGTCTGATTGAGAATAGAGATAAGAGAATTATATAAAGAATTTGAGTGTAAAGAGAAAATTTTATGATAAGACCTACATCGAGTCCTCCTATAATTACCTAGTGTATACGAATTACATACAATTGAGATTGAATGGACCGTTGGATAAGTAGCTTCACTCCAAGCCCACATCCAAACATGGAAAAGAGCCTAAAGCAAAATCATAAATCCTAAGCCCATGCAACCTCACTCATGTGTAACCTTAACGTATGCACTTTACAATTATAGACCAATCAGTGAAGGCTTTTAGTTTTTATAAGTTTAATTTTATTTAATTGACAATCCTAGTTCTAACGAAATGTCGAGGTTTACTCGCTTGTTATAGTTTTTGTTGTGTCATAAATACCTCTATAGTATTTAAATTTGTAGGTTTGATTCTAGCGTTACTTTGGTAAGTTTTTGACTTGTTGCTCATTACGACTATTCCCCGACATACGTTGGTCATATCTCGGATAAATATAGTTGATCAGGCTATATTCATCCTTGATCAAATTACATATTTTGAGGCTTAGTCATAGTGTCCAACTTGTCTTAATACTTTTGTATAGTTCTAACTATGTTATTAAACTGCTACATGCATGTATCTGTACATTTATGAAACTAACATTTTAAATTTAATGAAGTATGGTTGGTGCGAAAACGTTTTGTCAGAGAGTTTTAGTCCCTTTGCATTTATAGTTTGTATATCTTATGTGGTTCGATATACTTAGTTCACTATAAACAATGCTTTAATACCAATCTGTCACATCCTAAACTAGAACGGCAGAATCGTTCGAGGGCGGATGACTTCATGTAGTATCATAACAGTTGAGTAAATAGTAAAGAAAGCAAACAAAACCATCATAAAATATAATTTAAAAAGTTACATTGTTGATTGTAATACATGTTTCAAAATAAATTACATTATGATGATATAATAAGTTTGAAATTGACGCCTTAGCGTCCCTTCCCCAAATGTTGTTGTTTACATGTATTATTGAATCCCTGAGAAATACAAGTAGTTTTGAAAAAAGTGTCAATGATTAAGTTGGTGAGTTCATAAGCGTTTTAGTGTAAGAATTTTATGCCTTTTTGTATAAAGTAACTGAGTTGGTTTCTAGAAAAATCAATATTTTCCATAAATGAATAGTAGTTTTAAAAGTTCCAAAAACTGGAATGCATAAGTATTTTCCATACCTAAAATAGTGTAAGTAGATTTATATATGTACATATAACCACTAAGGAGTTTGATAGCCCCGTAAATTAAATGTTTTAATACTTCATGTGAGTTTTATAAATGTACTATTGACCCAGACTGCCTGTCACAACATTCTTTAGGCGTTGGAATGATATGACGTTTGTGTTGGATTAGGTGTCTAAGCCCATAACTATAATTAGTATGTACTTGAATTGATAGTAGCAATGTCCTTTTGGGTTGACTTCAAACCTAGCAATTGAATAGGATTATTGTTGGAGAGAGAGAACGATTTATTAATTTATTACTTGGTTAATAAATTAATTTATTAATGTATTATTGATATAATATATTAATTAGAAATCATATTGTTTAATTAGTATTTAATCATAAATTAATTTGGAATTAATTTTGGGATTAAAGGAGGTAATTGAAACTGTAGGGACCAAAGGTGACAATGTTCAAAAGTTGAGCATTGAGCATTCTAGAACCTCCCTTAGAGGGATGGCACGAAATCTAGAGTGTCCTAGGGTTTCCTTGGGCTCTAAGTGTACGTTGGAAGCCTTAAGGAGAAAGTTAAGGGATTAGGGTTATCTAAGATACACCTGCCTCATCCTAAACCTTCCTTATCAGCTATATAAATCCTTATAGGGTTGTATTTCGTCTAAGGTCACTTCAAGAGAGGCTACGGCCGAATTTTCCACTTCCCTTTTCTCTCCATAGTAATCCTTGGTTGCTAGGTTTTGTGTGAGCCATTAGAGGCGCGACACTTGTGGCGCTTGCTACCAAACTTCAAGATCTTCAAGGATTTGATTGTTATTACAATATAACAATAAAGGTATGTATCCTAACCCTAATTAAATGTTAATTTCGAAAATTACATGTGCCTCCTAGGGTTTCTATTTTTTGTGTTCAATGCTTGTATTTCTAATAGTGAAAACATAGATCCTCAAATTAGGGTTGCATGCACACATAGGATTGTTTGTTTTGTATAAAACCCATCTATGGTATCAGAGCCTTTGGTTATGTTTTAATTGGATTTGATACAAGAGTTTGAACATGACATATTAGGGTTTATGGCTAATAAACCCTAAGGATTGGATTTTCAAAATTAGGGTTCCTTAATCCTAGTTTTTAAAACTTTATTAGATTTCCTTAGGCCTCAAGATTTCGAAATTTTAGGGTTTCCTAACCCTAGGGATTTTCGAAATCATGATAAGGATTGAAATCCTTGCCTTCCTCCCCAAGATAAGATTCCCAAATTTTAGGATTAGGATAATGCCATCTTTTGTAATTATCCATTTAATTGTTTAAGTAAATAATTAAAGATCCTTGAATTATCTCATCCCAAAATTTTGAATTTTAGGGGATAAAGGGATTCGGTTAAATTAATTGTTTAATTTAAATGAATAATTCTACATGATTTAATAATTTAAATTAATTGTTTAATTTTGGATAACTATTAGATCAAAGTTTTAATATTTAAGATTTTAAAATTAAAAGGTTTTAATTTTCGAAAATTTTTAAATTTGACGAAAACCCTAGTATTTTGAAAAGTTCAAATCACACCCTTATGGTTTTATTAAATTAATTAAGTGTGTAACTAAAACAGGGTTAATAAATCCATAATGATTTGGTTTATATTTAATTAAATTAAAAGGTATAATTTATTAAATTAGACCACCTAGTATTTTTAAAGTTTAAAATACACCCTTATACTATATAAAATTAAAAGTCTAATATATTATATACGTATAAGTAAAGAGTCAGTCTTACCATCAGTAGGTCTCATTCATGAAGCTGGTCTATAAGGGGTGTTTAACAAAATTGCCTATAAAATGGCGATTGAATGGGTATCCACTCTTACCCACCGCACTCTTGACTAGTGGAGGGTCGTTAACCGAAAGGTAGGATAGGACACAACCTTCCATTATAAGTATAATGAAAAAGATGTAACAAAACACTATTATAAATTCCCAAATCTTAGTTACTTTAGGAAAATGTGGAATTGGTGCTAATCCATGAAATTGCACATTGCACTCTTATTAGTCGATTAGTGGAGCGTGTGTGGTTAACCGACACACTAATAGGGGACTAATGAAGGATGGAAATAGGTAGCTTGATGTTTATCATAGATCAATGTAGCATGTGTGGTTAACGGACACATTGATTAGGTGATTCGTAACATCGAGAGTACCGAGCTAATTTGCATGGTTATCCACACCTTGTTTGTGATCCTCGGCATCCCAGTCACAAATGAAGGGCATAACCGAGATTTAAACATGTCATTGAAAAGTTCAATGAATCTCAAAAGATCTAGGAGTTTCAATTCATTTATAACTTAAATTTCCTTTCGTTTTTCATGGTGGAAATTTGTAAATCATCATTTACCTACCTTCAAGTGTTCTGCAATTTGGATTACGACATCCCTCTTCCAAATTGTAGAGCATTGTGTCGGAACCTAGCCTTAATATCTCATTTGGGTATTTTATTAAGGACTTAATCAACTGACTCGAATATTCTCCCGTTTTGCAGATGTCTAATTCTAACTATGGTCTTCCCAAATCCCTTGGAACAAGCTTTCCACATGAAGATGATATTCCACGATTCGATCGAGGAACAAGAGAGCATGCTTTACTTCCTCCACCTCCTCCTATTTTCTCCCTAACCCACAAGTTCAAAGGGTTGAAAAGTTTAAGCTCCCTCAATCCCTTTTGGCAAGTAAAAATGAAGAAGGAAAATTAATGTGTGCACACATCTTAGAGATGAAGTTGCACATTGACAAGTTAGGAATGTTGGGAGTCGTTGTCTGTGAGAAGCTGGCTGTTGACTGGGTTCTTGAATTGCTTCCTGACTCATATACTGAGTTCGTAAGAGAGTACTATATGATGGACCACGACGTGACCCTCGTCGATCTCACCTATTTGCTTGTTGCTGCTGAATCAGAAATGATTTGGCGTACTGGAGAAGCAATGTTGATTGGTAGATCTGCCTTCCAAACCTCCATGGACATAGGCAATGGCAACAAAATGCATTCCATGGTCAAAAAGTTTGACCATAATAGAAAGGCAAAGTCTGAGGTAGTTCTGTGCGCTATTCCAAAAGAGTCAATTTGCATTTATTGCCAAGAGAAGGGGCATTGGAGACGAAGCTGCCCTCTCTACCTGAGAGATCTAAGAGATGGGAGAGTCAAGACATATGATTATACTTCAAGTAAAATCCCTTAACTATCTCTATAAGTTCCTATTTTTTTTTTATTCTTAATACATTATGTAATAAGATTAACTTTTTTGATGTTTTGTAGAATCGAAGAAAAGAGATGAAGCTTAAAGGAAGAAGTAAGTTGAGTCTGATTGCGAAGAAATGGATTTCAATCGCATGATTTGATGATCGGATTTTTGGAGCTGCTACTTTTAGACTTATGATAGATTTCTTAGGAATACGTAATAGCGTAATTTTTCATTTGAATTGCATTGTAAGGACAAGGTTTTCTGCACCTTTTATAAATAAAATATATTTTTGTTTTTGTCTTATTTATTTATTTCCTTGCAATGGCATGTATGAAAAATTGACATTTGTGTATTTCTAGTTTTATCAATGTTGAAATGGATGTGATTCTTAGTTATGTTATTTGTGGAAATGTCGAGAATTTACCAAATAAGGATAGATTCTAGTCGCCCTAGTTTCAATTGGACAAAAACTTGGAATCATACAAATTGTATTGTATGATGAATGAGAACCTTCATATTTGGAAAATTAAGACTAATTCCTTGACAAAGAGTCAAGTGAAGGACTAGGAGAATTGGTACACAATGTTGTGCACTAGTCAAGTCCACCACAAAGAACAATAAGATTATTCATCATGATTTACTAAAAGTCTAGTAATTGTGGTTATGCTTACAAGATTAAGTGTAATTCTGAATCATTGAAAAGTTTCAATGTATGGCAGAACGAATAAGAAGAATCAATTAGGCAGAAAGATAAAAGTTTCTCCAATCTAAGAAGAAGGGAGAGTACTTTTGTATCGTGTTTTATGATCGTCTTGTTGATTATGAAACCATATCACAATTAATCCTCTAAGGACATCTTAATGCACTAGTATGGCTAAGAAGAGGAATCAGAAATTGTTGAAATGGTTAAATCAAAAGGATGAGTCATACTTCATTCCAAAATCAAGTCTTAGAGTCATACTCCAAGATTGTGAATTGAGTGACACATCTTAAGAAGTTCTAACACACTCTTCAAATGTGAAGCAGAAAATTGTTTTTCTTACTCTTGCACGGTTGAAATTCGTAAATTGTGATGTCTTGGATAAGACACATACCAACTAATACCAATTGTGTGTAGTGTTTGTCTTGATAAGAATCCACACTAACTATTGAATATTTGTTTGTCAAGAAATGTTTCTTGACAGGAGAATCTTATATGTCAAGAGGTTAGTAGGAGTCTAAATGATCTTGAAAAGTTTCAAGAACTAATCAAGAGTAAACCTATTATTAAACACTAGCACACAACTTGAGGTTTGTAACCTATCGTGTTGACATATCCTTGTTTATGTGCGACTCTAGTTTAGTAAACTATGCATATGAGTTCTACGAGTTCTCAATAGACTGCATAAAGGAAAGCACCTTGTTTAACGAAAGAACATTGACAAGTATAGGTGAACTGCTAAATAACTTGGAAGCAATGGTGGGACCCTTGATGGCAAGAAATCAAGTATGAATAAGTTCTGTCCATATGAGTTTGGATTTGGCACGAACATTATCTTACGATGATGGTTATGAAAAATTCACATGGATAGGAATACATACACCATAAAATCTAAGTGTCATAAGGTTTCTCTCCTTCATGAAAATGATTGTGAGGAAACGCTTTCACTAAGAGAGATTTTAAGGAGATAGCTAGTATGTAAATTGCATTCTCAAATTCAATTATGATTACGGCATCCATCTTCATAGTTCGAATTGTGAGATTTTGGCGATTAGTCTGAACGTTTGGGACTTAGTAATATAAGTTCTGAATTAGTTTGGACACACATGTGAGTTATCTAAGTAAAGGTTTATGAGTTTGAGAAGCTTAGATAAAGGCTTATCGAAGCATATCGTATTAGAAAAGATGAACTTTGGAAGTTAATAAGTATTGCTTTCTAGAAGTCCAACTGTTTTTTGAATACATGTCAAAGCTAGTGGGAGCATAAATGTTATGTTGGTCTGGATATAATTATTGTTAGTGGGAGCATGATTATTATTTTAAGTGTTGCAAGTTAGCAATATTAATTATAGAAAACAAAAGTTACACTTTGCAAAGTTGCAGGGGTTAAAAGGTTGTTTTGGTATAATTAAGGGAGAGAATATTATACTTCATTTTGAAATCTAAAAGCTTAGATTGAGAGATTTTAATTGAATTTAGTCAAAGGACATATATGAATGTTATGTTGAAAAGATTCAACATAAAGGAATTCTATATATGGCAATATTGTAGCAAGAAACTGGTAAAATATCAGGTTTTTCATTATGAATCGTGTCCCATACGCTTCGGGTATAGGATCGATTGCATTTGCTGTAATATTTGACCGTTCTAAAATTTTCCAAATGCCTAGGGCATTAAGAGGGAAAAAGGACTAGAACCAAATTTCACTAAAATAATTAAACAACTGTCAAGGACAATCTAAGGTTCACCAAGGATTGGTCGCTTGTGAGCAGTTGGAAGTATAGTAATGGATGGACCATATTGACATTATTATAAATTGATAAGCCTCTATTTAGAATGAGATGTCATATGGAAAATATGGAAACATTTCCATATTGGCAGTTGGACGTTAAGAATTTATGTCTAGATTAGAAACTTTTATGCAAGAAGGATGTTTAAAGGAATGTACTTTAAATGTGAGACTTCACATCTATGGGATGGTCGTGTAACAATCTCTAATAGAGCACTTTGTAATTTCATTGGCCGAGTCTTGGTAACTTTTGTGTCGTGGCATTACGAAAGGACTGTTGCATAAAATGTTACAATCTAACAAATTCTAGTAGTGGCGAGAACTTTGTATTCTTACACTAATGATTAGGATTAGGAATTGTGAAATGAGCATCATTGGAAATGGGTTCATTTGATCTATTTCACGAAGTAAGGACCATAGGTAAACATAGTGTGCATACTTGGTGCATCGGAAAACTGTTGTTATAATTCAAGTAAGAAGTTGATTACCCAAAACAACAAATAATGAGTAATCAATATGGTGATTAAATAAAAAATGTTTTATTTATACTCAAAGGTTTTGGGCCATATAGGATTAGTATTATTCTTGTGTTTCACTTTGCATGTTTTGACTTCCTAAATAATAAAATTATTCAAAGCTTCCACAGTCGCTCATACTTTGGAAGTAGGTATGAATGAAGACTATTATGAATCCGTCTGTAGATTGTCTAAAGTGTTTAGACATAGCACAAGTTTGTTGTAGAGTTCATGAATGCTTCTATAAGATTAGAGTATTGAATTAAACCCACACTCACTTGGATCGCTTCATGGATTTTATCACGAGTGATTGGTGAGACGATAATATCTTATATTCTTGAAACCGAGATGTGTGAGTTGTATTCTATTCGGTTGCACATTGATAATATGTAAACGCACTAGTAACTTAGTGTTATAAAACATATTATTGTGTGTGATTTGATAAGTATATACAAGCGAGCATTGGAGTCGAAGTTTATCCGTTCTTTTTACCCAAAGTGGATAAAAGTGATATCTGTGGGCCCCTCGATGATTTAGTGATGACACCTAAGTGCTTGGCCAAGCCGGGACTAAGTTGATGTGTTCAATTGTAGTATGTTGTCAGTCGTCATAAATCAGAAATCGGGAAACAACACATAGATAGAGAGAATGATTAACATACATGTCTCAGTCTATACGATATCTAGAATGGAGGAATATATGATTCCTTATCTTAAGGACACGTCACTGATAAGATCAGAGTTCGACGACGGCTTTTGGTAGCTAAAATTGGCTATTCAATTTTGAATTTATACTTACAACTATAGTTATTAGACTTATCCAAGTGGGAGACTATTGGATTAGGTGTCTAAGCCCATAACTATACTTAGTATGTACTTGAATTGATAGTAGCAATGTCCTTTTGGGTTGCCTTCAAACCTGGCAATTGAATATGATTATTGTTGGAGAGAGAAGAATGATTTATTAATTTATTACTTTGTTAATAAATTAATTTATTAATGTATAACATATTAATTAGAAATCATATTGTTTAATTAATATTTAATCATAAATTAATTTGGAATTAATTTTGGGATTAAAGGAATTAATTGAAACTGTATGGACTAAAGGTGACAATGTTCAAAAGTTGAGCATTGAGCATTCTAGAACCTCCCTTAGAGGGATGGAACGAAATCTAGAGTGTCCTAGGTTTTCCTTGGGCTCTAAGGGTGCCTTGGAAGCCTTAGGGAGGAATTTAAGAGATTAGGGTTATCTAAGATACACCTGCCTTATCCTAAACCTTCCTTATCAGCTATATAAATCCTTATAGGGTTGGATTTCGTCTAAGGGCACTTCAAGAGAGGATAGGGCCGAATTTTCCACTTCCCTTCTCTCTCCATAGTAATCATTGGTTGTTAGGTTTGTTTGTGAGCCATTAGAGGTGCGACACTTGTGGCACTTGCTACCAAAGTTCAAGATCTTCAATGATTTGATTGTTATTACAATATATAAATAAAGTTATGTATCCTAACCCTAATTAAATGTTAATTTTGAAAATTACATGTGCCTCCTAGGGTTTCTAGTTTTTGTGTTCAATACTTGTATGTCTAATAGTGAAAACATAGATCCTCAAATTAGGGTTGCATGCACACATAGGATTGTTTGTTTTGTATAAAACCCATCAGTTTGTCACCCCCGACCTGTCGGTCCAACTGTAGCTAATAGTTTAGGTGCGGGAGTGTCAATCCCATATGGATCTATACACAAGTATCACGCTCTCCCTACAGGAGATTATGGTTTATAACACAGGACTTGAAATGCATACTTGAAAGTACGTGAAGTTAAATGTCTCGCAAGAGTTAGTATCAAACAAATTTACGTGTGAAAAGTTCATTTTTCTTATAAATGTAAGTATTTCCTTTTTATAGTGTTCATAGAGTGTAAAATATCATGAATATCTCGTAAATTTTGACAAATTTTGACTTTATTTTTAATTATATATTTCTAATAGGGCGAGACAGGAAAAGGTCGTTAAAAATTTATAACTTCTTCATCCGATATCCGTTTTCGTCTGTCTTTTTACCATTGTACTAAAAGTGACGAGATATACAATTCTCGTTTAGGTTGTGTCGGCTAAATATCACTCAATCTTTATCTTGAGTTTTTAGCTGTCTATTGCTATTCCGAAACTTAGAAAAATCATAATTTCCTCATACGAAGTCAGATTTGGACATTCTTTTTATGTACGTTCATGGTTTAACCTAATCTAAGACTTTTGTTTGGATTCCTAAGGCTAAAAAGTATTTTATTGAAATTTCACTTTTCACACTTAACAGTGTTTTCCCAATTGAGACTTTTGAACATTTCATTTCTGACGCTTTATTTATTTATTTATTTATTCAAAAATAGATTACAATACTTGACTTAGGTCATTACATTGACTTGAAATATTGGGTTGTCATAGTCTAGTTGTGGTTCAACCCACATACAATCAACATAGCTAATGTGTGTTGACCTAAATCCTTGCATTGTATTAGCATTCGAGGGTTGGAGTTTATATATGAATAACCCTATATTTGTAGGTTAAGTAATATACCTAACCTAAGAGAGTAAGCCCTAGGCTATAGTCTCACTTTCGTAAGGAAGTACTAGTTCGCTATAGCCAATACCTCTGATACCAATCTGTCACACCCCGACCACCAACCGAAACACTTATGTACGTGACGTAAATGATTAATCATAGTTATTGAGCATACATTAAACAGTACAAATATAATCTCCTATCATTACCGAAATAGAAATTACATTGACAATGACTATTGTTAAATCGCTACACATACCTAACATATTGGTGTTTACAATGATATAGTAAAATACTGAGAAGTATTCTATGCAATTCCTGCCAAACTGTTAAATAACTTGAGAATACATGCATTAAGATAAATCAACAAAATTGTTGGTGAGTTCTATACGTTTTGACACAAAGTACTTTTATAATCAAAAGTGTTTTTGTAACAATTCTCTAGTTAACTAGTTTTTATAAATATGTGCCTTTCAATCAAAAGTATAAAAACAAAAGAGTTTTAAAAGTGTATTTGTAATCATTTAAAAAAATATCGCTGCTCAAATATAAAAATACGTCATTTGTTGAATATATAAGTAAATCAAACTTCTAACAAATCTTATAATTCTTATGACCAGAATGCTTTTTATATACGGATTTTGAATACCAATTTATATAAAATAGAGTCATATCACTCTTCATGAAAACGTAAGGTAGCTAAATTTACCCTTGAAACCTTGTACAAACATTTGTATAGTTTATACGTTAAACCTCAAAGATTTTGTAAAATTGTGTCGTGGTAGTAATTAAGTATCGTCTTAATTGATTTAGAAATCGACACTTAACCAATGGGGAAAACTCTTCCCATTTAAATATTGTGTTTTCATGTAAAAACCAAGGGTTTGTATAAATAACTTATTATTTGTAGGTTAATAAACCTCGTTCAATCGTGTTGTGATATTAATTAAGTATTATATGACTTAATTTCTGCTATTGACACTTATCGTTATGAGTAACAAGTTATCCCACTACATACAATATCTTTCAACTAGTATAAGTGGACAAAAATCTCCGTATATATCATATTCTAATCCTATATGTTAACAACAATACATTCGGGGGTCTAAAATGTGGTCATAACCGAACTGTGACGAAAACCTATACACCAACACTGGAAGATTGTGTTACAATCCCGCACCATGTTTTTGATGACGTGATGAAAAAAATAAGAGAAGGAAATGCCAACACCCAAGATCGACTTGTCGGTCGATGGTTGTAGCTAGCAACCGGTGGTCGGATGTCAACCCGTATAAGTATGTGATCCTAAACTTATACTCGACGTTCCTCATTCCATATTGATTAACGGTTATGACCCAGAGGAATTTCCGCTAAGATGTACGGTCTTAGTGAGGTTACAAACGTAGCCCATGCAACTTAGGGAATGATCATAACTCATAAAGCTTTTAGAAACAAACATAGTTCATTAAAACGCCTTGTAGGTATGATGGATCCTAACAATATGTCTAGGTATCCTAACCCTAAACTTTCCGATACAAGACTCTTGAATACTTATAATTCTTTGATGTTTAGGAACGATTTTGATTTAAGTCTCTTAGTATCTGATATTCATAAGACTTAATGGATTTCCAAAATTTATTATTTGTCGTGACGAAATTTGGACAACATAATGGCTGTTTAGATGATATTTTCGAGGTTTCAACCAGTTTGAAACAAACAATTTTCATAGCATTAATAATTCACATGATTAATACTATATAATATTTCGCAAATAACGACTCTTAAGTCGTGAAGTCGATCATATTATTTATTGCAATAAAAATTCATTACTTAATAAACCGAGTTAAATTTTTATAGTTAATATAAAAATATATTAATACATTTTACATTTAGTTTTACACAATCTTATACAATAAAATTTAAATTTGATAATTTAACTAATAATTATATATTTTCATAAACTTAGTTTTTCCACCACGTATGTCAATGTATTTTCCTTTTGCGTGATAAATGTGTGGAATAATATTTCTGATTATATAATATCTTAATTTACATATAAATAATCACGACAAACTATAAGCATATTATCTTTTAGCAATCTACTTTACTAGTATAGTTTATTAATGATTGATAACATTTTAGATTGCTATTTATAAGTTTTTGACCAATAATAAAGTATGACACCATTTTGTGTATAAAACATGAAAATCATCAAATCTTGAGCTTTGAAATACTATTGGGACCGTTTCATAACAAATATAAACCGTTGGGATTGTTGGGTAATTTAATTAACCAAAATACGACTGCTTTGGTTAAAATAATTCAAGTAAGAGACCGAAATGGTTTTAATGGGTTTAGTGTTTGTGTTTTGGACTGGTATTGTTAAGAAATCCCATGGTAGGGGCTGTTTTAAATAAATGGGATCAAAGTTTGGGGTTTGTGAGTGATTTCGAATAAAGAGTTTAACAGTGGGATAATTTTGTCTCTTTTTTTTTTTTTTTTTTATGTCAAAAGGGGTTGGGGCTTTTTAATTCCCCGTCTCTTGTTTTGATCGGGTAAATAAGGGAATGCACGAAGGCTTCCAGTAGATGGAACGAAGGCGGCGAAGCAGATGAACGAAGGGAGTCGAATCTAGGACGGCGAGAAGGAAACGGGAAGTCTCGCAGGCGCGACTTCGTCGGTTGATTCGCAAAGAGGAAGGAGTCTCCGGAGGTTTAACGAGGCCAAAGGGGAAGGTGGGTGAAGCAGCGAGGCTTCCCTCTTCTCGTCCGGCTGCGGGGAGCGAATTCTAGGCGTCGCAAGCAGATCATGTTCTCGGCGGTTTTGCACGACTGAAGGGGAAGACGAGGGTGCGAGGGGTTCGATCAATGGGAAGGCAGGGTTCCGACGAAAAGTTTCAGCGGTGGTCGATGGAACTGGCACCGGTGATAGCTGGAGAAAAGCGGTGGCCGCAATGGATGAAACTGGTTGCAGCGAAAACTCGGGAGAGAGGTACGAAAGTGAAGGCAGCAGCGACCCGTAACAGTGGAGGGGCTGAGGATGGGGCTGCTTCTGCAACTCCTTCGTTCTTCCTTTTTTTTTTTTTTTTTTTTGTGTGTGTGTTGACAGCAATGGATGAACTTTGGTGTTTGGGTTTTCGTGTTTAATAGGGAATGGAAGCAAGGATTCACTCAGTTGTGAATTTGATGGGAAGGAAGAAGAAGGACCAGCAGCAATGGTATTCATGGGCTGTTTGTTTGCTTTGATTGATAGGAGGAGAAGAAGGAAACGAGGCTGCTGTCCCTCTTGGTTTTACCGGAAAGAGCTCCTCCGGTGGAGGACTTTGACAGTCAATCAAAGAAAAAGGGAAAGAGAGGGATCGAAAGTTTAAGTGGGAATAAGGTGAGGACGATTGAATTCTGCAATAAGTGATCTTAATTCAGATTTTGAAATTTTGATTTTGGAATTTTGATGAATTTGTGGTACATGGAAATGTTGGAAGGTTTTTGAGAGTGCATTGTACTTATTGATTCATGTGTGTATAAATGTGGCTTATTGATTGTGTATTTGTTTAATGTTTTCTGTATTATCGGTTCTTTTAAATTTATATACATGATGTATTTGTTTAATGCTTTCTAAAATTATCATATACCCACATAACTCATATATTCTCATATTATTAGTTGGTTGTATGTTTATATTATATGGAGGAATTGAGTGTATTGAATGTGCAAGGAAGTCATACTTATAACATATGCTTGAAATTGTTCCTTAAAAATCATATATGGTCTTATGTATATCCATGTATATAATAGTGTTTTTTTATACATATCATTAACATATTGTCATTATTTGATGTCTAATTGTCAAATATAATGTATATTTTATGAAACTTATGGAAATTACACGTTTAATTGTTTATAATCATGTTTATATATATATATATATATATATATATATATATATATATATATATATATATATATATATATATATATATATATACTAGGTTATAACCCATGGACACCACGGATTAGAAATGTAAAAATAATTTTAATTAAATTATAATATAATTATTGATCAAAAATAAAAAATAATTATAAATATAGATGTTTTGACAACGCAAATATTATTGCTTTATCTTGATATATGTATCCTTAAAAAAACATAATAAAAATATAATAATGCTAATTTAGTTCAACTTTTTTAAATTCTAGTAGTATGTTATGAAACTTAACTAAAAAAATTAGTATAATAACATGTGTTGGTAATATAGCAGTTTTAACACAGATGGTGTTAAGTCTGTATTTTTATTTTTGGACTCCCAACAACTTATTGTATAATTTAAATCAACTGATAAAGTAGCTAAAATTTATTCTTAGGAATTGATAGATCCTCTTCTCCGGCTACATCTCCATCCTAATTTGGTAATTGTGGAACCAACTACAATAGTTGAAAAGAGATGCAACAATAGTTAACAAGGTTCAGTAAAAAAGCAAATAAACATTTCATGAAACAGTTAATATACAAACTTAGAAACTAAATATTTGGTAAATAACAAAGTGTTACCTCTATATTCCTTAATATTTAAAGTGGCAAAAAAATCATGGTTTTGAAAATGTAAAAAAAAAAAAACAATTAGAACTTAGGTGGATACTATTCAAACTCATAACCATCATCTATACCTTGAAAGGAAGGCTTACACACTCACACACAGTAAAATAACAAAATCTATTCTTTTTTACAAAACATGGCATATTTAAAAATAGAAATGAAAATGAAAATAATTAACAAATATGTATATATATTTACAGTAGTGGTTTATCTATTTATTTTATTTTTTGGATTTTGGGTGTAGGGTTAGAATGGTCATTTTGGATTGAAATGATTTTAAGTTGTTCTCAACTCTCGTGATTACAGTACATTAAGAAAAGATATTAAATTGTTCCTAATTCCCCTGTTTTTCCTACATTGCATTTCATTAGTCGTCAAAATATAATATTTACCCAACTTAAAACATAAATATCATATATACCCTTCTTAATCCTTTAAATATCATATTTGCCCAAATATATTTTTTTGGTATTTTTTATAATATTTTATAATTAGTTTTTATGTTTTGGAATCATTAAAATTAAAAGAATAAGTAAATGGACCATTTTGCCCTTACCTTCTAAAGTGAAGGAGCTAAATCAACCTTATGCCCTTACCTGCGGAACTCCTCATCACTAACACCACTACTCTCAGGTGTGTGGCATGTCCCAACCATGATGTCTCTCTTAAATACAACATAAATATTAGAGATCCGCTCGAGCATACTCGTACTCGATAACTCAACCCTACTTGTTCCCTAGTACCCTAAGGATTCTTACTTGGACTGCACACTGATCCGGTGTCTTCGGTAGTACGGGCCTTATACTAGCGTCCACACCGCATCAGTATTCACCCCAAGTCCTCCTCCTTGGATCCCAGATTACAAGTACTCTCCATCTCGCTAGCATAGGCTACCCTTCGGTAGACCCCTCATAAGCTCCTCACTGCTACCTACTCACTCTCAAGCATCTCATAGCACCAGAATCTTCCTAGGCTAAGGCATCACAAATCAGGTCACTCTAGTCCTAATAGGAATACCTAGCCTACTCTTAGCATGCATAACATATCATAACATATCTCATAACACATAATGTACGGGTATTTTGGGAAATCACCGTTCGGGTGCTGGCTGATCGTACACACTGCTTCATTCTGGTTTGCTCAAACTCTTTTACTTCTTTAGAAAAATTGTTTATTTTATGAAAAACTAACTCAAATCCTTAGTTTGAGTTCCGACACGCCCAAAGGTGCATCCGAATCCCTCAAACCAAGGTTCTGATACCAACTTGTAACAACGTAAATTTCCAAAACAATTTGTTCATTATTAAAACATACTTTTAATCACAAGATAATATCAAAACATAATGTTTCCAATGTTATCATCACAACACATCCCATAATCTCAAGAAATAAAACACCACGAGTATGTACGGATCATGTCGGCGCCTTCCTGCGGTCATCACTAGTACCTGAAACACATAACACATAACACTGTAAGCATAAATGCTTAGTGAGTTCCCCAACATACCACATACAACACATACGACACTCGAGGATACAGTACGACCCTTCGGTCTATGTGTCTCAGCAGGGCCCTCTAGTCGCGTAGCTCGTTGGACCCTCTGGTCCGCTCATAGCTCGTCGGACCCTTCGGTCCAGTCTGTGTTGTTGGACCCTTTAGTCCGATCTATATCGTTGGGCCCTCCGGCCCGGTCTATTCAACACATAGCATACATATAAAACAATGCACATAATATCATACATACATATAGCATACAAGACCCTTCGGTCTACACATAAATACCACTCTAGGTAATGTATAGTGAGAAGACTCACCTCGGGTGTCTCGGATAATCTCGCACACGAAAACACTGATCTAGCCCCCGCCTAATAACATAAACAGTACTCTCAAATAAATAATGGCTCTCAAAGGCTAGATTAAATCCATTCTTACAATCCTAAAGAAGGGTAAAAGACCATTTTACCCCTCCATGACCCAAAAGTCTAAATGTTGACCAAAACCCTAAAAGCCAAAGAAAGTCAACAAGAGGCAGTACGCGGCGCGTACCATCTCTGTACGCGGGGCGTACGCCGGCGATCCATAATCGGGGTCTCAACCCCTTACGCGGCGTGTTTTGAGAGTTACGCCCAACGTAAGTCTCAGTTTCAGCCTTTCTTGGATTTTGGTCTTAAACGGTTAAGACATAAACTCAAACTCTAGATCTGACTTCTCTAAGACCACTTAATCCATAAGGTCGAGACCTTTAAGACTTTGCATGGTTGTAAAGGTCCCTAATCACTCTAACACCTTTCCTTCTTCCTCATAAAGTCCAGATCTCATGCATGTCTCAATATTCACATCCAAGATTGGATTTTTATGAACATACAACTCATTTTACCTTGAAATATGGCAGATCTAGGCCAATGGAGACCATTTGCTCATAAAGTCTCCACCATGGGACCAAAAACCCTAAAAATTGTTCCAAGAAGCACAAATCACAAATGACAAGGAAAGCTTTGAGCTTTTTACCTCAGAAAGAAGCTCCAACCTCTATAGAACTCGGATCTACTCTTGTCCACCAACGTCTATCTCCTAAAATGGCCTCCTCTTCTCTTTCACCACCTTGAAATGGCACTTTAAAGCTTAGAACACACACACACACAATCTAGGAACGAAGGGTAGCTCCCTATTAGGGTTTCACTCTCTGAAATGGTGGCTGAGGATAAGGTCTTAACATTCCTTTTATAGTGTACAAGCCACAAAGTAGGATTTGCATCTGGGCCCGCTACGCCCGGCGTAACCCTGGGTACGCCCAACGTACCTAGGCGAGTCCACGTACAACTTAAGCGGATGAGTACGCCCAACGTACTCATTTGCCTTAATATTTCTTTTAAGGGTTTAACTTGACAACTTGGAAAAGGATAAGGGTTTAAGAGATGCACCTGAATTAAGGGATGTTACCATTCTCCCCCACTAGAACCAGACTTCGCCCTTGAAGTCTCATGCCGCAAACAACTCCGGATGCTGCTCCCACATCCCTGACTCCGACTCCTAAGTCAGCTCTATGACATCCGCAAAATCACGGCCAGAAAAGACCGATTTTGTTTATGCTTTGTTTGAAAATCTGAGTAACATTTAAAATAAAAGTGTTGCGGAATTTGTCCGAAAAGAAAATATGATAAAGATTTATCAAAAGCATTTCCATAGAAAATGTATTTCATTAAAAGACTTGGGATGTCATGTTCGTACAGATCAAAAGCATAAACTGTACAATATAAGCCTTACTACATTATTTCATATCTACAGGCCTATATCCGTAATCCCTCGTCCAAACATCATATCTATGCTTAAGCGCCACTACCTGTAATACATAAAACTGAGTGGGTCAGGCTTGGGAGCCTGGTGAGCACATAGGGTTTTCAACCCACAATAAATAAGTTTATTAACTTTATCAAACCAAACAAACCTGATTACCCATTCTCGTTATCCTTACTTTACGTCCCTAAGACATCTAACACAAGGGACATAGTCTAAGGACTATCATCGGGATAGACACTACTACTAAAGGGATTCCTCAGCAATAAATGTCCTTAAGGCAACCATGTGGGGGATGGAGTACATCTGGATAACACACAATTCAAATAAACACATAGTTCAAATAAACACCTACAGGATGCGAGCCTGCTAGTGTTCCACTGGACTGTCTAGAATAGTCCGTGGTCATCATCTATACTCCGCTAGATGACTGGATCATCAATATCATCTATAACGAGGCCTCTCATTACTTTATTTTGTCACATAACAACTATTACATCTACCCATGTTTTACCCAACACATTTTGTAGATATAAAACACATATACAGTTTAAATCATTGAAAACATGTATAAAACGTTCATCCAGCGTAGATAACAAGTATTCAAATAATATGCACACATAGCACGTAATTTATATAAAATACTTCATATCTATGTGTAAGCTGAAAGTAACTATGCACTCACCTGATTAGGTGGTGAGTCGGCACTCGGACAACACTTCGTTACTCTTAAAACAATTTCCTCGACAAAACCTAATATCAATATGACTACGGTTTAGTCTAACGATAACCGCGATTAATTAATGGTCCAGCTATTATTATTATTATTATATAAGCGTTAAATAACACTCAATATAACTCATAATAATATCCCAAATACTTATTATAAGGTCCTAATAACATTACTATATTAAAACATAAGCTATACTAAAGATAGGTTAGGCGTAGCTCACTTACAACGGGTTTTCTCGAAAACCGGGCTTCGCTGGAGCAGCATTCCCGAGTCGAAAGGCTCTTTTCTCGGGACTTCGGGAGCCTTGGAGCTTCCTTCGGGTGCTAGGGGGTTTACCTAGGCTTTTAGGGGGGTTAGGGAGGCTAGAGAGAGAAACTAGAGAGAGGAAGTGAGTTTGGTAGGTGTGAAGAGAAGGCTAGACCCGACACCTCTATTTATAGTGAAAATATCTGATGGACTCGCTGAGTAGGGGGACCTACTCGCCGAGTTGGTGCATGTGGCAACCTTCTGGTGGTGCCACGTGTCCAATGCTGGTGGTGCCACGTCACCCCTATCGCGTATCAGCCTTCAAAATTAGAAAAATCATAACTCTCGCATACGATCTCCGTTTTCAATGTTCTTTATATCCACGCATAGGTAAAATCAAGATCTACAACTTTCGGTTAGACTCCATCGGCTAATTCTCGACCGATCTCAAATTTAATAGTAGGAGGCGTTTATACTGTTAAATGACCGCGACGAATTCGTAACTCCTTCATACGAACGCCGTTTTCGTCCATCTTTGTACCGTTGAGTTCCTATTAATGAGATCTTCAACTCTCATTTAGGTCGCGTAAGCCAAAAACCGCTCGAACTAAAATTCGAGTTTCGGGTCGTGCACTGCTAAGCCGAATCTTAGAAAAATCATAACTTCCTCATACGAAGTCAGATTTGGGCGTTCTTTTTATCGATGCTCTTAGTTTAACATATTCTACAACATTCATTTAGATTGCTAAGGCTAAATCTCTTTCTATCATAAATTCACTATTTACGCTTCCCGGTGCCGTGCTGGTTTTGCCGTAAAACTTCGACGGGCCATAACTTCTTCGTTATAACTCGGATTTCGGCGTTCTTTATATGTACGGAAACCTTGAGACATATTCTACAACTTTATGTAGAGATATAGGGATTATCTCACACTTTAATTTTGACGCTTATTTTTATTCTTTATTTATAATTAAATTGTAAGCACATAAATACACATAATTCACATAATACTCAAATATTTCATCTTTATTACTTCAAAAAGAGTTACAATAATTGACCTAGACTATTACATCGTCAAAAATGCTTAGACCTGAAACCCAGACGTTACAATTCTCTCCCCCTTAGGATGATTCCATCCGGGAATCATGCATCAGCAAGCAGATGTGGATAGCGACTCATCATGTCATCCTCTGTTTCCCAAGTGAGATTCGGCCCATTCGAAGGTTTCCATCGGACTAGCACTAAGTCGACCATCTTGCGTTGTAACTTCTTAGTCTTACGGTCAATAATTGTCTGAGGCTCTTTAATCAGCCTCTTATTCTCATCCATTCTTAACTTTGAGATTGGAATTATGTCAGGAACATCTCCCGTGAATTTCCTCAAATAACACACATGGACGGTGTTATGAATACCATTGAGTTCACCGGGCAATTCCAACTTGTAAGCTTGGTTCCTTATCTTCTGAAGAACTTTGAACGGTCCAATAAACCTTGGACTCAACTTTCCTCGTTTCCCAAATCGTATAAGTCCCTTGCACGATGAGACCTTTAGCCAACCCGAATCCCCAACTTCAAAGGTTATCGATCGTCTTTTCTTGTCAGCATAGCTCTTCTGACGATCTTGAGCTGCTAACATTCTTTCCCTAATCATCTTCAACTTCTCAGCAGTCTCATGGACTATCTCGGGGCCCATAAATTGCTTCTCTCCGGCTTCTAGCCAACAAGACGACATACGACACTTCTGTCCATACAAGGCTTGATAAGGTGCCATCTTGACGCTCGAGTGAAAACTATTGCTGTAGGAAAATTTTACCAGAGGTAAGTGCTCGTCCTAATTCCCTTGGAATTCGAGGGTACATGCTCTCAGCATATCTTCCAATGTTTGAATCGTTCTTTCACTCTGACCATCAGTTTGTGGATGATAAGCAGTACTCAAACACAACTTTGTACCCAACTCCTCTTGTAGACTCCTCCAAAACCTTGACGTGAAACGACTATCACAATTTGATACGATCGTAAGAGGAACACCGTGAAGTCTTACAATTTCCTTCATGTAAGCATTTGCGAGCTTATCCATAGACCACTTCTCGTTGGCTGCTATGAAGTGTGCACTCTTGGTGAAACGATCCACGACTACCCAAATCATGTCGTGTCCGTTCTTCGTCCTGGGCAGTTTAGTAACAAAATCCATGGTGATGTCTTCCCATTTACCCATGGGAACAGGTAAGGGTTCTAAACTCCCATACGGTTTCTGATGTTGTACCTTAACTCTTGCACATGTCACACACTCGGCCACATACTTTTCAACATCGAGCTTCATCGTCGGCCACCAATAGTAGGGTTTTAGGTCCCTATACATTTTAGTGCTACCCGGATGAATTGAGTACATGGTCTTGTGTGCTTCTTCCATCAGAAGGTCTCTTATTCCTCCCGTCTTAGGTACCCAAATCTGATCCTGGAATACCTTCAGTCCTCGACTGTTTGTTCTGAATACTAACGTTTTGCCCAAATGTTCTTCCTTTCGGTCATTCTTCCCTAAAGCTTCTTCCTGAGCCTTCCTGATACTTTCCACAATCGTCGAGACGACTCCAATTCTCAACGCTCTTGGCCTTTTCCTTTTAAGGTTGAGTTTCCGACTGAGAGCATTAGCAGCCACATTTGCGTTACCTGTGTGGTAAAGTATCTCACAGTCGTAGTCCTTGAGTAGTTCTAGCCAGCGTCGTTGTCTCATGTTCAACTCCTTCTGATTAAAGAGATACTGGAGACTCTTATGATCAGTGAAGAGCTTGCACTTCGTGCCGTAGAGGTAATGCCTCCATATCTTTAAGGCAAATACTACCGCTGCCAACTCCAGATCATGAGTGGGGTAGTTCTTTTCGTGCTCTTTCAATTGTCGAGATGCGTATGCTATCACCTTTTCTCTTTGGGTCAGAACACAACCCAACCCGACTCCAGATGTGTCACTATAAAGCGCAAAGTCTTCAACTCCATCGGGTAGAGAAAGTATCGGTGCTTCACATAACTTCTTCTTTAGCTTCTCGAATGCCTCATCGTGCTTCTCACTCCAAGTATACATAGCTCCTTTGTGGGTCAACATTGTTAATGGAGCAGCTATCGAAAAAAAGCCTTGGATAAATCGTCGATAATATCCGGCTAATCCTAGAAAGCTTCGAATCTCCGTGGGACTCTTTGGATGTTCCCAATTCATTACAACCTCGATATTTGCGGCGTCAACCATTATCCCTTCCTGGTTAACCACGTGACCCAAGAACTGGACCTCTCGTATCCAAAAGTCGCATTTGGAGAACTTAGCGTAAAGCTTCTCCTTCTTTAATACTTCCAATACTTCTCGTAGATGCTTGCCATGCTCCTCCTGGCTTTTTGAGTAGATGAGAATGTCGTCGATGAACACTATCACGGATTTATCGAGGAATGGTTTACAAACCCTATTAATCAAATCCATGAATGCTGCTGGAGCATTGGTTAGTCCAAACGACATAGCCAAGAACTCGTAGTGTCCATATCTCGTTCTGAATGTAGTCTTCTCGATATCCTGATCTCTCACTTTCAGCTGATGATATCCTGACCTAAGATCGATCTTTGAGAAGTAGCTTGAACCTTGCAGCTGATCGAATAGGTCGTCAATCCTCGGCAATGGATACTTCTTCTTCACCGTTGCCTTATTCAGCTCTCGGTAGTCTATACACATTCTCATGCTTCCGTCCTTCTTCTTCACGAATAACACCGGAGCTCCCCAGGGTGATGAAACAGGTCGAATGAAACCGTTGTCCAACAACTCCTGAAGTTGCGTCATAAGCTCCTTCATCTCCGTCGGTGCTAATCGTTATGGTGCTTTTGCTATCGATGTCGTTCTTGGTAACAAGTCTATACGAAACTCCATTTGCCTATCAGGTGGTAATCTGGGAAGATCTTCGGGAAAGACTTCCGGATAATCACATACAACCGGTATATTCTGCACCTCTTTCTTTTCTTTCTTAGCATCAATTACGAATGCCAAGTATGATACACATCCCTTGGACAAACATTTCCTGGCTTTCATCAGGGAGATGATTCCACAATTCACTCTGCGTTTTTCCCCATACACCATAAATGATTCCTTTTCGGGTGGGTTCACCCTTACTATCTTCTTTCGGCATTGAATCTCAGCATCGTTGGCGCTAAGCGAATCCATACCCAAAACGATGTCGAAACCGTTTAACTCTATGGGTAATAGCTCTTCGTGGAATTCGTTTCCGTTTAGGTCAATGACGATGTTCCTAATACGATTACTAACAGGTACGAATTTGCCACTGACAACTTCTACAATCAGGGTATTATCAAGTTTTTCTATAGGCAATGCTAATTTCCCACCAAATTTATGCGACACAAAAGAGTAGTTGGCTTCGGAATCAAATAGTATATTTGCAGGCAAACCAAGAAAGGTACCTGAAGCGACGTCTTCTGCCTCCTTCGCAGCCTCGAGCGTCATCTGGAAGGCTCTCGCCTTCGGCTTCGGTGGTATGTTGGGCCTTCCCGCATCTTTCTTCTTTGGGCAATCCTTAGCAATATGCCCTTCTTCACGGCACTCGTAGCACACTCTCTTGTTGGTGGTGCACTCATTGGCATAGTGCCCCGTTTTCCCACACTTGTAGCAGGTTTCTTCCTCGCCACATTTTCCCGAGTGCTTCTTCTTGCACTTCTCACACCATTTAAATTCATTTCCTCCTCCGAACTTCTTTGAACCGAACTTGCTCTTCTTTTTGTTGGGTTTAGCAGATCCTTCAAATTTCCTCTTCTCGCCAACCTCGACTTTGCTGGCAGCTCTTCCCTTAATCATATCCTCCACAGACTTGGCATCCCAAATAGCTGCCTCCAAAGTAGGTGCCTAACACACTGGCACCGCGTACTCCCATGGTAATCCCTTTGTGTACTTATCAATTTTCGTCAGCTCATCCGGAACAAGACTCAAGGCAAACTCCATCTTTTTTGTGAAGTTGTTCGTGTATTCATCGATTGACATGCTTCCCTTCTTCAGGGTTAGAAACTGGTTCTCTAGCTCGAGCAGGTTTTGAGCTGAGCAGTACTTTCGTTTGAATTGCACCAGAAATTCTGCTCATGTCAGTTGCAGGGGCTTGTTGGGGCTTAAAGTCTTCCCCAAGGTATTCCACCAACGTACAGCGCCTCCTCGAAACTGACGCACTGCAAACGTGATCTGTAGCTTTCCTCTGCAACCGCACGTCATGAAAGCTAACTCCATTTCCGAGATCCAATCCATGACCCCGATTGGATCTTCCTTTCGCGTGAAAATCGATGGCTTGCAAGTCTGAAAATCCTTGAACTTGCATCCATTTCTCCCGACTCCGTCATCTTGGTTGTTTTGTTGGACTATTGGTGGGTTGACTTGACCAATAGTTCCAATGTGGTCTCCCTTCTCAGTCTGCCCTTTGTTCAACTCGGGCTGTTCGATCTAAATAGTTGCTTCCTCTCGATTTTGCTGGAGCAAATGTATGGTTTCCTCCATTTGATGATCCAACATCACCTGGATCATCTCTTGCACTCCAGCCATCGTTATTGGCTCAGCAGCAGCTTCCACAACCGGTATTTGCTCAATCACTGGGGGTTGGTTTCTGTTCCGATTTGCGTTCACGTTTCCGCTACGGGTTCTTTCCATCTTGATCTATACACCGAATAAGGTGAATTTAGATCTGATGTTCAAATCATCCTCATCTCTCCGAAACGTTTATATGCTAGTTCTAATATCGTAGTCGTACGTTTAGAATCCTAAACACATAAGGTTTCCAGATCCGGTCGGCAACAGACCATAGATCCGAACAATTAACAGCATATCAGGCACAAAGCATTTAGCACATAAAAGCATTTTAGGCATAATTCCTAAAATAAGCTAGTGCTCACACCTCACAATCATCGCTTAGCATTCTAAGTTTAAGTCTAGAAATCTTACAAATTCCTAGTTGGCTTAAACTAATGCTATGATACCAACTGTGACATCCCCAAAATCACGGCCAGAAAAGACCGATTTTGTTTATGCTTTGTTTGAAAATTAGAGTAACATTTTAAATAAAAGTGTTGCGGAATTTGTCCCAAAACAAAATACGATAAAGATTTATCAAAAGCATTTCCATAGAAATGTATTTCAATAAAAGACTTGGGATGTCATGTTCGTACAGATCAAAAGCATAAACAGTACAATATAAGTCTTACTACATTATTTCATATCTACAGGCCTATATCCGTAATCCCTCGTCCAAACATCATATCTATGCTCAAGCGCCACTACCTGTAATACATAAAACTGAGTGGGTCAGGCTTGGGAGCCTGGTGAGCACATAGGGTTTTCAACCCACAATAAATAAGTTTATTAACTTTATCAAACCAAACAAACTCGATTACCCATTCCCGTTATCCTCACTTTACGTCCCTAAGACATCTAACACAAGGGACATAGTCTAAGGACTATCATCGGGATAGACACTACTACTAAGGGGATTCCTCAGCAATAAATGTCCTTAAGGCAACCATGTGGGGGATGGAGTACATCTGGATAACACACAGT
This sequence comes from Lactuca serriola, assembly GCF_051521515.1. Lineage (NCBI taxonomy): Eukaryota > Viridiplantae > Streptophyta > Magnoliopsida > Asterales > Asteraceae > Lactuca > Lactuca serriola. Next base: position 180,849,125 of record NC_136414.1, read on the forward strand.
TCAAATAAACACATAGTTCAAATAAACACCTACAGGTTGCGAGCCTGCTAGTGTTCCACTGGACTTTCTAGAATAGTCCGTGGTCATCATCTATACTCCGCTAGATGACTGGATCATCAATATAATCTATAACGAGGCCTCTCATTACTTTATTTTGTCACACAACAACTATTACATCTACCCATGTTTTACCCAACACATTTTGTAGATATAAAACACATATACAATTTAAATCATTGAAAACATGTATAAAACGTTCATCCAGCATAGATAGCAAGTATTCAGATAATATGCACACATAGCACGTAATTTATATAAAATACTTCATATCTATGTGTAAGCTGAAAGTAACTATGCACTCACCTGATTAGGTGGTGAGTCGGCACTCGGACAACACTTCGTTACTCTTAAAACAATTTCCTCGACAAAACCTAATATCAATATGACTACGGTTTAGTCTAACGATAACCGCGATTAATTAATGGTCCAGCTATTATTATTATAATTATATAAGCGTTAAATAACACTCAATATAACTCATAATAATATCCCAAATACTTATTATAAGGTCCTAATAACATTACTATATTAAAACATAAGCTATACTAAAGATAGGTTAGGCGTAGCTCACTTACAACGGGTTTTCTCGAAAACCGGGCTTCGCTGGAGCAGCGTTCCCGAGTCGAAAGGCTCTTTTCTCGGGACTTCGGGAGCCTTGGAGCTTCCTTCGGGTGCTAGGGGGTTTACCTAGGCTTTTAGGGGGGTTAGGGAGGCTAGAGAGAGAAACTAGAGAGAGGAAGTGAGTTTGGTAGGTGTGAAGAGAAGGCTAGACCCGACACCCCTATCGCGTATCAGCCTTCAAAATTAGAAAAATCATAACTCTCGCATACGAGCTCCGTTTTTGACGTTCTTTATATCCACCCGTAGGTAAAATCAAGATCTACAACTTTTGTTTAGACTCCGTCGGCTAATTCTCGACCGATCTCAAATTTAACAGTAGGAGGCGTTTAGACTGTTAAGTGACCGCGAAGAATTCGTAACTCCTTCATACGAACTCCGTTTTCGTCCATATTTTTACCGTTGAGTTCCTATTAATGAGATATTTAACTCTCATTTAGGTCGCGTAAGCCAAAAACTGCTCGAACTAAAATTCGAGTTTCGGGCCGTGCATTGCTAATCCGAATCTTAGAAAAATCATAACTTCCTCATACGAAATCAGATTTGGGCGTTCTTTTTATCGACGCTCTTAGTTTAACATATTCTACAAATTTCATTTAGAATTCTAAGGCTAAATCTCGCTCTATCGTAAATTCACTATTTACGCTTCCCGGTGCCGTGCCGGTTTTGCCGTAAAACTTCGACGAGCCATAACTTCTTCGTTACAACTCGGATTTCGGCGTTCTTTATATGTACGGAAACCTTGAGACCCATTCTACAAATTTATGTAGAGATATAGGGCTTATCTCACACTTTAATTTTGACGCTTATTTTTATTCTTTATTTATAATTAAATTGTAAGCACATAAATACACATAATTCACATAATACTCAAATATTTCATCTTTATTACTTCAAAAAGAGTGACAATAGTTGACCTAGACTATTACATCGTCAAAAATGCTTAGCCCTAAAACCTGGGCGTTACAGCTCGGACCCTCTTCGATGTTGCCACTGGACTTGAACCAGAGGTACCGCATTGTTCCTCAGAACCTTGATCTTCCGATCCAAGATCGCGATCGGTCTCTCAACATAATTCAGGCTCACATCCACCTGAATATCCTTTAGTGGCACCACCGCTGACTCGTCGTCTATACACTTCCTCAACTAAGACACGTGTAAGGTATCATGTATCTGGCTCAACTCCGCAGGTAGCTCCAATTGGTACGCTACCCTGCCCACCCTCGTGGTCACCCTGAATGGACCAATGTACCGAGGGCCCAGCTTGCCCCTCTTCCTGAATCGGATTACTCCTTTCCAAGGAGACACCTTCAGGAGTACAAAATCCCTGACCTGAAACTTGAGCTCGGATCGTCGCCTATCTGCGTAACTCTTCTGGCAACTCTGAGCTGTCAACAACCTCTGCCTGACCTGCTGTATCTGCTCTGTCTTCTGAAGCACTATCTCATTGCTACCCGTCACTCGCTGCCCTACCTCTCCCTAGTAGATAGGAGTCCGACACCTCCTCCCATACAACAACTCGAAGGGAGGCATACCGATGCTCGAATGGTGGCTGCTGTTATAGGAAAACTCAGCCAACAACAAATACGTGTCCCAACTTCTTCCGAAGTCCAACACACATGCTTAGAGCATGTCCTCAAGCATCTGGATCGTCTGCTTTCTCTTTCCGTCTGTATGTGGGTGGTAGGCGGTACTGAAATGCAGTCTTGTGCCCAACTCCTCATGAATCTTCTTCCAAAATCTGGAAGTGAAACGTACATGTCGGTCTGCCACAATCAAGATTGGCACTCCATGCCGCGATACCACCTCCCTTACATACAACTCTGCCAGCCTTTCAACGGAAGAGATCTCACTGATAGCAAGAAAGTGGGTGCTCTTTGTCAGCCGATTGATGATCACCCAAATTGCATCGACACCCCTCACGGTCCTCGGCAATTTGGTGATGAAATCCATAGAAATCTGTTCCCACTTCCACTAGGGAACCTCAAGTGGCTGCAACTTGCCATGCGGACGCTGGTGCTCAACCTTAACCCTGCGACAGATCAAGCACCTCTCAACGAAACACGCAACATCCCTCTTCATACAGGGCCACCAGTACTCTCTTTTCAGGTCCAAATACATCTTAGTGGACCTGGGATGGATCGAGAATCTCGACCTATGTGCCTCCTCTATCAGTATGGTACGTTCCCCGCCCAAAAATGGCACCGAAATCCGACCCTCAAAGGTCATAAGCCCACGGCTATCAGTAACGAACTCAGATACCTGCCCGATCACCCGCTCTCTCTTATGGTTCTCCAGTCTTACAGCCTCTGCCTGGGCCTCCCGAATGGTGTCCAACACCGGAGTCATCACTGTCAACCTCATACAAACATCTCGTATCGGGGGCATTCTCCGCCCTTCGGCTCAGGGCATCGGCTACGACGTTAGCCTTGCCCTGGTGGTACAGGATCTCACAATCATAATCCTTTACCACATCCAACCATCCATCTCCTCTGGCGCATATTCAGGTTGGGCTGATCCATCAAATACTTCAAGCTCTTGTGGTCCGTGTATATGGTACATCGAACCCCATATAAATAGTGACACCAAATCTTGAGGGCGAACACTACTGCACCTAACTCCAGATCATGGGTGAGATACCTCGTCTCATGAGGCTTCATCTGCCTTGATGCATACGCTATCACGTTCCCTCTCTGCATCAGCACCGCACCCAACCCTGATATCAATGCATCACAGTACACCACAAAATCCTCCATCCCCTCTGGAAGGGCTAACACCGGGGCTTCACATAATCTTTGGTGAAGTGTCTCGAATAAGGCCTGCTGCTCAGAACCCCAACTAAAAGCCACTCCCTTCCGGGTCAACCTGGTGAGAGGAACGACGATCTTGGAGAAATCACTGATAAATCTCCGATATTAGCCGGCCAATCCCAGGAAACTCCTGATCTTGGTGGGGGATTTCGGCACCTTCCATCTCATAACTGCCTCAATCTTGGCCGGATCGACCAATATCCCATTCTGGTTAACAAGGTGCCCCAAGAACTGGACCTCTCGTAACCATAAATCACACTTGGAGAATTTGGCGAAAAGCCTCTCCGACCTCAATACTTTGAGAATCTCTCTCAAATGCTCCTCATGCTGCTCTCCGGATCTAGAATATACCAGAATATCGTCGATGAACACAATCACGGACCGATCCAACATCGGCCTGCACACCCTGTTCATGAGATCCATGAATGTTGTCGGTGCATTGGTGAGCCCAAAAGGCATCACCACGAACTCGTAATGCCCATAACGAGTCCTGAACGCCGTCTACTGGATATCTTCGTCCCTCACCCTCATCTAATGATATCCATACCTCAAATCTATCTTGGAGAACCAAGATGCTCCCTGCAACTGATCGAACAGATCATCGATCCTCGGTAATGGGTAACAGTTCTTGACCGTCAATTTGTTCAACTCCTGATAATCAATGCACATCAGGTGTGAACCATCCTTTTTCTTGATAAAAAGGATCGGTGCTCCCCACGGTGAGCTACTCAGTCTAATAAATCCCTTCCCCAGCAGCTCCTGCAGCTGCGAGGATAACTCCTGTATCTCTGGCGGCGCAAGGCGATAAGGTGCCTTGGCGACAAGCGCTGCCCCCCGGAACCAAATCGATGCGGAACTCCACATGGCTCTCGGGAGGCACACCGGGCAACTCCTCGGGGAAAACATCCGGGAAATCGCGCACTATCGGAACATCATCAATCGAACTCGGCCTCTCAGCGACTACTCGAATATCCATCACATATGCTACCAACCCACTGTAACCCTGCTGTAAACTCCGCCTTGCTCTGGCAGCCAAACAAAATGCTGACCCATGTCGGGTACCCTCATCATACACTGTAAGTACTCCCCCACTAGGGTCTCATATCGTCACCATCTGTCGCTCGTAGTCTATAACAGCCCCAAATCGGCTCAACCAATCCATACCCACTATGACACACACATCCCCCATCGCAATCAGGACCAGATCTATTGGGAACTCAACACCGAAGATCTCGAGTACACAACCTTGAATCATATTCGTAGCATACACCGCTCGTTCGTCAGCTATGAAAACCCGTAGCGGTCGACTCAACGCCTCCCGCTAGATACTGATCTGCTGACTAAACGCTAAAGACACAAATGACCGACTCGCACCCGAGTCAAATAACCCCAAAGCAGGTACAGAACTCACAAGAAAAGTACCTATGCATATCATAATATAAGCATGATATCTCATAACTCAACATAAATAAATGAAAGAATACATACCAGCCACGACATCAGGCGCTGCGCAGACCTTCTCTGTTGTCAACTGGAAGGCTCTCCCACGAGCCTTCGGTGCCTTGGCCTTTATCGGCTAAACCTCAGTAGCTTGGGCAGCAGGTGCAGATCCCTGTTCCAATCCCTGCAACAACTGTGGGCACTCGGGCTTCCGATGACCGGTTCGGTTGCAATGAAAGCAAATCGTGAATCCCTTGGGGGCAATCCCTCGCATAATTCCCCTCCTTCCCACACTTGTAACACACCCCAACTCTGTACACCCCCTCATGGCTCTTGCCGCACTTCCCACAAGTGCGGCCCTTCAGACCCTCGGATCTCGAATCAGCAGGCTTTGCCCGCTTGGCTGCCGGCTGCGCCTGTGCTGGTCGCTTGTCCCTCCTTTGAGACTCGGCCTCCTCCCGAACCCGAGTCTCCAACTTAATCTCTCTCTTCCGGGTATTTGCCTAGAGCTCATCAAATGTCCGGTATGACGAGTTCGCCACGAACTCACGTATGTCCCTCCTCAATATGCTTAAGTACCGGCTCATACGTGCCTGCTCAGTTGACACTTGCTCAGGGCAAAACAATGCCCTCTCATGAAACATCCTCGTAATCACCGTCACAGACTCCGTTCCCTGCTAAAGGACAAGAACTCTTGGGCTAGACGTTCCCTCTCCACAGGGGGAACATACTCATCTCGAAACATTGTGGTGAGCCTCTCTTAGGTCACCGCAGTACGCTTTGCCGTTGTGAAGTCTTCCGTCACAAACTTCCACCAGTCCTTCGCTCCCAAACGAAGCTGGTTTAGTGCGAACCGAACTCTCAAATGCTCCGGATACAAGAAAGTATAGAAACATACCTCAATATTAGAAATCCATCTCATCGCAGCGATCGAATCTAGCATCCCGTAAAACTCTAGTGGCTTCATGTTGCTGAACTCTCGGTACAGCAACGAGTCGCCCCCCTGCGGCCTGGCAATAGCAACGGCTGCGGTGGCCACAGCAACAGCAGCATCAATAAGAGCAACATACCGCTCGTCAAAAGTCTCGATCAGAGTGGTCTTGATAAACCCAAACATCTTCGGTATCTCAGCTAGTATAGCAGTAGCCACCTCCTCATGAATTAACATGCGGATCTCCTCATCACTAACACCACTGCTCTCAGGTGTGTGGTGTGTCCTGATATTTGCATATTTAGCCTCATAATAATTATAGATTTTTATCATTTATTAGCTAATTTGTTGCATTTCATGGACAAAAGGTACTTAAAAGTGTTTGAATTATGTTTTCAGTCCAAAAGTGAAGCTCGAAAGCAAAAGGAAGCAGGAGAAGCGGTTGGGAGCTCGGGAATTGAACAAAGAAGAAAAACACCAAAAACAGCACCTACTCGGCGAGTCCGAGCGAATATTCGAGAAGATAAAGACTCAGAGACTTAGAGACTTATCGCATACAGGGACTGAGAGATGGACTCGGCGAGTCGGCACCTGACTCGACGAGTCGTTTCGCATATATAAAGATAACTTCTCAGATCGACGAAGGAGAATTCTGGAACCCTTCTGGAGAGATTAGCTGCGATTGAAGAGCCAGAAGAACCTTGGAGAACGAAGATACAACCTAGAATCCAATTCCGAAGGAGATTTGAGGCAAATTTCATCATTCTACTTAATCTTTTGTTTTCCATTACGGCTAGACAATTAGAATTCGTTTATTTGCTGTTATTTACTTCAATCATGAGCTAAAACTCTTAAACTTCTGTTTGGGGATACAAATTTGAGACTATGGTTTGATTATTGGTAGGATTAATTTAATGTTGGTGATTTTTGTTATTTTTAGCTTGCTAAAGAACCTTGTGTGTGAATGATAATTAATTTTCTGTTACTAGGAAGGTAATTAAATAGTATGAACATCTTTTGATTATCAACCTCATATGTTTATGTGACCACTTTATCATATGTCTAGGATTAATGAACATGAAACTAGAATTAATAAGAAAATTAAGTAAATTCATGTGTGAGCTTGTGTGATGACCATAAACAAGAAGTTAACTAAAGGACCAAATTAGTTAACCATTGCAAGTCTAAATTAACCCGAATAATTAATCTAGTGAATTTAATTAAATTAGACAACTGATCACTGTTTGAGTTAGTTTATTCACTAAGGGTTAGTGTAGCGAACACGAAATTAATCACTTGAGTCGTTAGCCAACAAAAGAGTTAATCCATTGCACTATTACCATAAAATCAACCATATGATCAATTGAGTTGAACTAAACAGAAGTTCCTTCCCATTATTGAATCTAGTTAATTCTTTGCTTTTCTAGCTTTTAGATTTAGTGATAGTTAGTAAGTTTCTAGTCTAGTAAAACTAGAGAAAACCCCTACTTAATAATTAATTTAGATAGAATTAGTTTTTAGTTTTAATTTACCGTTCCCTATGTTCAATACCCAACTTATTTAGCTATACCACAATTGATAGGTCCACTACCTTTGTGTGTTTATTTAATAATTAAAAGTAGGTTTAAAACTAAGTTGTCTTACACACATCAATTTTTTGGCGTCGTTGTCGGGGAACGGTTCTAAATTAGCATTAAATTCTATTTTTATCGATCTTTTGTGTGAGAAGACCCTGAATCCGAGGATCTGATACACCTCTGGTCCCTCCTCTAGAAGACCCGGAATCCGCACTAAGGAGGAGCAAAGGAAAAGCCGTTGGAGAATCCGTTTCTTCATGGAATTCGCCACTAAAGAACCTCAAGTCCGTTTTCAGCAAGAAGAGGAGCAGAAAATTAGGAGCATCCAGCGCCTCTTTGACAATTCAAGACCCGATCAAGGAAGACACCGAGTATGAGACCGAGGAAGAAGAAGAACCCACATACGAGCACGAATCCGATTTTGAAGACGAATTAGCTATCACTATGGCTAATATCGATGAAGACCCATGGGGGAGTGGAAGAAGAGGATACGCGATGACACTGGCCCGGGACTTGTGCAGCCCGCAATTCCCGCTACCGCTACTTTCGAGCTAAAGGGTCATATTCTCGCTCAACTCAAGGAGCTCCCTTTTTATGGAAAAGACCACGAAGACGCCTACAAGCACTTGGATGAAGTGAGTGATGTGGTTGACTACTTCAATGTACCAAATGTGCCACGTGAGACCCAGCTACTTCGCATGCTTCCAGTCACATTCAAGAGTGCTGCAAAGGATTGGCTCAAGTCACTTCCTCCCGGATCGGTCACCACATGGGCTAAGATGAAAGAAGTGTTCATAGACCACTTTTGCCCGCCTTCCAAAATAGCCAAGCTAAAGAAAGCCATTGCCAACTTCGAGCAACAACCCGGAGAGTCTCTTTATGAAGCGTGGGAAAGGTATAAAGGTCTTCTTAGAAATTGCCCACACCATGACCTCAATAGCCAACAAGAGGTCTCCATCTTCTATGATGGAGTTAATGTCACCACACGGCAATTGCTCGACTCGCAAGGCCCGCTCACGAAGAAGGCACCCCCGGTAATCAAGGAGTTAATAGAAGAATTCTCTAAACATTCTAGAGAATACCATAACCCAAGAAATGAAGTGAGTCGGGGGTAGTGAATTCGGAAAATGATGGCTAAGCTCGATAGTCTAGATAGAAGGATGACAAAAATGGATCAAACAATCCATGCTATTCGAGTTGGATGCGAGAACTGTAGAAGGCCTCATCTTACAAAGGATTATGACTTGGATGAAAATGGAAACAAGAAGGCGCAAGTGTTCTATTCAAGCGGCGATCGATACGACGAGAATTGGTGGAAACCGAAAAAGGAATGCCTCCCGTATGAAGAATACAAGAAGGCTAAGGAGGAGAAATGCAAGCAGAAAGAGAGGGGATTTTATCAAAAGGAAGAACCGGTAATGGAAAAGAAAGCCGATTTAGAAGAAATGTTCAGTAGATTCATAGCCGCATCCGAAAAAAGGCATAATGATCATGATGCTGCAATACAAGAGACCAAAAATATGCTAAGGAATCAGCAGGCATCTATTCTCAATATTGAAAAGCAGCTAGGACAACTTGCACATCAAGTGAATGAGAGAAGACCGGGTCAACTTCCAAGTAACACCAAAAATAATCCGAGAATGGAGAATTTGAACACTGTGACTTCCAGCCATGAAGAAATCTCCACACCTGCACAGAAGATCTCCAAGGTGAAAACAGAAAAGGCAGAAGAGTCAGCTCCAGCTAAACCCAACCTGACTCACCGAGTCCCTCTAATGGACTCGATGAGTCCATGCGCTGATTATAGAACTAATATTCCCTCAAAGCCATACAATCTCCCTTTGCCATTCCCAATCAGAGCCATGCCTGGTGAAAATGTTAAAGCATATAAAGCCTTCTTGGAGCATGTTCGAGCCCTTCCAGTCAACGTTCCTTTTGTAGAAACAATTCTTGAGACACCCAAGTATTTTAACTTGCTAAAGGGTCTCTTTGATGCTAGAAAAGATTTAGTTGAAGTTGCGGAGCTAGTATTGAGTGAGCTACCAGAAAAGAAGGGCGATCCGGGGAGCATCATAATTCCTTGCCAATTTGGAAATGTACTTGCCACTCAAGCGTTGACCGATTTGGGTACAAGTATCAATTTAATGCCTTTCTCTTTCTACAAGAAGCTGAAATTACCGGAGCCAAGGCCTGTAAATATGAAGATCCATTTGGCGGACAAGAAGACTATTCATCCAAGAGGCGTTTGTGAAGATCTTCTCATTAAGGTCGACAAGTTTATTTTTCCCGTGGACTTTGTGGTACTTGATATGGAAGAAGACCCCAAAATTCCAATTATTTTGGGGAGATCATTTTTGAACACCACATATGCATTAATTGATGTATGTGAGTCCACACTAACATTAAGCATAGGAGACGAGTCAGCGGTGTTTAAAGCTTTACCAGAGACCAAGCAAGAAGAAGGAAGAAAAGAAGATATCTCATTCATTGATTTGGATGATGAGATACTACAAAAAGAACTTGCACTTTTGCAAGAAGAAGATCCAAGCAAGTTTTTGCTACCCTCTGGAGGTAATGAAGATATTGAAATGGACTTGGAGGAGATAGAGAAGTTGTTGAAAGGAACCGACTTGGAAAACACAGTGGAAAGTGTGGAATACGATCTGACTCACTGAGTCGCTTTCCCGGACTCGACGAGTCCAGTCGAAATTACTAGCAACTTGGACGACTTAGATCTACTTGTTGCCAGTTCCCTGCATGTTCTGGATATGAAGACTCTCCCTCATTCTTTAGAAGAACAAGCAGCAGAAGGAGGAATGGTTGGTGATTTTCAACACGTTCATGTAGCATGCCTTGAAACAATTATGCAAGAAGAAGAAGATATTCCACTTGAAGATGAGGCAAACTTTAGAGAAGAGGAAAAGGCAAGGTATAGGAAAGATGATGCTGATCACCCATTCATTACCAAACCTAGAGCACGAGTTTTCACCAAATATGAAGTAATGAAGTTTAAGGAAAAGGAAGTGCAAGAGAAGGTGCAAAAGAATAGGGTGAAGAAGAAAAAGATGAGGAGAAGGGAATTTCATGCAGCTGAGGATGATGCTATAAAGAAGAAGAGAGAAGAATTAAGACGGGCTTACAAAAAGAAGATTCGCGCTTACAAGACGAAGTACAAACCGCAACTGATTAGGCGTGCATTCCCGATGCAGGAAAATGAAGAAACGTAGATGGGAAGGAGTCTAGCTAACGACTGCTTAAAAAGAAGCGCTTGGCGGGAGGCAACCTGTTATTAGAGTTTGCTTTCTTTCATTTTTTTGTTTTAGTTTGCTTTTTCGTTTTTAGGATTTCAATCTTCCAAATCATCAGACATGACTGCTTGAGAGTGCGTATGGACTAAGTGTGGGGTGGAATGAAGTTTCTTTTATAAATGAATGGCAAAATTATATAATTTTTGAACTGTTTGCAATTGACTCGCCGAGTCTGACCTGGACTCGACGAGTCGCTTCAGATTCCAGATTGTAACAAACCATTATTTCAAACTTATGTAATAGTGTAGGTCAAATTGTTCTTCTTTTTAATTAAATAAAGAGAAATTTTGGCATACTATGTATATTTACATAATTGACCCTCAAAAATAAATTATTAATTAATCTCAATTGGGTTGAACCAAGTGATAGAGATTGTAACAAGGTTTCCAAAAATATAAAGAACACTAAAATCCAAGTTATAACGAAGAAGTTATGACCAATCGAAAATCCGCGACAAAACCGGCAAAACACTGTTCAGTGTAAAAACTGAATTTTTGATAAAAAGGCTTTCTAGCCTTAACAATCTACATGAAAGTTATAGTTTATGTTAAACCGGGAACTTTCATAAAAAGAACGCCAAAATCTGACTTCGTATGAGGAAGTTATGATTTTTCGACGTTTCAGTATAGCAGTGTACAGCTAAAAACTCAAAATAAAGATCGAGTGGCTTTTAGCCGACACAACCTAAATGAGAATTGAAGGTCTCGTCATTAGTAGTACAACGGTAAAAAGACAGACAAAAACGGACGTCGTATGAAGAAGTTGTGAATTTATAACGGATTCACATCCCGGTCTGTTTAAAATAATAATATTAAAAATAAAGTCAAAATTAGCCGACGAAGTCTAAACGAAAGTCGTAGAATATAATTTTAGCTACGCGTGCATATAAAGAACGTCAAAAACGGAGTTCGTATGCAAAAGTTATGAATTTTACAAGTTTTGGCAAAAAAATAAAGAAAAATACCAAAAACCGGGAAAATTCGCATGAACAGTGATTGCCACGTCACCCTCGCATGCGAGGCCTCCACGTGTCAGCTGCTGAGTGGAACGATGTCTCGCGTGTCACCTTCTAATTCGGCCAACTCTGCGGTCCAATCCTACTCGGATAACTTCGCAGGAGACACCCCGGAGACGCCCCTCGCATGCCCCTCGCACGCCCCTCGCACCCTCCTCGGACACCCCCTTCGCACGTGGCTTCTTTTCATTGGACTGAGGGTTAGACCAATCCGAGCCTACCACCTCCGAACCGAAGTTGCTTCCCTTCGCAAAGTGTCAGCCTCGCATAGCCTCGCATAAGCTTCGGATCCGAGCCTTCGGGCTATATATAGTGTGCGAGGGTTTCCGAATTATTTCACTTTTTCACCCTAAATTTCACACTCTTTCACATTTTCCACTCCCTTAAGCTCATATACAACCCCTAAAGCCCCGATATCAAGACTCGAGCCCGAAGTAGGCCATGAAGCCCTAAAATTCTTGAGAATTCATCCTCTCTCCTATCAAAACTCTGCCCGATTTGAGCCGGTTTCTCGACAAATAAACTCCTTTTCGTGAAACGAAACTCTATCCGAATTACCACCTATCAAGTGAGTTCATACCCCCATATTTTCATAATTTTTACTATTTTAAGGGGGAAATACAAGTATAACAAAACAACTTTGTGTTATAAATAAATGATTTCAAATCACGATAAAATGATTTTAAAGCATCAAAAATACTTCAAATATTGAACTCTTTTATAAACTTATATTTTGTCACACCCCCAAACCAGAATGGCGGAAACATTCGGGGGTGGATGACTTCACGTAGTATCACAACAATTGAATATTGTAAAGAAAATAACACAACCATCTTATATATAATAAAAACGTATATTGTTGCGTTATACATGTTTGCAAAAGAATATTACAATATGATGATATAAATGTTTAATGACACGTCCTTAGCGTTCCTTCTTCAAAAGCTGGTGGTTACCTGTATTACTGATTCCCTGAGAAATACAAGTGGTTTCGAAAAAGTGTCAACAATTAAGTTGGTGAGTTCATAAGTATTTTGTATTGAAAAGTATGTCCTTTTGGTAGTAAATCGATGAACGAGGTTTTCAGAAAATCCAATATTTTCTATAAATGGTTTGAAAAGTTCCCAGAGTTGGAGTGCGTTAGTATGTTTCATACTTGAATAATAATGATAAACTTTGTGCTAAAAATAATGTGGAAAACTGAATGCATATATGAATCTCGTAAATCAAACTTGTTTTTATACTTTTATGTGAGTTTTATGACCATACTATTGACACTGACTGCCTGTAACAACATTCTTCAAGTGTTGTAATGTTATGACATTTGTCACCCCAGACCTGCCGGTCTAACTATAGCTAATAGTTTAGGTGCGGGGTTGTCAATCCCGTATAGATCTATACACAAGTATCATGCTCTCCCTCCAAGAGATTATGGTATATAATACAGGACATGAAATGCATACATATGAGTACGTTGAAGTTTGAATATCTCACATTGCTTGGTATAAACAGATTTACGATAAGAAAGACTTTACTTCATTTGAAAGTATTTTGTTTGTCAAGATGTATATGTAAAATGTATGAATAACTTGCTAACTATACTCATTATAGTTTCTCAAAAAGTATGTTTCCATTTAGTAAAAATAACTTGGTGATATAATAGCCCTTTAAACATAAAGATGTTTGTATCAATACTCTATAAGATAGATATTATATTTACGTTTATAAAATGATACTTTGACTTGTAATGTACTTGTATCCCCCCCTAAAACATGAAAAGAATTGAAAGGTAGGGGTATGAAGTCACTCGTTTGGTTTGAAGAGAGAGAGGCTAGAGTTGAGCAGAACTTCGACCACGGAAAGCTGCGTCTTCGGGCTCTTCGGGGATCTCGGTAACGTAGATCTTTCGTCGGGGCTCGGGTGCGGAAACCGAGGGTGTCGGGACAGCTTCTGGAGCTTGAAAGTATGTGGGAGTTTGAGATGGTGTGCCAAAACCCGTAGCTCATGCCCTCTATTTATAGTGCTGGAAAGTCACGTACGCTGGGCGTACCACCGGAGTACGCTGGGCGTACGCGTTATGCTGGGCGTACTTTGGTTATGCTGGGCGTAACTTTGCGTCATGGCTTACGACTCGAGTCTAGCTAGGCGTAGAGCTGCAGCCGATGGGACTCGACCCTGCTCCTAAGTACGCTGGGCGTACTCCTATATTACGCTGGGCGTAATCTCGGCTTCCGTCTTCTAAATTCCGTAACTTTCGCGTAAGGGCTCCGTTTTTCGCGTTCTTTATATCCACGTGTAGGTGAGATTATGTTCTACAACTTTCATTTAGACTCCGTCGGCTAGTTTTGACTTTATTTTTAATGATATGTTGTTAATAGGCCGGGACTGCTAAAGTCCGTTAAAAATTCATATCTTCTTTATTCGACGTCGGTTTTCGTTTGTCTTTTTATCATTTTACTCCTATTGTGGAGGTCTTCATCTTTCGTTTAGGTTGCGATAGCTAAATAACACTCGATCTTCAATTCGAGTTTTTAGCCCTCTACTACTGTTACGAAACTTTGGAAATTCGTAACTTCTTCATACGAGGTCCAATTTGGGTGATCTTTTTATGTACGTTTACAGTTTAATGAACTCTACAACTTTTTTTTAGATACTTAAGGCAAAAATGCATTTTATTGAAATTTCACTTTTTACGTTAAATAGCGTTTTAACGGTGTGTCGTAAATATACGATTGATTATAATTTCTTCAATATAACCCGGTTTTGAACGTTCTTTACGTTTTTGGAAATCTTGGCACGATATCTAATATTTGATGCATCCCAACTTAGATATTTGAACACTTTATTTTTGAGGTTAATATAGTTGATTCCAAATAGTTTTCGTTGTATTTGACATTTGAGCGTTACACTGCTTTTGGAAAAATATAGGGTTGTCACATCATCCCCCTGTTAAGGGAATTTCGTCCCAAAATTTAATCTATGATAGAGTTTACAGGTTAGGAAAAAGATGCAGGTATTTTTGTTTCATCTGATCCTCGCATTCCCAGGTGTATTCAGGTCCTCGCTTGGCGTTCCTGCGGACCTTTACAATAGGTATGCAGCTTTGTTTAGTCCTTTTTATTTCCCGATCCATGATCTCTACTGGTTCCTCTACGAATTGGAGATTCTCATTTATTGCAATTTCGTCTAGAGGGATGACAAGGGTCTCATCGGACAAGCACTTCTTTAGGTTTGATACATGAAAGGTAGGGTGTACGTTGTGGAGCTCCTGAGGTAATCTAAGTTTGTAAGCCACTGGACGGATCCTGGCAATGATCTCGAATGGTCCGATGTATCTTGGGTTTAGTTTCCCGCGCTTCCCGAAGCGTATTAATCCCTTCCAGGGCGAGACCTTTAGTAGGACTCGATCTCCAACCCGGAATTCCAAGGGTTTCCGTCTTTTATCTGCGTAACTCTTTTGTCTGTCCCTTGATGCTTTTAGACGTTCCCGAATCTGAACAATCTTCTCCGTAGTTTCCCTTATGATTTCTGGTCCAGTGAGCGTATTTTCTGTTGCTTGTCCTTTTGCTAGTTGTGTGTCCCCCACTTCAGCCCAATATAGAGGCGACCTGCATTTGCGGCCACAGAGGGCTTCGAACGGGGCAACTTTAATACTGGTGTGGTAGCTATTGTTGTACGAGAACTCGACCAAAGGTAGATGTGTGTCCCATGCCTTGCGAAAATCGATTACGCAAGCTCTCAGCATATCTTCTAGGGTTTGTATGGTTCTCTCGTTCTGGCCGTCGGTTTGTGGGTGATAAGCGGTACTCATGTCTAGTCTTGTCCCCAAAGCTTTTTGTAGTGACTGCCAGAATCTTGAGGTGAACCTACTATCTCGGTCCGAGATAATGGATATGGGCACACCATGTAGTCGTACAATTTCTCTGAGGTATGTCCTAGTTAGCTTCTCTAACTTATCTGTCTCTTTGATCGGTAGGAAGTGTGTTGATTTAGTTAATCTGTCGACGATCACCCAAATAGTGTCGAGTCCGCTTGCCGTTCTGGGTAGTTTGGTTATGAAATCCATGGTTATCCGTTCCCACTTCCATTCGGGTATTTCTGGTTGTTGCAACAATCCCGAGGGCTTTTGGTATTCTACCTTGACCTTGGCGCACGTCAGACATTTACTCACGTAGGTAGCAATTTCAGCTTTCATGTTCGGCCACCAGTACAATTTCTTGAGGTCAAGATACATCTTATCGGAGCCGGGGTGTATGGAGTATCGTGTTTTATGGGCTTCGTTCATGACGACTTCTCTGAATCCGCCAAACTTTGGCGTCCAGATCCGATCCATGAAGTAATGAACTCCATCATTCTTGACCTCAAACTTCTTATCCATTCCCCTTAATGCTTCCCTGCCACAATTCCAGATGTTAAGGCTTCTATTTGGGCTTCCTTGATTTGTGTGGATAGGTGTGAATGGATTGTCATGGTTAAAGACTTCACTCTGCGGCCCGAGAATTTCTTTCGGCTGAGTGCATCGGCCACCACGTTAGCTTTTCCGGGATGATATCGAATCTCGCATTCATAATCATTTAGTTGTTCTAACCACCGTCTTTGTCTCATGTTGTGTTCTTTCTGGTTAAGGATATGTTGGAGGCTTTTATGGTCGGTGAAGATCGTACATATCGTGCCGTAGAGATAGTGCCTCCATCTCTTTAGAGCGAAGATGACTTCTCCTAGCTCAAGATCGTGCGTTGTGTAGTTCACTTCGTGCGTCTTTAGTTGTCTTGAGGCGTAGGCGATAACCTTCCCTCGTTGCATCAGGACACACCCGAGTCCTTGGTTTGATGCATCGCAATAGACCACGAAGTCCTCCGTTCCTTCTGGCAAGGTTAGGATGGCCGCACTACATAAGGCTCGTTTTAGCGTTTGAAACGCGGTGTCTTGCTTTTCTCCCCAGTCGAAGGTCACACTCTTCTGAGTTAGGGTGGTAAGTGGTTTGGCAATCTTCGAAAAGTTCTGTATGAACCTTCGGTAATACCCGACGAGTCCCAAAAATTGCCGGGTTTCTGTAGGGGTCCTTGGAGTCATCCAACTTTCTATTGCCTTGATCTTAGAAGGATCCACGTGTATCTCCTCCTTGCTTACTACATGTCCTAGGAGATCCACTTTCCGAATCCAAAATTCGCACTTGGAAAATTTTGCGTAAAGCTTTTTTGCCCTCAACGTTTCCAAAACTTGGCGGAGGTGTTGGCTGTGTTCTTCCTGGCTTCTAGAATAGATGAGTATATCATCTATGAACACAATCACAAATTTATCTAGGAAGGGACGACATACTCGGTTCATCAAGTCCATGAACACTGCTGGAGCATTTGTCAATCCGAAGGGCATTACTACAAACTCGTAGTGGCCATAACGTGTTCGGAAAGCCGTTTTGGGGACGTCTCCTTCCAGTACTCGCAGTTGGTGATAACCTGATCTTAGATCGATCTTTGAGAAGTAGCTTGCTCCCTGTAGTTGGTCGAACAGATCGTCTATGCGCGATAAGGGATATCGCTTCTTGATCGTGAGTTTGTTCAGTTCTCGATAATCGATGCACATGCGAAAGGATCCGTCTTTCTTTTTCACGAATAGGACTTGTGCTCCCCATGGTGAGAAGCTCGGTCTTATGAAGCCCTTGCTCAGCAGCTCGTTTAATTGACTGGACAGTTCCTGCATCTCGGCTGGGGCTAAACGGTAAGGCGACTTTGCTACAGGGGTAGCTCCGGGGATTAAGTCGATTCTGAACTCAACTTGGCGCTCTGGTGGAATTCCTGGAAGATCTTCTGGGAAAATATCTGGGAAGTTGCAGACTTCTGGAATGTCTTTAATGTTCTTTGGTTCTTGTTTCTGGTCTACTACATGGGCTAGAAAGGCATGGTATTCCTTGCGAAGATATTTTTGTGCCTTAACACAGGAGATGATTTGTAAACTTGAACTAGGTTTGTCACCATAAATGACAAGAGTTTCGCCGTTTGGCAGATTGAGGCGAACGGCCCTTTCATGACAAAGTATATCGGCATGGTGAAGGCTCAACCAGTCCATACCGATGATGACATCGAAACTTCTTATCGAAATGGGCATTAGGTCGATTTGAAATAAGTGTTCGTTTAACTTTAATGTGCACCCTACGTATATATCGCTTGTGCTTTCCGTTTTAACGTTAGCCATTTCTACCGTGAATATTTTATTGAGTGGTTGAGGTCTTTGATTAAGTAAGTGTTTGAATTTATGGCTCACAAAACTTCTCTCCGCACCGTAGTCAAAGAGTATGCATGCATAAATGTTGTTGAGGCGAAACGTACCCGTAACCACTGTTGGGTCGGCTATTGCTTCATTTTGACCTATTTCCAGCACTCTCCCATCACCGCCAACATTCCTCGTCTTGGGGCAGTCCCTCTTGAAGTGCCCAGTTTCTCCACACCCATAAAATGCATGGATTATCCCAGTACCAGGAACTTGAGTGACTGGTCGCGCTGGTGCCTTACAAAAACGAGCTGTGTGCCCTTTCCTGTCGCAGTTCTTACAGTGCATCTCACGGCAATTACCGTGGTGATGGTAGTTGCCTTTGATGCACTTAGGCAGGTTCCCTGTATATGGTTTTGTTGACGCAGGGGTAGCAGGAGTTGTGGTGGGAGTAGTAGCAGCATGAACCACAACCATTTGTTTCTTTGAAGGTTCTTGCGAAGTTTGCCCCTTTCTCTTGTTCCAGAATTTCTTCTTGCTGTTGTTGTTGGCATTGATCTCGTTGTTGTTGTTCCCTTTGGTTGGTTCAGCCATGACAGTCGTGACTCCTTGACAGACACCATGATCAACGAGAGATTGTGTCAGTTCCTTAGCGTTGTTGAAGGTCATAGGTTTGGAAGCTAACACACTTCCTCGAAGTTGGGGTGATAGTCCCCAGATATATCAATCAACCTTTTGGCTTTCCAAGATCAACATTCCTGGGCAAAGTGTTATTAAATCACTGAACCTGTTGGTGTAACCTGCGATGTCCGAGCCTACCATCGAAAGGCCCCACAGTTCCTGTTCAAGCTTCTGAATCTCGCCTCTTGGGCAGTACTCTAGAAGGAGCATTCGTTTCAAGTTTTCCCAACCCATAGAGTTCGCCACCACTAGGGTTAGTGTCTTGACGTGGCCGTTCCACCATGTCAGGGCGCGTTCAGAGAAAGTAAAAGCAGCAAATTTTACTTTGCTTTCTTCAGGGCATGCGCAAATTTCGAATATAACTTCCGTTTTCTCTATCCATTGAGATAGAGCCAATACTCCCCCAGTCCCATAAAAGGGAATAGGTTTTCCGTTGGTGAAGTCTTTGTAAGTGCATACCCCTGAACGACCTTGACCTTGGCCATTTGTAAAGCTGTTTGTTCCTCCTCCTGACTCGTTGTTGCTCATTTGAGCCATCGTTGCGGTTACAGCGGCGGTTACAACAGTTTGGAACATAACGACATCCATAATTGGAGGAGGTGGTGGAGGTGGTGTTGAAGTTGAGTTTCTGCGTGCCGATCTACAAGGAGGCATGTTCTGGTAGAGAAAATAAGAATGAATACTATAATTTTTTAATGTTTTGACAACCGTGTGATAGTTGTATCTTGTAATTTTTTTTGACTTTAGTTTATGGTTTCAAGGTTGGTATAGTAATTTTAGTTAATCCCATAAGTTCCGAGAGGTATACAAAGAAGTACTTCATTTTTATATATAGGTCACACTTGAGGTGTGTTACATTACGCTTCTTGTTTAGAAAATTTGACCTACCTAGAGGTCTCCGATTACAGATACAAAAGGAAATAAGGGAAAAACTTTTATCCGAGTCCTATTTTATAACAAAATTGTTGGGGTTTGAGCAAGCTCTACTTGCGGCGTGTTGCATGTTTGGAGCTAGATTCGGCATCCGACTGTTTGACTCCCATCAGGCGCCTCTCGAGATCTGCTTGTTGTTCCTTCATTTCTCTTATTTCTGCTAGTGTCGTTATCATTTGATTCTGAAGCGTCCCTATGTAGATTTGGGTGTTCTCATGTAGTCCTTCCAGATGACGGATGTCTGCGGCGTTACCTTGAGTAGCAGCATTGACCTCGCGAACTCTGGCTGCTTGCTTGTCCGTTTGGTAGTTCTGGGTAGTTATAGCGCCCACAATAATAGGAAGTGCTCGATCAGCTGAGCCTCCCCCAATGACATTGTAAAAATCTCGACACATGCCGAAGGGAGGGCGTACACCTTTTTGGCGGCTCCAGTAGTAGAGGTGGCTTCCCTACATGGGAATGGGTCCCGGTTGATATGGTCTGATTTCGGGAGGATGAAGGATGGGATGGTCGATTACTTCCGGCTCGGAGTCTGTTCCACTAGTAATTTCCTCAACCTCCTCGTCGACTTCGAATTCCTCTCCAAATTCAACTTCGAATTCTTCTTCGACTTCCTCTTCGAGTTCTTCCTCGACCTCTTCTTCGATTTCCTCTGGGTCTTCCTCCGGGTCTTCTTCTATCCAGTCGTCGTTTCCTTGGTTTGGGTAGTAGGGATCTCCCGGTAAATGGAATCCGACCATTTGTCTGTACTAGGATAGAGGTATGAGAATTTCATAAGAAAAGAAATTTCTATTTAACGACTCTCTACGTTTAACTATATCCTTACAGAGCGCAAGTGTTTCATTGTATAATTATTTTTAACAATACTCCTATAGTATTTCAAATTGGCGAATCTAAAATAATTTGTATTTGGTAAGTTTTTGGCTTGTTGTCCACTACGACCATTCCTCGACGTACATTGGTCAAATCCAGGATAAATATAGTTGATCAGGAAATACTTATTCTCGACCTGATTACATACCCCGAGGCCCAATCGTAGTGTCGCAACTTGCCTTAATACTTTTTTTTAGAAAACTTGTCATGATACGAGACTAATACATGCGAGTAAAAATGTATTTTATTTTTAAAAGGAAATATATTGTTCATGAAAATGTTTTGTCAGAGGGTTTTTGGTCCCCTTTGCATTTATAGTTTGTATATCTTATGTGGTTCGATATACTTAGTTCACTATAAACAATGCTCTGATACCAATCTGTCACACCCCCAAACCAGAATGGCGGAAACATTCGGGGATGGATGACTTCACGTAGTATCACAACAATTGAATATTGTAAACAAAATAACACAACCATCATATATATAATAAAAACGTATATTGTTGCGTTATACATGTTTGCAAAAGAATATTACAATATGATGATATAAATGTTTAATGAAAAACATCCTTAGCGTTCCTTCTTCAAAAGCTGGTGGTTACCTGTATTACTGATTCCCTGAGAAATACAAGTGGTTTCGAAAAAGTGTCAACAATTAAGTTAGTGAGTTCATAAGTGTTTTGTATTGAAAAGTATGTCATTTTGGTAGTAAATCGATGAACGAGGTTTTCAGAAAATCCAATATTTTCTATAAATGGTTTGAAAAGTTCCCAGAGTTGGAGTGCGTTAGTATGTTTCATACTTGAATAATAATGATAAACTTTGTGCTAAAAATAATGTGGAAAACTGAATGCATATATGAATCTCGTAAATCAAACTTGTTTTTATACTTTTATGTGAGTTTTATGACCATACTATTGACACTGACTGCCTGTAACAACATTCTTCAAGTGTTGTAATGTTATGACATTTGTCACCCCAGACCTGCCGGTCTAACTATAGCTAATAGTTTAGGTGCGGGGTTGTCAATCCCGTATAGATCTATACACAAGTATCACGCTCTCCCTCCAAGAGATTATGGTATATAATACAGGACATGAAATGCATACATATGAGTACGTTGAAGTTTGAATATCTCACATTGCTTGGTATAAACAGATTTACGATAAGAAAGACTTTACTTCATTTGAAAGTATTTTGTTTGTCAAGATGTATATGTAAAATGTATGAATAACTTGCTAACTATACTCATTATAGTTTCTCAAAAAGTATGTTTCCATTTAGTAAAAATAACTTGGTGATATAATAGCCCTTTAAACATAAAGATGTTTGTATCAATACTCTATAAGATAGATATTATATTTACGTTTATAAAATGATACTTTGACTTGTAATGTACTTGTATTCCCCCCCTAAAACATGAAAAGAATTGAAAGGTAGGGGTATCAACTCACTCGTTTGGTTTGAAGAGAGAGAGGCTAGAGTTGAGCAGAACTTCGACCACGGAAAGTTGCGTCTTCGGGCTCTTCGGGGATCTCGGTAACGTAGATCTTTCGTCGGGGCTCGGGTGCGGAAACCGAGGGCGTCGGGACAGCTTCTGGAGCTTGAAAGTATGTGGGAGTTTGAGATGGTGTGCCAAAACCCGTAGCTCATGCCCTCTATTTATAGTGCTGGAAAGTCACGTACGCTGGGCGTACCACCGGAGTACGCTGGGCGTACGCGTTATGCTGGGCGTACTTTGGTTATGCTGGGCGTAACTTTGCGTCATGGCTTACGACTCGAGTCTAGCTAGGCGTAGAGCTGCAGCCGATGGGACTCGACCCTGCTCCTAAGTACGCTGGGCGTACTCCTATATTACGCTGGGCGTAATCTCGGCTTCCGTCTTCTAAATTCCGTAACATTCGCGTAAGGGCTCCGTTTTTCGCGTTCTTTATATCCACGCGTAGGTGAGATTATGTTCTACAACTTTCATTTAGACTCCGTCGGCTAGTTTTGACTTTATTTTTAATGATATGTTTTTAATAGGCCGGGACTGCTAAAGTCCGTTAAAAATTCATATCTTCTTTATTCGACGTCGGTTTTCGTTTGTCTTTTTATCATTTTACTCCTATTGTGGAGGTCTTCATCTTTCGTTTAGGTTGCGATAGCTAAATAACACTCGATCTTCAATTCGAGTTTTTAGCCCTCTACTACTGTTACGAAACTTTGGAAATTCGTAACTTCTTCATACGAGGTCCAATTTGGGCGATATTTTTATGTACGTTTATAGTTTAATGAACTCTACAACTTTTTTTTAGATACTTAAGGCAAAAATGCATTTTATTGAAATTTCACTTTTTACGTTAAATAGCGTTTTAACGGTGTGTCGTAAATATACGATTGATTATAATTTCTTCAATATAACCCGGTTTTGAACGTTCTTTACGTTTTTGGAAATCTTGGCACGATATCTAATATTTGATGCATCCCAACTTAGATATTTGAACACTTTATTTTTGAGGTTAATTTAGTTGATTCCAAATAGTTTTCGTTGTATTTGACATTTGAGCGTTACACTGCTTTTGGAAAAATATAGGGTTGTCACATATTTTTCCCAAATATACATATTTGTATATATAATTTAATATAAATAAGATTTAAAAGGCGTAGGACTAATATTTCATTCTAGGTCCTTTTCCTCGTTTGGATGTGGCTTATAGTACCGGTTATTTGTCTGAAGGTCGTTTAAATTTTACCTATATATAAAATTGTATATGTATATAAATATAAAAGTTATTTCATTAGTTTAATTAACCTTTGTAATACGTTGAGCAAAGGATTACATGTCAAAATAGTTATTACCAGTTCCTAAAGTACGTATAAATTATAATAGGTATAATTTATGATACATAGAGCTATAATTGATATGAATACACTGTTTTACATGCTACAAGGGTTTTAATTCAAAACAAATCAAGGGTTTACACTTATAAAATACATGTTCGGGATACTATGTCAAAAACATACTGTCAATCATTTATTTCAGAATGATTGGGTTTTCATAACTAATATACATGTAATGTTTATATGCTTTTTATGAGACATTCAATTCAAGTTGTTTAATTCAATTTAGACAACCAAAGTAAAGCTCTGACATTATAACCAGAATCTCCAGTCCGGGGATCGAAACAAGTTGTGTGTAGATCTATATTATCGGGATTGACAACCCCGCAATCAGGCTGTTAGCTACAGTCAGGCATACACGCCAATGAGTGGCAATTGTTATCAACAGTTTAAGCGCTCATCAGGCGTTTGTTTTAGGCGTTCATGTCTTAGTATGGTTATAATAACTCATTAAAAAGATAGTAACAACACGTTAGTGTATAAACAACTAAACGTAAGTATATCTTCAAAGTACCAGTTTACAAAATGCAAAGTACAATGCTATACTATAGTTTTCGATAACAACTGGTGAAGCCAGGCACACTCTCAAATACAAGTTTTACAAATACAATGGTTTACAAATAAGACGGTTTTATGGGAATAAAACTACTTTTCACATACCACAGAAAATATGGGATTTTCTAGAAGTGTTTTCATATTCAAAATACAAAGACACCCATTCAAACATAAAGACTTATGTACTCACTCAACTTATTGTTGATACTCTCTTTTCAAATTACTTGTATTATCAGGGAAATAATAACAGGTACTCCCCGAGCTTTTTGAGAAGATGGAGCCATTAGGAGTCTTATCTTCTTCTTTTGTAATACTATTTTGGTTTCAATATACAATGATTGAACACATGTAAATATTATACTTTTATATACAATGGTTGTTTGTGCTTTGATTACTATGATACACGTGTTGTGATACTACAAATGAAGTCCTCCACCCCCGGACGTTTCCGTCGTCTGGTTTGGGGGTGTGACACAGATAATTTTAAAAATCGTGACCAGACTCGCCGAGTCTGACCGTGACTCGACGAGTCGGTTTTATTTACAGAAAAAAAAATTATTTTTTCTAACCGGTAACTAGGGTTTTTAACCCTAATGAAATTAGTTTCCCCCATCACTCGCCGTGCGCCTCCCTTGTGTTTTCTCTCAAGCATTCATCAACTTCTACATTCTTTCTTCAAAATTCTTGAATTCCATCACCAAAGGTACTTAATTTCTTCCTTAATTCTGTTAAAGTCATGATTTTTGGAAAATCTAGGGTGTTAATTTTATACAATTCCCGATTTTGAAGTTTAGTGAATTTTTAGGGTTGTGATTTTTCATCAATTATGTTGTTTTGGATGATTATTCTTACCCTAATGCGTTTAGGGGTTAATTTAGGAAATTTTGGTAAAAATTAAATTATGATTCCATGTTAGAGTTGTGTGGATGATTGCATGAAGACCCAAATGTTTAGTTGAGCCTATATACGTTCTAGTGCATTTGTGGCTTCCTAATTCCAGTGAAATAATGGGACAAAAACACGACCTTGCTTAGCCCGAAGGATGCAATATGTTTAGCATCGTGTACCAGAAATGTATCCAGGAAAATTATTATCGTTAGCTAATAAAGATTGAGGTTGAGCGCCCCTGCTTAAGCATGTAGGATTTTGTGTGAAAAAAAGTGAGGTACATGTAAAAAAAAAGAGAGAATTGCAAGAAAAGTTTGAAGAATTTTGGAGCAACTAAAGTGAAGATCAAAAGGTACTTAAAAGTGTTTGAATTATGTTTTCAGTCCAAAAGTGAAGCTCGGAAGCAAAAGGAAGCAGGAGAAGCGGTTGGGAGCTCGGGAATTGAACAAAGAAGAAAAACACCAAAAACAGCACCTACTCGGCGAGTAGGGTCGACTACTCGGTGAGTCCGAGCGAATATTCGAGAAGATAAAGACTCAGAGACTCAGAGACTTATCGCATACGGGGATTGAGAGATGGACTCGGCGATTCGGAACCTGAGTCGACGAGTCGTTTTGCATATATAAAGATAACTTCTCAGATCGACGAAGGAGAATTCTAGAACCCTTCTGGAGTGATTAGCTGCGATTGAAGAGCCAAAAGAACCTTAGAGAACGAAGATACTGATGGGTTTTAGCCATAAGAACTTTCCTATGTGCGCATGCAAAACCCTAATGCTTAAATCTAGGCTTTCTAATTAAACATGCTTTGAATCCAAGAGTTCTAATGACTATTTAGGTGTAATAACAATATTGAAACAGATCTAGAATCATACCTTTGAATTCCTTGTTGATCTTGTTGTCTTGGAGCTTCTAGAGTCACAATTGTCACTCCTCAAATGGCTTACAAACACCAAATAGCAAGGAGGATGATTTGGGAGAGAGGAGAGGGGAGGAAATCGGCCAGGGTTTTCTTACTTTAGATGAAGTGCCGATTTCCCTTTTGCCATAGGGTCTATTTATACTTGTAGACTCCTTAAGGGTTACAACCTAAACCCTAATTGGACAATCTTCTCTTAAAGCTATCCAAATCCATTCCTTAGATAACTCTTGGACGATTTGAGCTATCCTTTAGCTTCTAGAATCCGTCCAATCCATATCTATATGGATTTACAATCTAAAGTTTAACTATCAAACAATTGACAGTTTATACCCTCTTATTTAATTAATCTCTTTAAGTCACCAAATTAATTCCAATTAATTCTATGACTTATATTAATCAAATAACAATATATTATTCTGATAATATACTAATAATATTTACTCTCTCTTAATAAATCATCCTATCAAGTTGCTATGGTGAAGGCAACCCAAAGGACCATGCACAACCGGGTCAAATACTTGCCTAATATAGTTGCAGCCTTAGACACTATTCCAATAGTCTCCCACTTGGATAAGTCTAGTAACTATATGCACAAGTACAATTCGGTTTGCAATCGTAGCTCTCAAAGACGCTGTCAAACTCTGATCTAATCAATCTTGTCCTTTAGATAAGGGATCGTACAGTCCTCTGTTAGATATCACGCTGACAATCCTATGGAATGGTTAGTCAAGCATTTAGGTTTCTCGATCTCTGATTTATTCAACATAGAACTTAATCGAACACATCAATTTAGTTCTGACTGGGCCCGGCACATAAGTCAAATCAAATCATCGAGCGGCCGAGATATCGCTTTTACCTTCTTAGATAAAAGTTACAGATAAACTTTGACTTATATGCATTTACTTATTCATTAACCAACTATACACAACAATGCGTTTTATAACACCGAGTTACTGATGCGTTTTCGCATTATCAATGTACAATCAATTAACAAATAACAAACCATATATCTAGGTTTTAAGACTATATGTTATTATCGTCTTGCGATCACCCTTTTATATCATATTCCATAAGGTCATTCCAGCAAGCGCGGGTTTGTACCAATGCTCAAAACAGGTTCATAAGCACTCATGAACGTCGCAACAACCCTTTGATATGTCTAATACCATTTAGACAATCTACTCACCAATTCATGACAATCTTCATTCATATCTACTTCCAACATATGAACGATTGTGGGCAATTTGAATAATTTGATTATTCCTAATAAACTCAATTATTCTGGAAGTCAAAACATGCAAAGTGAAACAATTAACATAAGATAGTAACATTACTCATAAATAAAACTCCTTTATTTAATCATCAAATGTTAATTACATTTATCTATTACACGTTTCTAAAACTATCTAATCTACGCTAATATCATCCTTCAGCCCAATACTCCTAGCATGCTGAAAGTGCTTAACCCTACTCAATCCCTTCGTAAGCGGATCTGCTGGGTTATCTTCCGATAATATCCTCTTCACTATGAGTTGTCCTTCTTCTACACGATGTCTAATGAAGTGATATTTTCTATCGATATGTCGTGATCTACCATGATCCCTTGGTTCCTTGGTCAAGGCAACCGCTCCTTCATTATCACAGAAAATCTCCATGGGCTCCTTTATGGCAGGTACAACTCCAAGATGACCGATGAAGTTCTTTAGCCATATTGCCTCCTTCGACGCTTCGCTTGCTGTAATGTACTCTGATTCGCACGTTGAAACAGCTACGGTTTCCTGCTTGGAACTTTTCCATGTCACTGCTCCTCCATTCAGGGTAAATACCCAGCCCGACTGCGAACGGTAGTTGTCCCTGTCAGTCTGAAAACTGGCATCACTATACCCTCGCACCTTCAAGTCATCACTCCCTCCGAGGACTAAGAACCATTCCTTCGTCCTCCGAAGGTACTTAAGGATATTCTTCACCGCAATCCAATGTGCTCTGCCAGGATTCCCTTGATATCTGCTAACCATGCTCAAAGAGAAGACTACATCAGGGCGAGTACAAGTCATAGCGTACATGATTGAGCCAACTGTGGAAGCGTATGGTACTCGGCTCACTTCTGCTATTTCAGCTTCGGTACTCGGACTTTGAGTCTTACTCAACTTGGCATTACTTTGTATCGGTAATTCTCCCTTCTTTGAGTTTTCCATACTAAAACGTTTTAGTACTTTCTCTAAGTAAGTGTTCTGACTAAGTCCAATTAGTCTCTTACTTCTTTCTCTTACTATCCTTATTCCCAAAATGTAAGAAGCCTCTCCGAGGTCCTTCATACCGAAGCACTTCCCGAGCCAGGACTTAACTTCCTGCAGAGTCGGGATGTCGTTTCCTATGAGTAATATGTCATCGACATATAGAACGAGGATGCTTACTATACTCCCACTGGCTTTGACATATACACAAGATTCATCTTCGCTTCGTACAAATCCAAACTCTTTGACTTTCTCATCGAAGCAAAGATTCCATCTGCGAGACGCTTGCTTAAGTCCATAAATGGACTTCTCAAGCTTACACACTCTATTCTGATGCTTCGGATCCACAAACCCCTCTGGCTGAGCCATGTAAACATCCTCAGCCAACTTTCCGTTAAGGAAAGCAGTCTTGACATCCATTTGCCAAATCTCATAATCATGAAATGCAGCAATCGCTAGCATCACTCTAATAGATTTAATCTTCGCCACTGGTGAGAAGGTCTCATCATAGTCAACTCCGGGAGTTTGAGTAAAGCTCTTCGCAACCAATCGTGCTTTATATGTGTGTACGTTCCCATCCACGTCGGTCTTCTTCTTGAAGATCCATTTGCACCCAACGGTCTTACGTCCGGGCACATAATCAACCAAATTCCAAACTTGGTTATCATACATGGACTAGATCTCGCTATCCATTGCCTATTTCCATTTAGCAGACTCCGGGTCTGCCATGGATTCCTTATAGCTATTAGGTTCATCAAGATTTATTAGTGTACCATCACTAATATACGTGTCCCATTTGGTAGTAATATGAAAACCATAAAACTGGGGTAGAACTCTAACTCTATCGGAACGTCTAAGAGGTAAGGATTCGTCAATCGGTTCAACCGGAGTTTCCTCCTCGGGTTGAGTGTCAGCGGTAGAGGTTCCTTCATCTATCGACTCTTGAATATCTTCAAGCTCGATTTGCCTCCCACTGTCTCCTTGGCCTATGAGTTCTCGCTCTCGGAAAATTCCTCTCCTCGCAACGAAGACAACATTGTCCTTCGGTCTATAGAAGAGATATCCAAAGGATGTCTGCGGGTAGCCGATGAAAATACATCACTCACTTCGAGGTTCGAGCTTGTCGTGAGTATCTCGTCTTACGAAAGCCTCGCAACCCCAAACCTTGATATGTGCCAACGAGGGAGCTTTCCCTGTCCACATCTCATGAGGTGTTTTGGCAACCTTCTTAGTAGGGACTCGGTTAAGGATATGGGCGGCAGTCTCTAAGGCATACCCCCAAAAAGAGATAGGTAGTGAAGCACGACTCATCATAGAGAGAACCATATCCAATAAGGTTCGATTACGCCTTTCTGCCACACCATTCAACCGCGGTGTCCTAGGAGGCGTCAATTGCGAAACTATTCCACACTCCTTGAGATAATCGTGGAATTCAAGACTTAGGTACTCTCCTCCTCGATCGGATCGAAGCATCTTGATTTTCCTGCCCAATTGATTCTCCACTTCATTCTTGAACTCTTTGAACTTTTCAAAAGTTTCTGACTTTTGCTTAATTAAATAGATATACCCATATCTACTATAATCATCAGTAAAAGTCACGTAGAAACGGTTCCCATCCTTCGTGGTTGATCTAAACGGTCCACATACATCGGTATGTATTAGGTCCAATAGACCCTTACCCCTTTCACACGTACTCGTGAAGGGTGATTTAGTCATCTTTCCAAGTAAACAAGACTCATACGTGTCATCTTCCCTAAGGTCGAATGACTCCAACACTCCATCCTTTTGGAGTTGGGCTATGCGTTTCTTGTTGACATGTCCAAGACGACAATGCCACAAGGATGCTTTATCCATACTAGAGGAAGAATCTATATTCAAAACATCATTTCCTAAGTTATCAACAATCATAATAGTTTCATAAATTCCATTACATGGTATAGCTTCAAAGTAAAAGACACCATTTAGATAAGCCAAAATAGAACCATTCTCATTATCAAAAGAAAATCTAAAACCTTGTCTAAACAAACCATGAAATGAAATGATGTTTCTAGCCATTTCTGGCGAATAGCAACAATTGTTCAAATCTAAACACAAATTATTCTTAAGCACTAAAGAATACACTCCAATCTTGGTCACAGGCGACGATCTTCTGTTCCCCATGATTAGATTGATCCTTCCTTGCTCCACATCCCTACTTCTTCTTAGTCCCTGCACATTAGAACAAATGTGGTGACCACAACCGGTATCAAGAACCCAAGAAATAGCATGATTAGAATCGTTAGATTTAATTGTATATATACCTGCGAAAGATGGCTTGATCTTTCCTTCCTTGATGGCTTGCAGGTATTCTGGGTAGCTTCTCTTCCAATGTCCTATCTTGTGGCAGTGGTGGCACTCTGCCTCCTTCGGGTTAGGGCAGGGCTTAGCGGGATCAACTTTGGTCCCACTAGAAGAGGCACCATCTCGGGCTTTAACCTTGCGATAGTTCTTAGACGAAGCCTTCCTCTTCTTTCCCTTTCCTTGACCAATAGCCAAGACAGGAGCAGCAGGTGGATTGGGAGTTGGCGCAACAGACTTGTCTTTGAAGTTGCTCTCATCGACCCTCAAGAGACCTTGGAGTTTGCTTAGGGTGACCTCCTCTTTGTTCATGTGGTAGGTCATCCTAAATTGATTGTACATCGGAGGCAAAGAGTGAAGCACCATGTCGATCGCCAAGTCTTCCCCAAAGTCAACATTTAACTTGTGAAGGCGGTCGACATACCTTTGCATCTTTTGCAGGTGCACGGTAAGAGACTCTCCATGACCCATCTTAGCGGAAATCATGTTAGTGAAAATCTCATAACGCTCTTGTCTTGCGTTTTGGTGGTATCTCTCCAATAAGTCTTGATGCATCTCGTACGAGTACATGTCCTCGTAGGACTTTTGGAATTCGGAGTTCATGGTGGCTATCATGATGCAATGTACCTTCGTTGCATCTCGCTCATGAGTTTCAAAAGCGGTAATTTCAACCGGAGTAGCGATTTCAGGGTTGATCTTCTCGAGCTTCTCATCGAGGACATACTCCTTATCCTCATTGCGAGCAATAGTGCGAATGTATCTTATCCATTCGCTAAAGTTCGTTCCATCGAAGTTTACCTTTTGGCAAAGGCTCATCAACGTGAAAGAACTAGCAGCAGCGTTGTTTGCGTTCGACATCTACAAAATAGAAAGGACAAAGATAGATTAGAATATGAATCCCTAATTATCACCCAATAAGAAAAATTAGGGCTAGGATCCAACAACAACATTTACATATTAGAAAAAGGGGCGCCGTAATCTAACATGCAAATAAATTGAAGGTAAGTGAATGACGATTCACTAATTCTCCACCATAAAACCTAACTATTAGTCCTAAATGTATTGAGAATTCCTAGGTTTGGATGAGATTCATTGAAACCTATTCAATGGCATGTTTAAATCTCGATATGCCCCTCTAGTTTGTGGCTGGGATACCGAGGATCACAAAGCGGGTGTGAATTACCATGCAAATTCACATGGTGCCTTCATTGTAACAATCACCTATTCGATGTGGCGGTAAACCACACACTCTCCATCGAACTATGATAAACAATGAATCACCCTTTGCCACCTTTGCTTAGAACCAATTAGTGTGCCGGTAAACCACACACGCTCCACTAACTTCTTAGCAAGGGCGCAAAGTGTAATTTCATGGGATTGCATCAATTCACTTTTCCTAAAGTAACTAAGATTGGGAAAATTTTAAAATATGTGTAGTTACTTTGTATTTCCTATTATACTTTTAATGAGAGGATGAGGTTGCCCTATCCTAACCGTTCGGCTAACGACCCTCCACCGATCAAGCAAGCGGTGGGTGTGAGTGTACACCCATTAAGCGCCATTTTATAGGCCGCAACCTTATACCCAGCTTATAGATCGGCTTCGTGAATGAGGCCTACTAACGGTAAGACTAGCATTTTAGTTATACATATATATATATATATATATATATATATATATATATATATATATATATATATATATATATATATATATATATATATATATTAATCTTGTAATATTATATTAGTATAGGGTTGTATTTTAAACATTTTAAAATCTAGGGTTTGAAATTTTAAATTGTCTAAATTAAAACTTTTAATCACAAAATATAAATTTCAAAACTTGAGGACAAGTTTTAAACATTTAAAACATGGAGGATCAAATAACAAATAATTTCAATTAACAATTAATTTCCTAATTATCTATATTTGATTTATTCAAGATTTCTTGCAAGATAATTACCAAAATAATCAAAATAATTAATTAATTATCATATAAGGAAATTAAATATTTTATTAGTTGATAAATATCTTTAATTAGATCAAGATAATAGTCATATATATCAAAAAATCGGATTAGGGTTGATCTAATATGATTAAGGTAAGTTTCCATAAGATAATCATGAAGAAATCTCGAATTTGGTCATTCCTGACACTTGGACTCGCCGAGTGCACCAAGTGACTCGCCGAGTCAGGCCAACTCGCCGAGTCCACTATGGAACTCGCCGAGTCCATGACTCAGAAACACAAAAATTGAATTTTTGCAGTTAAGTTTCAAACAAATAAGCATCAATTTAATGAAAACCAAACCTGGCTCTGATACTACTGATGGGTTTTAGCCATAAGAACCTTCCTATGTGCGCATGCAAAACCCTAATGCTTGGATCTAGGCTTTCTAATTAAACATGCTTTGAATCCAAGACTTCTAATGACTATTTAGGTGTAATAACAATATTGAAACAGATCTAGAATCATACCTTTGAATTCCTTGTTGATCTTGTTGTCTTGGAGCTTCTAGAGTCACAATTGTCACTCCTCAAATGGCTTACAAACACCAAATAGCAAGGAGGATGATTTGGGAGAGAGGAGAGGGGAGGAAATCGGCCAGGGTTTTCTTACTTTAGATGAAGTGCCGATTTCCCTTTTGCCATAGGGTCTATTTATACTTGTAGACTCCTTAAGGGTTACAACCTAAACCCTAATTGGACAATCTTCTCTTAAAGCTATCCAAATCCATTCCTTAGATAACTCTTGGACGATTTGAGCTATCCTTTAGCTTCTAGAATCCGTCCAATCCATATCTATATGGATTTACAATCTAAAGTTTAACTATCAAACAATTGACAGTTTATACCCTCTTATTTAATTAATCTCTTTAAGTCACCAAATTAATTCCAATTAATTCTATGACTTATATTAATCAAATAACAATATATTATTCTGATAATATACTAATAATATTTACTCTCTCTTAATAAATCATCCTATCAAGTTGCTATGGTGAAGGCAACCCAAAGGACCATGCACAACCGGGTCAAATACTTGCCTAATATAGTTGCAGCCTTAGACACTATTCCAACAGATACAACCTAGAATCCAATTCCGAAGGAGATTTGAGGCAAATTTCATCATTCTACTTAATCTTTTGTTTTCCATTATGGCTAGACAATTAGAATTCGTTTATTTGCTGTTATTTACTTCAATCATGAACTAAAACTTTTAAACTTCTGTTTGGGGATACAAAATTGAGACTATGGTTTGATTATTCGTAGGATTCATTTAATGTTGGTGATTTTTGTTATTTTTAGCTTGCTAAAGAACCTTGTGTGTGAATGATAATTAATTTTCTGTTAATAGGAAGGTAATTAAATAGTATGAACATCTTTTGATTATCAACCTCATATGTTTATGTGACCACTTTATCATATGTCTAGGATTAATGAACATGAAACTAGAATTAATAAGAAAATTAAGTAAATTCATGTGTGAGCTTGTGTGATGACCATCAACAAGAAGTTAACTAAAGGACCAAATTAGTTAACCATTGCAAGTCTAAATTAACCCGAATAATTAATCTAGTGAATTTAATTAAATTAGACAACTGATCACTGTTTGAGTTAGTTTATTCACTAAGGGTTAGTGTAGTGAACGCTAAATTAATGACTTGAGTCGGTAGCCAACAAAAGAGTTAATCCATTGCACTATTACCATAAAATCAACCATAGGATCAATTGACTTGAACTAAACAGAAGTTCCTTCCCATTATTGAACCTAGTTAATTCGTTGCTTTTCTAGCTTTTAGATTTAGTGATAGTTAGTAAGTTTCTAGTCTTGTAAAACTAGAGAAAACCACTACTTAATAATTAATTTAGATAGAATTAGTTTTTAGTTTTAATTCACCGTTCCCTGTGTTCGATACTCTACTTATTTAGCTATACCACAATTGATAGGTCCATTGCCTTTGTGTGTTTATTTAATAATTAAAAGTAGGTTTAACACTATGTTGACTTACACACATCATGTCCCAACCATGATGTCTTTCTAAAATACAACATAAAATATTAGAGATCCGCTCGAGCATACTCACACTCGATAACTCAACCCTACATGTTCCCTAGTACCCTAAGGATTACTACTTGGACTGTGCACTGATCCAGTGTCTTCAGTAGTATGGTCCCTATACTACCGTCCACACCATATCACTATTCACCCGAAGTCCTCCTCCTTGGATCCCATATGACAAGTACTCTGCATCTCGCTAGCATAGGTTACCCTTCGGTAAACCCCTCATAAGCTCCTTACTGCTACCTACTCACTCTCAAGCATCTCATAGCAGCAGAATCTTCCTAGGCTAAGGCATCACAAATCAGGCCACTCTAGTCCTAGTAAGAATATCTAGCCTACTCTTAGCATGCATAACATATCATAACATATCTCATAAAACATAATGGAAGGGTATTTTGGGAAATCACCGTTCGGGTGCTGGCTGATCGCACACACTGCTTCGTTCTGCTTTGCTCAAACTCTTTTACTTCATTAGAAAAAATGTTTATTTTATGAAAAACTACCTCAAATCCTCAGTTTGAGTTTCGACACGCCTATAGGTGCATCCGAATCCCTCAAACCAAGGCTCTGATACCAACTTGTAACAACGTAAATTTCCAAAACAATTTGTTCATTTTTAAAACATACTTTTAATCACAAGATAATATCAAAACGTAATGTTTCCAATGTTATCATCACAAAACATACCAGAATCTCAAGAAATAAAACTCCATGAGTGTGTACGGATCATGCTGGCGCCTTCCCGCGGTTATCAATAGTACCTGAAACACATAACACATAAAGTTGTAAGCATAAATGCTAAGTGAGTTCCCCAAAATACCACATACAACACAGACGCCACTCGAGGCTACAGTACGACCCTCTGGTGGATGTGTCTCGGCGGGGCCCTCAAGTCTCGTAGCACGTTGGACCCTCTAGTCCGGTCATAGCTCGTCGGACCCTTCGATCCAGTCTGTGTCGTTGGACCCTTCGGTCCGGTCTATATCGTTGGGCCCCCCGGCCCGGTCTATTCAACACATAGCATACATATAACACAATGCACATAATCTCATACATACACACAGCATACAAGACCCTCCGATATACATATAAATACAGCTCTAGGTAATGTATAGCGAGAAGACTCACCTCGGGTGTCTTGGATAATCTCGCACACGAAAACACTGATCTAGCCCCCGCCTAATCACATAAACAGTACTCTCAAATAAATAATGGCTCTCAAAGGCTAGATTAAATCCATTCCTACAATCCCACAAAAGGGTAAAAGACCACTTTACCCCTCCCTGACCCAAAAGTCTAGATGTTGACCAAAACCCTAAAAGTCAATGAAAGTCAACAGGAGGTAGTACGTGGCGCATACCATCTCTGTACGCGGGGCATACGCCGGCGATCCATAATCGGGGTCTCAACCCCTTATGTTGCGCGTTCTGAGTGTTACGCCCAGCGTAAGTCTCAGTTTCAGCCTTTCTTAGATTTTGGTCTTAAACAGTTAAGACATAAACTTAAACTCCAGATCTGACTTCTCTAAGACCACTTAATCCATAAAGTCGAGACCTTTAAGTGTTTGCATGGCTGTAAAGGTCCCTAATCACTCTAACACCTTTCCTTCTTCCTCATAAAGTCTAGATCTCATGCATGGCTCAATATTCACATACAAGATTGGATTTTTATGAACATACAACTCATATTACCTTGAAATATGGATGATCTAGGCCAATAGAGACCATTTGCTCATAAAGTCTCCACCTTCGGACCAAAAACCCTAAAAATTGGTCCAAGAAGCACAAATCCTAAATGACAAGGAAAGCTTTGAGCTTTTTACCTCAGAAAGATGCTCCAACCTCTGTAGAACTAGGATCTACTCTTGTCCACCAACTTCTAGCTTCTAAAATGGCCTCTTCTTCTCTTTCACCACCTTGAAATGGCACTTTGAAGCTTAGAACACACACACACAAGCTAGGAACGAAGGCTAGCTCTCTATTAGGGTTTCACTCTCTGAAATGGTGGTTGAGGATAAGGCCTTAAGATTCCTTTTATAGTGTACAAGCCACAAATTAGGGTTTACATCTGGGCCCGGTACGCCAAGCGTAATCTTGGGTATGCCCAGCGTATCTAGGCAAGTCCGCATCCAACTTAAGCGCATGAGTACGCGCAGCGTACTCTTTAGTACGCCCAACATATTCATTTGCCTTAATATTTCTTTTAAGGGTTTAACTTGACAACTTGGAAAAGGAGAAGGGTTTAAGTGACGCACCTGAATTTCGGGATGTTACACAACTCCAACAATATATTACATGCCACTTTATGACAAATGACGCCAGTAAATGGATAAAAGAACTAAAAGCTACTAAAGAATCTCCATCTGCGCATATATTATGCAAGCCTAAATGCCACTACCATTTGTATAGTTTAGAGTCTGCATCTGGATTTGGTAAGACCAAGGTTGTAAAAATCTCTCGACGTTAGCTTGTCGATGGACTAGGGTCAAGGGATTAATCGGCTAGGCGGAGATTAATCGGGGACGATTAATTGCTAATTTGTTAGATTTTAAAAAATTAAATATGACTAATATCATATAAAAGTTCATAAATACCACTAATATCATAACAAAATAGGTTAATATGATAAATACAACACTAATCATACCTCAAATACTTTCTATTGAGATATAACTTCTTCAAAGTGTTAAAATTTTATCGGGTTCTACTATTTCAATCATTTTGTACGCATGGATTAATCGCTAGGCGCTCTCTAATCCGTCAAGTAGTGCCTAGAGATTAATCGGGACCTAATTGCGATTTTTACATCGGGTAAGACACGAGTTCTTGAATACATTGACATTTTGAAAATTTAATTACCGTATCTGATTTAATTTAGGACCTAAACACGATGCTTATGATTGGAATAGAGGATTTTGTTCTTTTGTTTTTTTTCATTTCACTTTCTTTAGTTAAAAAACTATTGGTTTTTGTTAGACAATTTGATGTATTCTTGACCCTTTTATCCTTTTGGATATGTTTTAGAATTTCTCGTGTTTTGCAAACTTTTTATTTTTATATTTGTTGTTCATCATGTAATGTAGGCTGCAATGAATGATGGTCATGAAGATCAAGACATGAAGATTCACTTTATTATCATTTTAGTGAAATCAATGACTTATGGTTTGATTTCATGACTATTACCAGTGATGGTAGAAATTCGTTCTATTTTGTTGTCTGAATTCTTATATAAACAATATATTTATAGTTTTATTGGGTGCATCATGCTAGATAAATTACACTAAAGCTCCTTGAATAATAAATGATGTTAGAGTTTTCTTTTTGGGGGGTTCAACATGAATTTAGAATGATTCTTTTTGGAGATCTTCCAGAGAACACTCATGATGTCACTTTAAGATGATGAAGGAAGACCAGCAAGTAGATTTTCTATATGAAAAAGTTCTCGTTTAAGAAGATCAACAAAAGTTTATTTTTATATTTTGAAATTCATTTTTAATACTTACACTATTATCCATGTTCATATTTTTGCGAAACCATAGACTACAGATCCTCCTATTGACCGAAACCATCAAGATTATCATCTTAAACATTTTTTGGAGGTCAATTAATATCTTTTATTATATTAAATGTTTTTGTAGATGATGAAAATCCACCATTTTTCTAGAAATCAGAAACATAAGGGGTTCAAGGAATTACTTTAAGCCTTCAGCATGAAGTTTTTCCACTGGTTGGAGATCCAAAACTTAATTTGAAATGCCACTTGAGCATACCATCTAATCTCATAAGTATCTTCTATTCCTCTTTCACAAATTTAAAAAACACCAAAGAATATCACTTTCATACTCATGGCTTTCTTTCTTTCATCAGTCGGGAAGGAGTGTATGTTTACCTAAATGTAGGAATTAGCAATCCACTTGCATTCATTTGCGTATGATAGCAATGTATTTTACTGGTAGTGAGATACGGGCCCAGCCCACACTCACTCTTTCCCTAACTTGGGCCTCGCCCCTGTTCTGCTGCTAATGAGATGTGGAACACCATCCACCCTCTGCTATTGGTGAGGTACGGGACCTCGCCCACACTTACCTCCCTACCAAGCACATACATGTATCATACAACAAACAAGTATAAAACTATCATATAAACCATTCCTTGGGCACCCGCCCGCTATCATTGGACCTCGTCCTGAATATCATACTAGCATACTGTGCCTAGGGCTAACCCCCGGGTCTTCTACTCATAATTACATGGGCCGGAATTGTGGCTGTAAACCCATTCACACAAAAGGGAAACTTACCTGCACTTGCTGATCTTGTTGAAAACCCTCTGTAGTTGCTACCCGACAACTCTCTGAACTCCCGCTCCACTAGCTCCCCGAGCTTCAATAACAATGCAACACTTAGTCTAACTGTCCCCCGGAAGTCGACTAAATCAACTCTGATCAAAGTCAAAGTCCTGGTCAAGGTCAACCTTCCAGGTCAACCCTACTCGCCGAGTCAACCTACTGACTCACCGAGTTCATATGCTCAGAGTCCTTCCATTCGCGACTCGACTCACCAAGTCAGTCCATGACTCGCCGAGTCTATCGATTTCCGATTCCTGACCTGTCCAACTCACCGAGTCTCCACTCGACTCACTGATTCGAGTCTCAACTTGAAGGGTTTGGGGTTTCGCGTCCTGACTCGCCGAGTCCAAAGCAATCTTCATCCTACTCGACGAGTTGTTCATCCCACTCGTCGAGTTCCTCCTAATCTTCATGCTACTCGCCGAGTCCACTCAAAGGACTCGCCGAGTCCATTCAGATCTTCATACATGCAGAGGACTTTTGAGTCATGCATGGACTCCAAACTGTAGATCTACCCTTCCCAAGCCTATTCCTCACGTAAAGTTGCAAACTTTACGTGTAGAGAAGGAGATCTAAGCTAAATACACCATAAACTAGGGTTTAAGGCAAGGAGGCTCCATAATCAGCTCAAGGGCAGGTTCTTTATGCTTCACAAGGCCAAAATGTGCTTAGATCCGAAGTAGAAACTTCAGATCTGGCTTCTAACTCAAATGGATAACTAATCATGGCTAAAAAGCCCCAAAACTCACAACTAGAATAGATCTAAATGAAGGAAACGACTTAGTACCTTCAATAACTCAGAAAGGTTCCACAAACTCCAGATCTAAGGCCAATCCTTGAAGCTTCAATGATTCCCCTCTTTCTTCTTCCTTCAAATCGCCCAAAAATGGCTTGGAAGCTTGATTGAGCAACAATGGGGCTTAGGGTTCGGTGTTCTGGGTGAAAGAGGCAGTAAAGGAACCCTAGGGGAGAGAATGAGATGTTTAAATAGGCTCTAAGTCCCGGATTTAGGGGTTTCCTCGTTTAGACCAGACTCGCCGAGTCTCCTTGGCCGACTCGCCGAGTCGGTCACTTACTCCTTGACCCGGATCCCTATCAGACTCGCAGAGTTCCTCCTTGGACTCG
Source organism: Lactuca serriola (assembly GCF_051521515.1). Classification (NCBI taxonomy): domain Eukaryota; kingdom Viridiplantae; phylum Streptophyta; class Magnoliopsida; order Asterales; family Asteraceae; genus Lactuca; species Lactuca serriola. Next base: position 180,888,934 of record NC_136414.1, read on the forward strand.
ACGAGTCATCCCTTAAACTTAGGTTGTCCTTTCCTTTCTTGGCCTTCCTGACTTTGGGTGTTACAAAATCTGGTTGTTGGGTCTTCTTTTCTGATTCATTCTGCTGTGTACAGGACATTCGGTCTCGGAGGGTGATCGGGATAGGCCGTAGACTTGGGGAGCTTTATGTCTTGGAGCAGCTACATGTTGCTGATGTTGTTGCACCTAGTGTCGATTTGTCGTCTTTTCATTTAAACCCTTCATCGTCTCTTTTTTATCTTTGGCATTCTCGTTTGGGACATGTTTCAGCGTCTCGTTTACAGTTTTTGGTTTCCACTGGTGTGTTAGGCTCTTTGAAATTTGATGATATTTCTGATTGTTGTGGTTGTAAACTAGGAAAATTTTCTGCTTTACCATTTTATAAAAGTGTCACTCATTCTGTTGCTCCCTTTGATATTGTGCATTGTGATATGTGGGGTCCCTCTCCGATAACCTCCAAGTTAGGAGCTAACTATTATGTTTCATTCATTGATGATTACACTTGTTATAAGTGGGTTTATTTGGGGAGAAGTTGTTCATACCGCTAATTATGTTATTAATCGCATTCCTACTGCGTACACTTCGGGGAAGTCTCCTTATGAAATGTTGTTTGGACAACTCCCAGATTATTCTTCATTACGAGTGTTTACATGTACATGTTTTGTCTTGAAGCCTCATGTAGAGAGTGATAAGTTGTCTTCAAAATAAGCTCTTTGTGTTTTTCTGGGATATGGTATTGGTCAGAGAGGTTATCGGTGCTACGATCCTTCAAATCAGAAACTGTATGTATCTCGCAATGTCACCTTTTTGGAGCTTATTCCATTACATAGCATTCCTGTTCAGTCACATGATGCGACCCGAGAGGAGCTCCGTACTATTGATCCGTTTAGCATTGACATTGATGATCCACCACATGTCACTGAACCACCACTTGCTGCTGATCCACCACATGTGGCTGATCCAGCACCTATCGTTGATCCTCTGCCTACAAATCATCAAGACCCCCCCTCCATCGAGACCTTATCGTAATAAGAAGTCCACAAAGCTTCCTGAATTTGTCTATTCCTCTTACTTAACGGCTTTTGCCTATTTTATTGCTAATGTAAATCGTCTCTCTAAGCCAACATCCTACAAAGAGGCCATTTCTAATCCCCTTTGGCAGACCGCTATGGCTGAGGAACTTGCAGCTCTTTATCAGACTCATACATGGGATCTGGTTTCGCTTCCACCTGGAAAACACACAATTGGTTTTCGTTGGGTTTATAAAATCAAAACAAAGTCTGATGGATCCGTTGAGCGTTATGAAGCTAGACTTGTTGCGAAAGGGTACGCGCAAAAGTATGGTAACGTTTGCTCCTGTTGCAAAAATGACGACTGTTCGCACCTTGATTGCAGTTTGTTCCATTTGCCAATGGAAGATTTATCAAATGGATGTCAAGAATGCTTTCTTGAATGGTGATCTTCATGAAGAAGTATACATGTCTCCTCCCCCTGGTATTGCTCACCGACCAGGTGAAGTTTGTCGACTTCGGAAGGCTCTATATGGCCTCAAACAAGCCCCTCGTGCTTGGTTTGAGAAATTTTCTACGGTGATTACTTCTTTTGGTTTTCAACCAAGTAATGATGATTCGGCTCTATTTATTCGATGTACGAATGCAGGTCAGATTATTCTTTCCTTATATGTAGATGACATGATTATTACTGGTGATGATCATGATGGTATAGAGTCTTTAAAGTGTGATTTGGCTCACCGTTTTGCTATGAAAGACTTGGGATTACTTCGTTATTTCTTGGGGATTGAAGTTTCTCAATCTCTAAAGGGTTATCTTTTATCTCAAACGAAGTATATTTCAGATTTGTTTGAACGTGCACGACTCACGGATAATCGAACAGTTGATACGCCTATAGAGAGTAATGCAAAGTACTCTCCAACTGATAGTGTCCCATTATCAGATCCAAGTCTTCATCGTACCATTGTTGGGAGTTTGGTTTACCTGACTGTCACTAGACCGGATATTGCTCATGCAGTTCATATGGTTAGCCAGTTTGTCACTGCTCCTACTATTGTTCATTGGGGAGTTGTTCTTCGTATTTTGAGATATTTATGTGGTACTCAGTTCCTCACTCTTATGTTTCCTTCTTCATGCTCTCTTGATTTGCGTGCCTATAGTGATGCAGATTGGCATAGTGATATTTATGATCGTAAGTCCACTACTGGGTATTGTGTTTTTCTTGGAGATTCATTGATATCATGGAAAAGCAAGAAACAAGATGTTGTTTCTCGATCTTCTACAAAATTTGAGTATCGAGCCATGGCTATCTCCACTTGTGAGATTGTTTGGTTGACATGGCTTCTTGAAGATATGGGCGTTCACATGTCTCAGCCTACCCCTTTGTATTGTGATAATGAGAGTGCGATAATGATTGCCAACAATTCAGTGTTTCATGAGCGCACAAAGCACATTGAGATTGACTGTCATTTCACACGTCATCATCTCCAGAAGGGCACTATCTCCCTTCCTTATGTTCTTTCCTCTTTGCAGATTGCTAATATTCTTATGATGCCGTTGACTGCTCCTCAATTCCATTTTCTGTCTGACAAACTCTCAATGCTTATTGTTGTTGCATTGTGAGTTTGAAGGGGGATGTTAGGCTAATAAGATTTTGGGCTTTATTTTGTATTGAGTTTTATGATTGGGCCTTTTCGCTAGGAAACCCTAATTAGCTTGTCTATATATTATGTCTTTCCTTTTCATCGTATTTGTACTTCTCTTTGATAATAATATGAAACCCTAGCCGTTATATGTATTTCACTTGTTAGTTTTCAGGCTTGACCAAGGTAAACGAGGGATATATATTCGAATATTCGTAAGCCAACCACGGCAAAAATTGAGTTGAGTCACTAAACATATAAAAGGCACACAAAACTCAATCATTAGCAAGGTTCTAATTAATGTTAGACGTGACTTTGACGGTAATATCAAACCTCAAGTTTGTATGAGTTGTAGCGAGCTATGTCGTTTGTAAGGTGTGACTTAAGACAACAATTTTTTTTGCAATTAGTAATTTGATATATATATTTTCTACGATTATTCATTTTTATATACGTATGACTTAAGGCGACATTTTGTTAAAATGTGACGTCAAGTACAAGCCTTAGAGCCATGGCACGTCATGGTGAAGCCATGTAGAGCTTTTTAGAACCTTGATCATAAGCATTATAAATATTGTATATTTTGAAACTGATACAGTAAGGTCACATATGCTACATACTAAATTTGCACCTAGTCCACAAATAAGGATTAATCATTTGATGGATTTCGGTCGATGCATTGCGATACTTCTTTCAACAAAATCTCAAATACACTAATACACAAATTGGATATAAATATGATGAGAAAACTTAGGTTGTGGCGAAAGAGGCGATGTAGGGGCTGCTTTAATTGGTTATAGCAATGATGTTCTGATGAGATGAAAAAGAAGTTAGATATAAGGTATCATAATAACAATTAACACTTGGATAATTTATAGGATCGAGTTTCCAAATACTTTCTGAAACCTATAATTAATCCCTATTGTTTGTGGTACATGAATTCAAAAGTGAGATAATCCAAGAACATAAACAATTCGAATTACAAGCCTAATTCAAATTAAGAAACATATAATTCCTTTGCTTTGATGTGTTTTGAGAGAGACCGAAAATGCAAAGAATCGAATATTTGAGTATTAAGAGCGTAACCTTTACATGAAATATCAATCTTCATTTTATATAAGCAAATTGGTTAAAAGGAAAATAAAGATTTGTAGTTGGTTATCTTCCTTCTTGGTGCCAAAAAGTTGGTTAGGAAGGTGGTTATACACCAAAACTGGCACCAAAGTGGTGATTACAATGGTATTCATAAGACATAACAAACTATTACATTATCATGATGTCATAACTGGTTTTGGTGGGAAATATAGTTTCAAACTCTTTCCTGTTATAGAAATCTGTTTAGGTTTTGGGGCATTACCTAACCATTGAAATCTATTTAGGTTTCGAGGCATTGCCTAGCCATCAAAATCTGTTTAGGTTTCGAGGCACCACTCGACCACCGCTAGAGGTTCTGTATTCCTGAGTTCATATTTATCACTTTAAGTGTGCACCACACACTCCAATATCATATAGTAAACCAAACTCTGTCTATCTGGATAGTAATTAAAATTACATTAAAATATGCTAATAACACTAGTTTACCAACAAAAGATTGATTTTTACTTCTAAATTAACATAATAACAATAATAATAATAGTAATAATAGTAACATAGAAAAAAAATTGATATTTATCTCGAACAACATTGATTCAATACCTTTTATTATAAGAGATATATAATTATATACATATAGGTCGAACTTAGCATTTAAACAAAAGTACTAGAAACGGCGACAACCATACATTAATAACAAATAACATACACCAATAACCTAAAAAAGATACAATAAAAGACAAATGAACCACAATTTCATGACATTAATGCTTTTTCATATAGTAAGAATCACTAGAGGGAAATTCATCCTTTTAATTAAGTCTGTACAGCTGACTTTACTGTTTCAGATAGATCACCAGTCCCAATCATAGTCATCACTTGTTACACCAAAAATCACACCAATTGTCACAATAATAGCCTGAAACACAACACAAACCAAATGAAAATATTTAAAAAAAGAAAAAATATTGTGTGTGTTAGATTTAGCAATCTTGAATCTATTTGTAAAGATTGTGAAGAATATGAAATACGATGAGTGAAGGGGAAGAATGAAGATCTTACAGCAATTAAACATGCAATATATCCAGGTTTCTCACGATGATCATATCTGGCACACATTAGAATGAATGCTCCAATATACCAGGGGATTGCAGCCATGAAGAAACCAATAATGAACCTTCAAAATCAAAAACCCAAAATCAGATCAAACTGATATATATAAAAAAATTAACTTAAAATCAACTCCAAGATCATTTGATTTGTTTGAATTCAACAGGATTAAAGCTTACAATAACCACGCTATGCCAATACCACAGCATGGAAGGCGCCTCTGCCTTACAGGTCTTCCCTCAGCAACTGCATAACCTGGAAAACACCATAACAAAATGCACAAATTCAACATAAACCCTAATTGATAAAAAAACATAGAAATTGAGTAGTGCAATTCGTCGAATTTAACAGTCTGATCACAAGATCATTCCACATTGACAGTTTCGCACGTTTTGTTGTTGATTCTATCATGTACCAAACTAATTTGGAGAAATTACTGTGAAACAGATCGATTTTAAGATCGTTATTAAGTTGATCAATCTCAATTCTCAACAAAAACACTATTTCGCCTATTTGATCCGAAGAGATCGAGTAATCATACCTGGAAAGGCCTGGTAACCATGGACGTAGTGGTTGACAGAAGGACCACCGGAGACGCCGGGAGGTGGAATTGGCTGCGGAAAACCGATGACAGGCGGCGGAGGAGGATAGTTTTGAACGCCTTGGAAAGTTCCATATTCATAAGGGGGTTGTTGCTGATCTTGATAGTAATCCTTACCTGGTTCACTCATGATTTTTTTTTGTGGAGATGATGTTTGAAGAAATTCTAGGGTTTTAGGAGGTTCCGATCAGATGATTCTCAAATTGGATCGATACTGAATATCTACGATACTATACGAACACAAATAATATAGTTCAGATAATTCCAATCCTTCTTTTGCTAATTAAATGCCGACACGTGGACATATGAGTTTCTTTTTTTGTTATTTTTCTTTTTATTTGTAATTCATGTGAAAATAGTTCAAGATAGTGTCAACTTCATATGTTAATTGTACGAAATAGCAATCATTTCTTATTGCAAGTAGTGTTTTTTCTCAACCAATTTGTAGTGTTCATAGAAAAATGTTCATATTATCCCATAAAGATAAAGATGATCTCAACTCTATCCAATAGTTAAAGATTCAATGCACACCTTATGAGGTTTAAGAAAGATTAAGTGTAGTTGTAATATTTTGATTTTTTGGATATGTATCAAAAAACCCCTCTATGTAATCATAACTAATGTAGCTACCCATACTTCGTATGGATTGGTGTATTCTATTTACTTAATTTTAAAAAGTTAAAAATGTTCATTCATATTAAATATAAAAACAAAAGTAAATGCCTATACAAGAAATTTACAAAACTAACCAAAAAACTTCCATTCTATTATAAAAAGAAACCATGATTAGCAAATTCATAATACCACAGGCTCAATTAGAAGTACATTGTCATAATTAGGGGCATAGTCAAGGAACTAGAACTTAATGATTATATATATATATATATATATATATATATATATATATATATATATATATATATATATATATATATATATATATATATATATATATATATATATATATATATATATATATATATATATATATGGTATGGAGGCCTCTTTGACTTAACACATAAAAAACCACATAATAATAAAAAATCAACTGATAGACCTTCCCATTAAGTACCAACTTTTTACACATTCAAACTCATTTATTTTTTCCTTTAATGAGAATAAATGGAGGACTTACTCGTATTTCAATTTTCCTTCACAAATCAAGCCCAATAGGTTATCTATCATTTCTTTGTGTTTTCTTTCGCTAAACTATTTCTACAAGCAGAACCTTTTCTATAAAAGCTCCTCCATATATACAAATTATTATGATAAACATTAATTTTTCTAAAAAATTATTGTGATGAACACAATGTTTTTAATCACATTTTAATAATAAAAAAAGAGATAAACTTGATGATTCTTAAATAAAATTAATCATAATAAAGGTTAAATTGCATTACATATTTCTATTAAGCATTAAAAAAATAGAGAAAAACAAAACCCATTATAGGCTAATAACCGGAAATTTTAAAAAATCAAATGGGTCAAATGTGTAAGAATGATAAAATTGATTACTTTAAATATGAATGAAGAAGTTGCTAAAGTTATAGGCTTATTAGGCATTTCGATATTGGTCACCATTGTTCCGCCCTGCCTGAAACCATTATTCATATTTTATTTGAAATAAAACTTAAAATGATACGAAATTTAAAAAAATCTAATCTCTCCTTAAGAATTTAAGAACCAAAGAAGCAGCGTTACCACCAACACAACTAAATCTCAATGTAGGTACGAGCAAGTATCCTACAGAATTAATAAGTGAAAAGAAAAGATTAAATCATACCCTGAAAGCTAAAACAATGACAAATACAAAATAACAAACACATTTTGTAGGGTTTTCAAATGAAAATTACCAAATAGCCCTTGACATTTTTCACATTAAGATGGTTCTCGGTAAACATGATATGAACACTAAGTTTCTTGAGTTTCTCTTTCGCACAATCTAACACACATAAACATACACATATAGATTTGTATGCTTCCAGGCGTTTCTTAACATTTTAGTTTGAAGCTTGAATGAAAACAAAACACTACCCGGTGGAGCGACAAACATGATAATAAGATTAAATGCAACAAAAATGAAAGTAGCATGCTCTTTTGTGATAAAAATGAAGTTGCATGCTTTTTTTTTTTATTGTAACAACGAAGTAGCATGCTATTTTTTTGTTATCATAAACATGAAAGTAACATGCTTTTTTTTTGCCAAAAAAATGAATTTGAATGCTATTTTTTTTCATATAAATGAAATTGGCATGTTATAATTGTCATAAAAATGAAAGTTTTTTTTTTTTTTTTTTTTTTTTTTTTTTTGTCTAGAAAATACAAATAGCATGCTATTTGTGTCATATAAATAAAAAAAGCATGCCTTTTTTGTCATATCAATGAAGGTAGCATATTAGTTTTATTTTAGAAATTAAAGTAGCATGCTATTCTAGTTATAAAAATGAAATTAGCATGGTATTTTGTCATGAGAATAAAAGTAGCATGCCATTTTTGTATTGTCTATACCAGAAGGCTTCCCATGAATAATCTTTACACCTTCAAAAGTCCATTTGTTGTCTAATTTTTGTTCTTTTTCTCCAAAAGCAACCCAACCATCTTGACCAAAGTCAACTTTCAACGACTATGATAAACTAAGAAAGGCTCCACATAGTGAGACATATAATGTTGCAGAGGATCCTAACCCTGAACCCAAAGGAAGCTCAAAAGACACACTCATTGTTACTGCTTCATTCCTGAAGCAAGAATAAACAGATTAGCAAGAAGCTTATGTTTCATACTTTTCATTCCCATTAATTGTTGAATGCACTATCTGAATATGAGTAAATGACTATTATGTTGGATTAGTGTCTAAGCCCGTAACTATATTTGGTATGTATTTGACCCGGTTGTGCATGGTCATTTTGGGTTGCCTTCACCAAAGCAATTTGATAGGATGATTTATGGAGAAAAAGGATTAATGATGATTTATTAATATATTATATAATAATATATTAAAGGATAAATCATATTGTTTAATTAATATTAGTCAAGAATTAATTGATAGTTAGTTTTGTGACTAAAACACATTAATTAAACTTAGGGGACTGGAATTGTAATTATAAGATAATTACAATTGGGCTATGGATCACCTTGGAACATAGGTTGGATGAATTCTTTGGGAAGCCCATAAGGAATTCATCCAAGGGGTGTTCTAAAGGGAGTCCATGAGCTGCTTAGGGCCTAAGCAGACAAATTAGGGTTTCCTAGTTGAAAACCCTAATAGCCTCACTATATAAAAACCCCTATGGCCCCAAAAACGTGGTGAACTCTTTTGGAAGAACCCTAGGATGTTTTTGGTGATCCTCCTCTTTCTCATAAGTCATTCTCTTGCTCTTAGTGTTTGTAAACCATTAGAGGAGTGACATTTATGACTCTAAGCTCCAAAGAAATAAGATTGAAGAGATTCAAGCCATTCTACAAGAGGTAATCATCTAGATCTATTCTTACATGTCAATTTCGAAATTAGTATGCTAGATCTAGGGTTTATAAGTGTTGGATGAATTGCATGTTGAAAAGAAAAACCTAGATCCAAGTATTCGGGTTTGCATGAGCACATATGATGTTCTTTTGGCTCAAACCCATCAGTGGTATCAGAGCCTTGATTGGTTTCTGTTGTATTTGATGTTTACATATTCGTCCATTGCTTGGAAAATCGATTTATGCCCTTTGCCCGAATAAACTCGGCGAGTCACTTGCTGGACTCGGCGAGTCAGCCCAACTCGGCGAGTCCAGACAGTGACTCGGCGAGTCCAGGAGTCAGACAGGGAAAATCGGGATTTTTGCTATTTTTGCTGAAGGATAATTATCAAAACCGTTTTTCATCAATAAAGTTCGAATTTTATCAATATTTGGTGGTTATCCTTACCAAAATATAAGATAATTGTCAAAATTAAGTTAATTACTTGTTTTATAAGATAAATATTAATTATTTGTAATTTTGTTTTAAATTATCTAGTAAGAAATTGAATTAGGTCAAATTTAGATAATTACCAATTATTTGATTAATTTTAATTATTTTTAATTTGATCTTGATAGTTTTGAAAAGTTTCAAAACTTGCCCTCAAGTTTTGGAATTTAAATTTTTGATTAAAAGTTTAATTTTAAAATATTTAATTCTAAACCCTAATGATTTGAAATGTTTCAAAACTTGCCCTCAAGTTTTGGAATTTAAATTTTAATTAAAAGTTTAATTTTAAAATGTTAAATTCTAAAACCCTATTTTTGAAAAAGTTCAAATTGCACCCTTATGGTTTTATTAAATTAATTAAGTGTATAATTAAAAGAGAGTTAATAAATCCATAATGATATGATTTACATTTAATTAAATTAAAAGTGTAATTTGTTAAATTAGACCACATAGTATTTTAAAAGTGTAAAATACACCCTTATACTTTATATAAAATTAAAAGTCTAATATTATATATGTATAACTTAAATGTCAGTCTTACCGTTAGTAGGCCTCATTCACGAAACTGGTCTATAAGGGGTGTTTAAGGAAGCGACATGTAAAATGACCACCATTGGGTATCCACTCTTACCTACCACACTCTTTACTAGTGGAGGGTCGTTAGCCGAATGGGTAGGATAGGGCAAACCCTTTCCATTAAAAGTATAATGAATTATAAAGTAACTAAATGTTTTACAAAATTCCCAATCTTAGTTACTTTAGTCAAAAGTGAATTTGATGCAATTCCATGAAATTACACTTTGTACCCTTGCTAAGACGTTAGTGGAGCGTGTGTGGTTAACCGACACACTAAATGGGTTCTAAGCAAAGGTAGCAAAGGGTGACTCGATGTTTGTCATAGTTCGGTGGAGCGTGTGTGGTTAACCGACACATCGAATAGGTGACTGTAACATTAGGGGTACCATGTAAATTTGCATGGTTATTCACACCCTGTTTTGTGATCCTCGGCATCCCAGTCACAAATCGATGGGCATATCGAGATTTAAACATGCCATTGAAAAGTTCAATGAATCTAAAAGGATCTAGGAGTTTTCAATACATTTAAAACTTAATCTCTTTTTTGTTTTTCATGGTGGAAAATTAGTTAATCGTCATTCACTTACCTTCAAATGTTCTGCAATTTGGGTTACGACATCCCTCTCCCAAGTTGTAGAGTATTGTGTTGGTTCCTAGCCTTAATATATCATTTAGTTGTTTTATTAAGGACCCAATCAATTAACTAACTTGAATTTTCTCCCGTTTTGTATATGTCAAAGTATGACAACTATGGTCTTCCGAAATCCCTTGGAACAAGCTTTCCACATGAAGATGATATTCCACGATTCGATCGAGGAACAAGAGATCATGCTTCACTTCCTCCACCTCCTCCTATTGTTCTACCTAACCCACAAGTTCAAAGGCTTGAAAAGTTTAAGCTCACTCAAGCCCTTTTGGCAAGTAAACATGAAGAAGGAAAGTCAGTGTGTGCACACGTCTTAGAGATGAAGTCACACATTGATAGGTTAAGAATGTTGGGAGTCATTGTCTGTGAGAAGCTGGCTATTGACTGGGTTATTCAATCGCTTCCTGACTCATATAGTGAGTTCGTAAGAGAGTACTATATGATAGGCCATGACGTGACCCTTATCGATCTCACCTATTTGCTTGTTGCTGCTGAATCAGCAATGATTTGGCGCACTGGAGAAGCAAAGTTGATTGGTGGATCTGCCTTCCAAACCTCCATGGACATAGGCAATGACAACGAAAGGCATGTCATGGTCGAAAAGTTTGATCATAAGAGAAATGCAAAGTCTGAGGTAGTTTCGTGTGCTGTCCCAAAAGAGTCAATTTGCTTTTATTGCCAAGAGAAGGGGCATTGGAGACGAAGCTGCCCTGTCTACCTGAAAGATCTAAGAGATGGGAGAGTCAAGACGTATGACTCTACTTCAGGTAAAATCCACTATCTAACTCCTTTAAGTTCCTATTCATTGATTCTTAATACATGATATGATAGGATTACATTTGGATGTTTTTGTAGAATTGAATAAAAAAAAGGAAGCTTAAAGGAAGAAGCGTGCTGAATCTGATCGTGAAGAAATGGATTTCGATTGCATGGATCAGAAGATAGGATTTTTTGAGCTACTACTTTAGAGTTAGGATAGATTGCTAAGAAATGTAATAACATAGTTTTTCAGTTGAGTTTTGTTGTAAGGAAAAAATTTTCCGCAATAAAATAAATTTTGATTTTGTTTTATTTATTTATCCTTGCAATGACATGTATGAAAAATTGATGTTTGTATATTTCTATTATTAGCAATGTTGAAATGGATGTGATTCTTAGTTAAGTTATTTATGGTAGTGTCATAATTTTCTAAGTAAGGAAAGATTCCCATTGCCTAAGATTCAATTGGACAGAAACTTGGAATAATACAACTTGTATTGTATGATGTATGGAAATCTTGGTCCTTAAGTAATTAAGACTAATTCCTTGTTCACATAAGTATGTGAGTCAAGTGAAGGACTAAAGGAACTAGTACACAATGTTGTGCACTTGTCAAGTCCACCATAAATAATAATAACATTATTCGTCATGATTCACTAAAAGTCTAGTAAATGTGGTTATACTTACAAGATTAAGTGTAATTCTAAATCATTGAAAAGTTTCAATGAATGGCAGAACGAATAAGTAGAATCAATGAAGGCAGAAAGATAAAAAGTTTCTCCAATCTAAGAAAAAGGGAGAGTACTTTTGTATCGTGTTTTATGATCGTTTTGGTAATCTTGGGAACCATATTACAATTCATCCTCTAAGGACACCTTAGTGGACTAGTTTGGCTAAGAAGAGAAATCGGGAACTGTTGAAATGGTTAAGTCAATAAGACGTATCGTACTTCGTTCCAAAATCAAGTCTTAGAGTCATACTCCAAGATTGTGACTTGAGTGAGATAATCTTAAGTAGGAATGTTCTTACACTTGAACATTTTGGTAAGTTGCGATGTCTTGAATAAGATAAAGACCAACTAGTACCAAATTGCGTGTAGTTTTGTCTTGATATAGACGCACACTAACTCTTGGATATTTGTTTTTGTCAAGAATGTTTCTTGATAAGAGAATCTAATATGTCAAGAGGTTAGTGGGAGTCTAAAGATCTTGAAAAGTTTCAAGAACAAATCAAGAAGTAAACCTATTAAACACCAACACACGACTTGAGGATTGTAACCTATCGTGTTGACAAAATTTTATTTCTATGCCATTCCAGTAAAGTTACTTATGCATATTAGTTCTACGAGTTCTCAATTGAATGCATAAGGACAAACACCTTGTTCAATGAAAGTACATTGACTAGCATAGGTGAGCTGCTAAATAACTTGGAAGCAATGGTGGGACCCTTGATGGCAAGAGATTAAGAATGAACAAGTTCTGTCCATAAGAGTTTGGGTTTGTCACAAACATTATCTTATGATTATGGTTATGAAAAATTTACATGGATAGGAACACATGCACCATAAAATCTAAGTGTCATAAGGTTTCTCTCCTTCATGAAAATGATTGTGACGAAACGCTTTCACTAAGAGAGATTTTAAGGAGATAGCGATTATGTAAATTGCATTTTGAAATTCGATTATGATTACGGCATCCCTCTTCATAGTTTGAATTGTGAGATTTGGTGATTAGTCTGAATAGTTGGGACTTAGTAATATAAGTTCTGAATTAGTTTAGAAACACGTGTGAGTTGTCTAAGGAAAGGTGTGTGAGTTTGAGAAACTTAGATAAAGGCTTATCGAAGCACATCGTATTGGAAATATGAACTTTGGAAGTCAATAAGTATTGTCTTTTAGAAGTCCAACTGTTTTTTTTAATACGTGTCAAAGCTAGTGGGAGTATAAATGTTATGTTGGAATGGATATAATCATCATGTTAGTGGGAGCATGATTATTATTATTTTAAGTATTGCAAGTTGACAATATTAATTATAGAAAAACAAAAGTTTCACTTTGCAAATTTGCAGGGGTTAAAAAGCTATTTTTGCTATAATTAAGGGAGAGAATGTTGTACTTCGTTTCCAATCTAAAAGCTTAGATTGAGAAATTTTAATTAAATTTAGTCAAGGATATATTTATTATTTGCATTCTCAACGTTCGATTATGATTACGACATCCCTCTTCATAGTTCGAATTTTGAGAACACGGCAAATAGAAATATTATGGGAATATTATAGCAAGAAACTGGTAAAGTATCACGTTTTTCATTATGAATCGTATCCCACATGTTTCGGGTATAGGATCGATTGCATATGTTGTAATATTCGACCGTTCTAAAATTTTCCAAATGCCTAGGGCATTTAGAGGGAAAAAGGGAATAGAACCGGATTTGACTAAAATAATTAAACAACTGTCAAGGATAATCTAAGGTTCGCCAAAGATTGGTCGCTTGTGGACAGTTGGAAGTATACTAATGGATGGACCATATTGACTTTATTATGAATAGATAAGACTCTATTTAGAATGAGTTGTCATATGGAAAATATGGAAATTTTTTCCTTATTGGGAGTTGGACGTTAAGAATCTATGTCTAGATTAGAAACTTCTATGCAAGAAGCATGTTCAAAGGAATGTACTTTGAATGTGAGACTTCATGACTATGGAATTGTCTTGTAACAATCTCCAATAGAGAACTTTGTAATTTTATTGTCAAAGTCTTGATGACTTTGTCGCTATGATATTACGAAAGGACCGTCGCATAAAATGTTAGAATCTAACATATTCTATAAGTGGAAAGAATTTGGTATTCTCACACTTGAGGTAAGGATTGGTAATTGTGAAATGAGTGTGATTGAAAGTTTATTCAATTATACTATTTCACAAAGTAAGGAACATAGGTAAATATAGTGTGCATGCTAAGAGCATGGGACAATTATTGTTATAATTCAAGCAAGAAGTTGATTACCCATAACAACAAATAATGAGTAATCAATATGGTGATTAAATAAAATGTGTTTTATTTATACTCAAAAGTTTGGGGCCATATAGGATTAGTATTATTCTTGTGTTTCACTTTGCATGTTTTGACTTCCTGAATAATAAGATTATTCAAACCCTCCACAGTCGCTCATGCTTTGGAAGTAGGTATGAATGAAGATTGTCATGAATCCGTCTGTAGATTGTCTAAAGTGTTTAGACATAGCACAAGTTTGCTGCAGAATTCATGAGTGTTGCTATAAGATTAGAGTATTGGATTAAACCCACGCTCACTTGGATCGCTTCATGGATTTTATCACGAGCGATTGGTGAGACGGTAATATCTTATATTCTTAAAACCGAGATGTGTGAGTTGTATCTTGCGAGTCAGTTACACATTGATAATATGTAAACACACTAGTAACTTGGTGTTATAAAACGTATTGTTGTGTGTGATTTGGTAAGTGAGTACAAGCGAGCATTGAGTCGAAGTTTATACTTTCCTTATACCCAAAGTGGGATAAAAGCGATATCTGTGGGCCCCTCGATGATTTAGTGATGACACCCTAAGCACTTGGCCAAGCCGGGACTAAGTTGATGTGTTCAACAGTAGTCTGTTGTCAGTCGTCGTAAACCGAAAATTGGGAAACAACATGTGAACAGAGAGTATGATTAAAATCCATGTCTCAGCTCATACGATATCTAGAATGGAGGAATATATGATCCCTTATCTAAAGGGCAGGTTGCTGATAAGATCAGAGTTCGACAACGTCTTTGAGAGCTACGATTGCTAATCGGATTGTACTTACATTATAGTTACTAGACTTATCCAAGTGGGAGACTGTTGGATTAGTGTCTAAGCCTGTAACTATATTTGGTATGTATTTGACCTGGTTGTGCATGGTCCATTTAGGTTGCCTTCACCAAAGCAACTTGATAGGATGATTTATAGAGAAAGAGGATTAATTATGATTTATTAATATATTATATGAATAATATATTAAAGGATAAATCGTATTGTTTAATTAATATTAGTCAAGAATTAATTGATAGTTAGTTTTGTGACTAAAATACATTAATTAAACTTAGGGGACTAGAATTGTAATTATAAGATAATTGCAATTGGGCTATGGATCACCTTGGAACATAGGTTGGACAAATTCTATGGGAAGCCCATAAGGAATTCGTCCAAGGGGTGTTCTAAAGGGAGTTCATGGGCTACTTAGGGCCTAAGCAGTCAAATTAGGGTTTCCTAGTTGAAAACCCTAATAGCTTCACTATATAATGACCCCTATGGCCCCAAAAACGTGGTGAACTCTTTTGGAAGAACCCTAGGACGTTTTTGGTGATCCTCCTCTTTCTCATAAATCATTCTCTTGCTCTTGGTGTTTGTAAACCATTAGAGGAGTGACATTTGTGACTCTAAGCTCTAAAGAAAGAAGATTGAAGAGATCCAAGACATTCTAAAAGAGCTAATCATCTAGATCTATTCTTACATGTCAATTTTGAAATCAGTATGCTAGATCTGGGGTTTATAAGTCTTGGATGAATTGCATGTATAATAGAGAAACCTAGATCCAAGCATTAGGGTTTGCTTGAGCACATAAGATGTTCTTTTGGCTCAAACCCATCATATTATACCCTTCTCCAAAACTGATTTTGAATAACAAATGATGGTTTACATAGAAACACATACAATCATACAAAACAAAATGAAACATCCATTAAGTCTATCTGGTCAAAAAGAAGAAACACATAAATAATAAGTTTAAAGGAATACGTGTTATTAGAGATTATAAAGGAAAGCATACCCATGAATAGAGGTGTATAACTAGAGAAAAGCAATAACTCCAGATGTAATTCTAATTTTTTTTTTCTGGAATTTTATGTTCTTCCACTAGTGTTGCAATGAGATTGATTGTCTCTAGGGAACATGTTGTGGGTGAGGATGCGATTATATTGATTGAATTAGGTAATACATCTTTGATTCTTCCAATGGGCCATGAAAAATTTAACCCCACGTCCATGAGGTGGAGTGTGAGGGTATTATCATCATTATCTATTGGAAGAAAAATGAAGAATACAACATCAAGATTAGCCAATTCTAAATCATGTAATAATATGTTACTAAGGACATATGTTACTTGAATCTTTACTAAATTTTAACTACCATATAGTCTTTTCTAGAGTTACCAAAATTAATGAAATTTAGATTTAAAATATTTGTAGTTTATTTTCCAAGATTGGGTTGTTGCTTTCTTAAAGGGAGTTTACAAGGTTGATTTGATGTTTACATGGTTGCTTAATGATATTTCCAATGGGTTCTTTCTTGTAAGCATGGTATCTATTTCACAGTGACATTTAATGTTCTTATAACTCATATGTGTGAATCAAAATATTCTAAGGAAATGAATATAAAATATTGAAGATCTTGATAAGTAAATGAATAGTGTATTTAGTATGTAATTATTTCTTGTCCTTGTTGGAATCTCAAATTAGTCAGAAATGTTTAAGCTACCACAAAAATCACTCATCTTCATGTAATAGTTTTCTTAGATTCTTTCATAACCCAGAGATTATGAAATTCGAGCATGACATCCAATAACCACAGTACTATAGGAATTCACATAACACAATAGTTCTCAACGACTTTTGGAATATCAGGATCACAAAAAAAGACAATAAACAATGATAAAAATAGGAGTTAAATTATACCTTGTTGCAACAATCGCAAGGGAAGGGAAGGAAATTGGTGAGCTTACAATCATCAACGAAGCTATGTTTAGGGCTTGAATAATTAACACCGATTAATTTAAGCGGACGAAAAAAGACACCGCTAAGAACACCATGGAACTGAAACATGAAAAACGAAATCAAACAATAAAAATGGATAGAAAAACGATTTACTAATTCTTAATGGTGAATCTGAAGGTTTATCGATTTTCTACATCCATGGTATTCAACAAACCTGAGGGCTGAGGGAACTGAAACATCAAAAGTGAAATCAAATGATAAAAAAGATAGACAAAAAATTATTCACCTAAAGAAGAAGAAGAAGAAGAAGAAGAAGAAGAAGAAAACAGCATATAAGGGGACCATCTAAAAAACGTCGTAGAGAACAGGGAAGCAATCAATAAGAGATGTATATCAATTAGTGTTGTAGTAGTAGAACACAATCCTTTACGAAAAATCACAGAAATGGAGGTCGACTAAGGATTTTTTAGTTGATGGGAAATCGAAGTGTCGATGGCATCTAGGTTTGTGAGAGTTCATCGGGATGTTGAGGAAGTATCAATGAGGTTGCTTTCATGGATTTAAAGAGCCGATAGAAATACATGAAGGATGAATAACCACTGCAAAAGGCACAAGACATTAACACATGTCCAGGAAGCCAATCTGAAAAACCATATTGGTGAAAAAAAGGTGGTGGAAGAGACCTTGATCAGAAGCGTGAAAAATGAATTGGGAGGCTACTAAATCCAGTAAAACCTTAATTTGGAGTGGACTAAAATTGACATAGTTGAATAAGTTGTGACGAATTTGTAAACCATAATAGTTTATGTTCCTAATGTTTCTCTCTCTCTCTCTCTCTCTCTCTCTCTCTATATATATATATATATATATATATATATATATATATATATATATATAGGGCTAGGTTATAATGTGGATGGACAACTATTGTGTGCACGTGTGGATAATGTTATTTTATGAAAATTACTAAGAGAATATGTTGTTTAGTAATGTGAATACGTTCAATCTCAATCAACTATTGTTATTTTAATGGATTCTCACAAATTCTAATTCATTTTTGTTCTCATTCATTGTTTTTTTTTTATTTATTTTAATTCTTAATGAATACGACTCAATAAACATCCTGATTACATTATGACAGAATGAGAATAATTAAAAAAAATGTATAATAATCTTATAGACGATTTAATTAGTGAGAAATTTAAAATTTGAAATTTGAAATTTATAATTAATAGGTTGGCAATTGTCATGATATATGACATATAATATTAATGAGGAGTTCTAATAATATGACATCTGTGAATAAAAGAATAACACTATTTATTTATTAGAATAGGAATATATATATATATATATATATATATATATATATATATATATATATATATATATATAGATTTAGGATCATATATTACCTATAAATATTGTGAATGTATGACCAAATGTGGTCCACTCGTCTCATAATAGTATTATAGTTATTTAATTATATAAATAATTATTATAAAAATTAAATCCATTTAATTTTAGAAACTTAATCATGTTAAATATGGAAGAATCACTAATCACGACTATACCTCTTTCATTAATAAATTTCTATTCATCATCCCTTTTATTTCCTTCGTCCCTAACTCCCACTTACTTCAAACCTAGCAGAAGAAAGAAACCCAAAAATTGAAAATCGTTAAATCGAATCCAAGAAAATCGTGATAGTCTAAATACTTTTCATCCACTATGCAATCCTAATCAGAAAATTATTAAATCAAATATTGATATATCACCTTTAGTTGGGTTCATGCTTCGATGAGACATTGGTGGACGTTGTTGAAGACGAAGTTGACGAAGACAAACTATTCAGTGAAATCATCCCGAACACAAACTCATGAAGTCAAATCGTCTCGGTCACCATTCTATACTTCGATGAGACGATGGTGGACATCGGCAAATGGTTTAATCAAATACTCACGAGCCCAAATCACTGAATATGAGACAATCATGAAATCAAGTAGGTATTCCTTCTTAGTCTTCATTCTCTACTTTGATTCACTTCTCTAATTTCCTTTTTGATAATTATCGACCTTCAAAGAATTAAGAATACCCATGTGATGTATATGTGAAACTTTGGATACGATATTTCTAGATGTATCTGTAATCGATTATTCACATGTAAGGCTGAATCTACATATGTATAGCTAAAACTATATGTATGGCTGAATCAATATTGTATAAGTACTGTTGAATCTATATATGGTTCTACAACTAGATGTGTAACGCCCGAGTTTCAGGGCTAAGCATATTTGTCAATGTAATAGTCTAGGTCAACTATTGTAACTCTTTTTGAAGTAATAAAGATGAAATATTTGAGTATTATGTGAATTATGTGTGTTTATGTGTTTATTGTTTAATTATAAATGTATAATTAATAAAGAATAAAAATAAGCGTCAAAATTGAAGTGTGAGATAAGCCCGATATCTTTACATAAAGTTATAGTGGTCGAAAAAAGGATTCCGGGGATATAAGGAATGCCGAAATCCGAGTTATAACGAAGAAGTTATGACCCGTCGAAGTTTCACGACGGAACCGACGCGACATCGGGAAGCGTAAATAGTTGTGACAACCCGACATTTTGAGACAATATAATGTAACACCAGTCAAATTTAGGCCAAAATATAACTTTCCTAAAATATTATTTGGGTTAGATAAAGTGGTAGGAATTGTATCAAGCTTTTCGTACATATAAAGAACACAAAAATCCAGGTTATAACGAAGCAGTTATGACCAATCTAAGATTCGCGACGAAACCCGACAACACCGATTTAGCGAAAAACGCAAAGTTTCAATACAATAATTTTTAGCCTTAGGTATCTAAACGAAAGTCGTAGATTACGTTAAACCGTGATCATGCATAAAAAGAACGCCCAAATCTGACTTCGTATGAGGAAGTTATGATTTTTCGAAGTTTCTAACCTAGCAGTAGACAGCTAAAAAAACTCGAAATAGAGATCGAGCGATCTTTAGCCGACACAACCTAAACAAAAGTTGGAGAGCCCGACAATAGGAGTATAACAATAAAAAGTATGACGAAAACGGACGTCGGATGAAGAAATTATGGATTTTTAAACGAGAATATCGTGTCCCGACCTATTAATTAAAATATAATTAAAAATAAAGTCAAAATTTGCCAACGGAGTCTAAATAAAAGTTGTAGAGTATTTTCTCACCTTCGCGTGGATATAAAGAACGTCAAAAACGGAGCTCATATGCAAAATTTACGCATTTTAGAAGTTCTTGGCACGCACTTCAAAGTCTTATCCGAAGGAGTACGCCCTGCGTACCCTCGTACGCCCAGCATACTCGGATACTAGGCTCCGGATCGTCCACGTCGACCAGACACTTTGCCCGAGGATGCGGTAAGCAGTGATGCAAGCGAACGCCCCGCGTACCTTCGGAGTACGCCTCGCGTACGAGGAACGCCCCGCATAAGTCCGAAGTACGCCCTGCGTACCGAGGACCTCCAGCCCCTATAAATAGATTGCGAGGGTGCCGGCTGTTGATACTAAAATCCCTCATTTCTCTCACATTTTCGCCTCGTTTTTCGTGCCAACAACATCCCGACTTCCCGGTTTCATATTCAAGCCCCGATGAAAGCCCGAAGCCCCGAGATTCCCGAGAATCTCGTCACTTTCCGGTCGAGGGACCGCATGGGAAAATCTCGTTTTCTTCAAATCACGCACTTTCTTCGGTGAGTTCATACCCCTATAATCTACATTTTTAAATGTGTTATCAATACTTTTTATATACACTTTTAAGGGGGGGGGGGGGGGGGGAATACAAGTAAACGCACGATTATTATCGTGTGTAACTCAAAGTTTCACTAAATACTCATTTTTATCAAGTAAATCATATGTGATTCATATCCATTATATGGAATCCTTCGTATGGAAAACATAACACGATATCATCTTATCTGTAGAAATTAAAATTGTTGTTATACGTATACGAATCAAACATTTTATTTATACCTTGAATACATGTGTTCATTTATGTCACCACAAAAAGTTACACATTACATAACAAGTGAGCATCACACTAGGATTTACTATACAAACGAAACGAACTTTTGGAAAAACTATAATAGTTTACGACAAACATTTTTACATGTTAAAATCTCTTTATCAAACTGTCTTACATACTTTATGTTTCCTTTCAAACATCGTTAGAATCGTTTTTCAAACAAAGGTCTTCTTATACTTAAAATTGTTCTTATCAATCAAACTACTTTCAAACCGTTTTATAAACTAACATCAAGTCATCACTTCTTATTATTTATTAAACTTCTCAAAGGTTATACAAAACTTCTTTTATGTTTTATTTGTCAAATGCACGCCTAAACACGTATACATGATATATATATATATATATATATATATATATATATATATATATATATCATGTATACAGATATAGACATAAAAGTTTTCTATTCAGTTGGTTCAGTACCTTTGGGTAGCAAAGGCATATTTCGATTTTACACACACATTACTAGTAACTATAATGGGTATAGTTAAGATATACTATTTACCATTCCAAGTACCAGGAATCATACAAGATTCAGTCTATTCATGAGTCTATACAAATACATTACATACTATGCGAAGAGATACAATTATATACAATTAAAAGGCATACAACCTTAAGACATACAATTACAAAAGCATACAACTTCAAGACATACCATTTCAAGGAATACAATTACATGAGATAGTATACTAGATATTCATAAAATTTTATATACTACAAGTACCATATCAAGAAGGTATTTTCATATAAAAACAAATGGACATTTTCATACGTAAATCTGTTTTATACTAGGTTGTGAGACGCTTCACGTACTTTCGAGTATGCATTATTAAGTCCTGTATTATATACTATAATCCCTTGTAGGGGGAGCGTGATACTTGTGTATAGATCTATACGGGATTGACAATCCCGCACCTAAACTGTTAGCTACAGTTAGACCGGCAGGTCTGGGGTGACAAATGTCATAACATTCCAATGCCTGAAGAACGTTGTTACAGGCCGTCAGTGTCAATAGCATAGTTATAAAACTCATATGGAGTATTGAAAACACGTTGATTTACGGAGTTATCATATACCTTAGCAATTATAACTGTACACAAATCTACTGTTTTAGACATGAAAAACATCATGGTAGTACATTTTTGGGACTTTTAAACTACCACCCACTTATAAACAAATATTGGATTTCTGAAGCAAACATTCAAAACAATCGAGTCTTGGTAGAAGGCTACAATTTATACTAGTAGAAAATATGGGATTTTCTAGGGTTTTCAAACGTTTACAACTACTTACAAACATGTTCGTTGGTACAAACTTTCCTTCAAAAACATTTATAGGTCTTTCTTTACAGCTTTACAAAATCAAAGTCACATAAATACTTATGAATTCACCAGCATTATTGCTGATACTCGCTCTCAAAATAACTTGTATTCCCAGGATACGGATAGACAGGTACGACTACCAGGTTCTGTGAAGACGGAGCGATCAAGACTCGTCTTTTATTCTTGAACATTCATTTTGTAGAATTATACTATGAAAGAACTCAAATGTTATTAAAATTATACTATTAATGCAATAGATGATGTTGTTGCTTGTTTACTACTTTGCATTGTTGTGATACAATACATGACGTCCTCCGCCCCAGAACATTTCCGCCGTTCTCGGTTTTGGGGTGTGACAATAGTGAACTTACGATAGAGCGACTTTTAGCCTTATAAATCTAAATGAAAGTCATAGAATATGTTAAACTGAGAGTGTCCATAAAAAGAACGCCCAAATCTGACTTCGTATGAAGAAGTTATGAGATTTTAAACAGACCAATCCTGTCCCGGCCTGTTAAAAATATAACTTTAAAAATAAAGTCAAAATTAGCCGATGGAGTCTAACCAAAAGTTGTAGAGTACGTCTCCATCTACGCGTGGATATAAAGAACGTCAAAAACAGAGTTCGTATGAACGAGTTACAAATTATAACAGCATATTTACGTATTAAAATAAAGTATAAATCATGTATACGTACACATATATATACATATGTATATATCATTAGAAAGGTATCGACGATGAGGTCATTATAAGACTAATGTTGAGTTCTTTCGACATTAGTTTAGTACAAATATCATTAAATCCATTTAAAATAGTATTATAGAGGGGTGTTTAGTTGTTTATATAACTAAAAGGTCATTAAGTAATTATGGAGGGTAGTTTTTGAAAATTCAATTAGTATAAATAAGAGCCTTGGGCTCTCATATTTCTTGCACCATTCTCTTGATTCAAGAGTCTTTCTCTCCTTATCCCCCGAGCATTTCGGTCCCTCGTGATTCGACTTCTCTTTCTATAGTTTAGTATAGTAAGGTGAGCGCTGAAGGGCTGCACGAATCTTTCTTAGAAAGATTCAGCGACGAAGTTCTGGCCCTGCAGAGCCCGACTCCTAGCTAAAACCCCCTTGTAAGTAAGTTATGCTTACCTTATTTTAATATAACTTATATTTAAAATTAGTATTGTTATTATGAACGTATAATAAATATTTGAGCTATTATTATAACTTATATAAGTGTCGTTATAATATTTTTTTTAACTACTCGCGGTACGGGGAATCTGGTTTAAAGGGCCGCATAGGGTTGTTGGATTTCAGAAGTGCTATATGCCAAAATGGTCCTGCCCTCCGGTGTTTTATGTCTGGCCCCTGTCTGTACATAGTGGTTGGAAAATATTGTTTAACGCTTATATAATAATAATAATAATAAGACTAATAGTTGGTCACGGTAAATATTAGACTAAAATTTAGCGATAATAATGCTAGGTTTCGTCGAAGGAAAATAGAATCGTTAGAAGCAAGCGCTGCCCGATTTTGGAATCATCACTTTAACAAGTGAGTGCATAGTTACTTTCAGCTTACACATATATATATATATATAGTGACAAATTGTTTCACATCTTTTACCATATCAACATTATTATTACATTATAATATTTGACAAGGACTCTATCGGGCATTAGTCAAATTAAAGTTGAAGAAATCAACCACCTCCATAGTTTATAATTCGTTGACTAAATTACAAATATAGATTTTTTATGGTTAGTATAAGTAGGAATTTTGAGTTCAAGTTTCAAAATTTTGACATGACTAATTATATCATATTTATATTTTTCAGGGTTGGTCTTCCAAGTGGTTAAATATAACTTTCAAATGTTATATAGTCATATATAACCCTTTTTTTTATGAAAATGAACTGGTACGGAAAAAATTGCAATTTGCTCATATTTCTACCACAATCCTTTTTATTCTTTTCACCTTTTTTTGCAGGTCATGAACATAGGATAAAAGCTTGTTTTTCTCACCGTAGTCATTCTCACAGAATTTGATTCCATGGTAATTATTCTCACAAAATGTTATGATCAAGGGTCTGAATGCAAAAGATATAAATGGTGTATGAAGGGGAGCATGATGATCAAGGAACTTAAGGCTTGATGATGAGTTTTTAAGCAAAGACACTAGATAATATTTTCACCATGCTCTTCTTGCAGAACAATGAAGAGCTCCACACCATTTGGTTCCTTATCCACCTTATGGGAAGCAAGAAAGACCTAAACCGCCTTCATTCTTGTAGTTAGCTCCTCATACAGTACAAAGATCGAGCCATAAGGTTTATAGAATTGTATTTATTTTCATTCTCATAAGAATGTTAGGTTTCAAAATTATAAACCATCTTCATCCTAATAAAAATGTCATATTTTTATATTTGAATTTTAGGTTCTTTTATTTCTTGTCTTATTCTTCAAAAATGCTCTTTTATTATTTCAAGAACTCTAAATTATTCTTCAAGTATGTTGGTTATTTACTTGGAATTAATGTCTTATTCTTCTAGAATTTTAAACTCTTCTTTTGAAAATATTAAATTATTCTTCAAGAATGTCAGTTACGGTCATCAAATTCATGTCTTATTCTAGAAGAATATCTTGCAAGAATGTCATTCTTAATCATTCTTATCATCAAACATGAACCTTTAACTAAAAAGATTGATTCTTTACCATGTTCATGATATGTAAGAAACTATAATTTTTTATAATCGATTCTTCACGTTGTATCAACCATAAGAACTGTAAAAATATTGCAATTCTTAAGTATAAGAATGATAAAAAAAGTTTCACAACAACTAATTCTTAATTGTTCCCATAATCAAGAATAAAATTAAATCTTACATGTTTGAAAAAGAAACCTAATTTTTACAGAATAATATGCGTTTCGTGTTTTTTACTATAGTGTAAAAATTATTGCAGTACGTAAATTAAAATTGAAATTAATATCACATGAAAGTCTCCTTTCCATATATATTTTTTAAACCGTTCTTATGATTTTCCTTGACAATTAATTAAAGACAATTATATAGTAAATGTTATCCCATATTAATAACATGTACCCTCATATCTCTGATGGGTTTTAGCCATATGAACATTCCTATGTGCACATACAAACCCTAATGCTTGGATCTAGGTTTCTCTAATTGAACATGCATTGAATCCAAGACTTCTAATGATAATTCTAGTATAATAACATAAGAAATCAGATTTAGATGATTACCTTGAATCACTTGCTTGAATCTTCTTGTCCTTGGAGCTTTAGAGTCACAATTGTCACTCCTCTAATGTCTTACAAACACCAACTAGCAAGAGGATGATTATAGAGAGAGGAGAGAGGAGGAAGAAATCGGCCAGGGTTTCTTTAGAGACAAGTGTGTCGATTTCCCTTAAACCCTAGGGTCTATTTATACTAGTGAGGCTCCTAGGGTTTCACCCTTAAACCCTAATTAGATAACTTAGGCCCTAAGCAATCCAATACCCTAATGATAAGCCTTGGACGATTCCAAGGTCTATCCCAATCCCCAAAAACCGTCCCCCCTTATCCATAAGGGATTATAGCCCAAAGTACAACTATCATACAATTGACAGTTTATGCCCCTTTATTCAATTAATCTCTTTAAGTCACCAAATTAATTCCTAATTAATTTATGAATTATATTAATCAAATAATAATAATATGATTCCTTATATTATTCTCATAATATATAAATAATATTTCTTCTCTCATTACAAATCATCCTGTCAAGTTGCTATGGTGAAGGCAACCCAAAAGGACCATGCTCAATCGGGTCAAATACTTTCCTAATATAGTTGCAGCCTTAGACACTATTCCAACACTCTCCCACTTGGATAAGTCTAGTAACTATATACACAAGTATAATCCGATTAGCAATCGTAGCTCTCAAAGACGCTGTCAAATTCTGATCTTATCAATCTTGTCCTTTAGATAAGGGATCGTACAGTCCTCTGTTTAGATATCATGCTGACAATTCTATGGAACCAATTTGTCTAGCAATTGGTTACTCGATCTCATATTTATTCGACGTAGAACATAATCGAACACATCAATTCAGTTTTGACCGGGCCCAACACAAAAGTCAAATCAAATCATCAAGCGGCCGAGATATCGCTTTTACCCTCTTAGGATAAAAGTAACAGATAAACTGCGACTTATATGCATTTACTTATTCATTAATCAACTATACACAACAATGCGTTTTATAACATCAAGTTACTGATGCGGTTTCACATTATCAATGTACAACCAATTAACAAATAACAAACCATATATGTAGGTTTTAAGACCATATGATATTATTGTCTTGCGATCACCCTCTTTATCATATTCCATAAGGTGATTCCAGCAAGCGCGGGTTTGTTCCAATGCTCAAAACTAGTTCATAAGCACTCATGAACGTTGCAGCAAACTTTTGCTATGTCTAATACCATTTAGACAATCTACACACCAATTCATGACAATCTTCATTCATACCTACTTCCAACATATGAACGATTGTGGACAATTTGAATAATTCGACTATTCTTAATAAACTCAATTATTCTGGAAGTCAAAACATGCAAAGTGAAACAATAGTTAAACAATTAACATAAGACAGTAACATTACTCATAAATAATACTCTTTTATTTAATCATCAAATGTTAATTACATTTATCTATTACACGTTTCTAATACTATCTAATCTATACTAATATCATCCTTCAGCCCAATACTCCTAGCATGCTGCAAGTGCTTAACCCTGCTCAGTCCCTTCGTAAGCGGATCTGCTGGGTTATCTTCTGATGATATCCTCTTTACCACGAGTTGTCCTTCTTCTACACGATGTCTAATAAAGTAATATTTTCTGTCGATATGTCTAGATCTACCATGATCCCTCGGTTCCTTGGTCAAGGCAACCGCTCCTTCATTATCACAGAAAATCTCCATGGGCTCCTTTATGACAGGCACAACTCTAAGATCACCAATGAAGTTCTTCAACCATATTGCCTCCTTCGACGCTTCGCTCGCTGCAATGTACTCTGATTCGCACGTTGAATCAGCTATGGTTTCCTGCTTGGAACTTTTCCAAGTCACTGCTCCTCCATTCAGGGTAAAGACCCAGCCCGACTGCGAACGGTAGTTGTCCCTATCGGTCTGAAAACTGGCGCCACTATACCCTCGCACCTTCAAGTCATCACTCCCTCCGAGGACTAAAAAACATTCCTTCGTCCTCCGAAGGTACTTAAGGATATTCTTGACCGCAATCCAATGGGCTCTGCCAGGGTTCCCTTGCTATCTACTAACCATGCTCAAAGCAAAGGTTACATCAGGGCGAGTACAAGTCAAAACGTACATGATTGAGCCAACTACGGAAGCGTATGGAACTTGGCTCATTTATGCTATTTCAGCTTCGGTACTCGGACTTTGAGTCTTACTCAACTTGGCATTACTTTGTATCGGTAATTCTCCCTTCTTTGAGTTTTCCATACTAAAACGTTTCAGTACTTTATCTAAGTAAGTGTTCTGACTAAGTCCTATTAGTCTCTTACTTCGTTCTCTCACTATCCTTATTCCCAGAATATAGGAAGCCTCTCCGAGGTCCTTCATAGCGAAGCACTTCCCGAGCCAGGACTTAACCTCCTACAATGTCGGGACGTCGTTTCCTATGAGCAGTATGTCGTCGACATACAGAACGAGGAAGCTTACTATACTTCCACTGGCTTTGACATATACACATGATTCATCTTCACTTCGTACAAATCCAAACTCTTTGACTTTCTCATCGAAGCAAAGATTCCATCTGCGAGACGCTTGCTTAAGTCCATAAATGGACTTCTCAAGCTTACACACTCTATTCGGATGCTTCGGATCCACAAAACCCTCTGGCTGAGCCATGTAAACATCTTCAGCCAACTTCCCATTAAGGAAAGCGGTCTTGACATCCATTTGCCAAATCTCATAATTATGAAATGCGGAAATCTCTAGCATCACTCTAATAGATTTTATCTTTGCAACTGGTGAGAAGGTCTCATCATAGTCAACTCCAGGAGTTTGAGTAAAGCCCTTCGCAACCAATCGCACCTTATATGTGTGTACGTTTCCATCCACGTCGGTCTTCTTCTTGAAGATCCACTTGCACCCAACGGTCTTACGTCCAGGTACATTATCAACCAAATTCCAAACTTGGTTATCATACATGAATTGGATCTCGCTGTCCATTGCCTCTTTCCATTTTGCAGACTCCGGGCCTGCCATGGCTTCCTTATAGCTATTAGGTTCATCTAGATTTATTAGTGTACCATCACTAATATATGTGTCCCCTTCGGTAGTAATATGAAAACCATAAAACTGGGGTTGAACTCTAACTCTTTCGGAACATCTAAGAGGTAAGGACTCGTCAATCGGTTCAACCGAAGTTTCCTCCTCGGGTTGAGTGCCAGCGGTAGAGGTTCCTTCATCAATCGACTCTTGAATCTCTTCAAGTTTGATTTGTCTCGCACTGTCTCGTTGGCTTATGAGTTCTTGCTCTCGGAAAACTCCTCTCCTCGCAACGAAGACAACATTGACCTTCGGTCTATAGAAGAGATATCCAAAGGATTTCTGCGGGTAGCCGATGAAAATACATCGCTCACTACGCGGTTTGAGCTTGTCTTGAGTATCTCGTCTTACGAAAGCCTCGCAACCCCAAACCTTGATATGTGCTAATGAGGGAGCTTTCCCTGTCCACATCTCGTGAGGTGTTTTGGCAACCTTCTTAGTAAGGACTCGGTTAAGGATATGGGCAGCAGTCTCTAAGGCATACCCCCAGAATGAGATAGGTAGTGAAGCACGACTCATCATAGAGCGGACCATGTCTAACAAGGTTCGATTACGCCTTTCTGCCACACCATTCAACTGCGGTGTCCTAGGTGGCGTCAATTGTGAAACTATTCCACACTCCTTGAGATAGTCGTGGAATTCAAGACTTAGGTACTCTCCTCCTCGATCGGATTGAAGCATCTTGATTTTCCTGCCCAATTGATTCTCCACTTCATTCTTGAACTCTTTGAACTTTTCAAACGTTTCTGACTTTTGCTTGATTAAGTAGATATACCCATATCTACTATAGTCATCGGTAAAAGTCACATAGAAGCGGTTCCCATCCTTTGTGGTTGATCTAAACGGTCCACATACATCGGTATGTATGAAGTCCAATAAACCCTCACCCCTTTCACATGTACTAGTGAAGGGTGACTTGGTCATATTTCCAAGTAAACAAGACTCGCATGTGTCATCTTCCCTAAGATCGAATGACTCCAACACTCCATCCTTTTGGAGTTGGGGTATGCGCTTCTTGTTGACATGTCCAAGACGACAATCCCACAAGGATGCTCTATCCATACTATTGGAAGAATCCATGCATAAAACATCGTTTCCTAGGTTATCTACAATCATAACAGTTTCATAAATTCCATTACATGGTATTGCTTCAAAATATAAGACACCATTTAGATAAGCATAAATAGAACCATTCTCATTATTAAAAGAAAATCTAAATCCTTGTCTAAACAAACCATGAAATGAAATGATGTTTCTTTCCATTTCTGGTGAATAGCAACAATTGTTCAAATCTAAACATAGACCATTCCTAAGCACTAGAGAATACACTCCAATCTTGGTCACAGGCGACGATCTTCTGTTCCCCATGATTATATTTATTCTTCCATGCTCCACATCCCTATTTCTTCTTAGTCCCTGCAATTCATAACAAATGTGGTAACCACACCCGGTATCTAGTACCCAAGAAATAGCATGAGATGAATCATTAGATTTAATTGCGTATATACCTGCGAAAGACGACTTGATCTTTCCTTCCCTGATGGCTTGCAGGTAGTATGGGCAACTTCTCTTCCAATGCCCTATTTTATGGCAGTGGTGGCACTCTGCCTCCTTTGGGTTAGGGTTAGGTTTAATGGGATCAACTTTGGTCTCACTAGAAGAGGAACCATCTCGGGACTTTCCCTTGCGGTGGCTGTTAGACGAAGCCTTCCTCTTCTTGCCTCTTCCTTGCCCAATGGCCAAAAACAGGAGCAGCGGGTGGATTGGGAGTGGGTGCAACAGACTTGTCCTTGAGGTTGCTCTCAGCAATCCTAAGGAGACCTTGGAGCTTACTTAGGGTGACCTATTCCTTGTTCATGTGGTAGGTCATCCTAAATTGATTGTAACACAGAGGCAAGGAGTGAAGCACCATGTCGATAGCCAAGTCTTCCCCAAAGTCAACACTCAACTTGCGAAGACGATCGACATACCTTTGCATCTTTTGCAGGTGCACGGTTAGAGATTCTCCATGACCCATTTTAGCGGAGATCATGTTAGTGAAGATCTCGTAACGTTCTTGCCTTGCGTTTTGGTGGTATCTCTCCAACAAGTCTTGGTGCATTTCGTACGGATACATGTCCTCGTAGGACTTTTGGAATTTGGCGTTCATTGTGGCTATCATGATGCAATGAACCTTCTTCGCATCACGTTCATGAGTCTTAAAAGCAGTCATTTCAGCCGGAGTAGCGATTTCTGGGTTGATCTTCTCGAGCTTCTCATCGAGGACATACTCCTTGTCCTCGTAGCGAGCAATCGTGCGAATGTATCTTATCCATTCGCTAAAGTTCGTCCCATCAAAAGTCACCTTTTGGCAAAGGCTCATCAATGTGAACGAGCTAGCAGCAACGTTGTTCGCGTTCGACATCTACAAATAGAAAGGACAAAGATAGATTAGAATTTGAATCCCTAATTATCACCCAATAAGAAAAATTAGGGCTAGGATCTAACAACAATATTTACATATTAGAAAAGGGATGCCGTAATCTAACATGCAAACAATTTGAAGGTAAGTGAATGACGATTCACTAATTCTCCACCATGAAAACATAACTTTATGTTCTAAATGTATTGAGAATTCCTAGGTTTCTATGAGATTCATTGAACTTTTCAATGGCATGTTTAAATCTCGATATGCCCCTCTCGTTTGTGACTGGGATACCGAGGATCACAAAGTGGGTGTGAATTACCATGCAAATTCACATGGTGCCTTCATTGTAACAATCACCTATTCGATGTGCCGGTAAACCACATACACTCCATTGAACTATGATAAACAACGAATCACCCTTTGCCACCTTTGCTTAGAACCAATTAGTGTGCCGGTAAAGCACACACGCTCCACTAACTTCATAGCAAGGGTGCAAAGTGTAATTTCATGGGATTGCATCAATTCAATTTTCCTAAAGTAACTAGGATTGAGAATTTTTTTGAAAAACATGTAGTTACTTGTATTTCATATTATACTTTTAATGAGGAGATGAGGTTGCCCTATCCTACCCGTTCGGCTAACGACTCTCCACCGATCAAGCAAGCGGTGGGTGTGAGTGTACACCCATTAAGCGCCATTTTATCGGCCGCAACCTTATACCCACCTTATAGATCGGCTTCGTGAATGAGGCCTACTAACGGTAAGACTAGCATTTTTAATTATACATACATATATATATATATATATATATATATATATATATATATATATATACACATATATATCTTGTAATATTATTTCAATATAGGGTTGAATTTTAAACTTCTAGGGTTTGAAATTTAAATTGTCTAAATTAAACTTTTAATCACAAAACATAAATTTCAAAACTTGAGGGCAAGTTTTAAACTTTTCAAAACATAGGGGATCAAATAACAAATAATCCAAATTAACATTTAATCACATAATTATCCATATTTGATTTATTTAATTATTTCTTGCAAAACAATTTACCAATTTAAGTAAAATAATTAATCAATTATCACATAAGGAAATTAATATTCAATTAATTGATAAATATCTTCAATTAGGTCAAGAATATACTCAAATATATCTCAAAATCGGATTTATATTGACCTATTAAGATTAAGGTAAGTTCCCAAAAGATAAACAACAAGAAATCCCGAAATTAGCTCTTTCTGACGCTCGAACTCGCCGAGTACCACAATGGACTCGCCGAGTCCACTATGGAACTCTTCGAGTTCATCAGGCAGAATGTCAAAATTTGAATTTTGCAAGCAACAAACAAGCAACCAATGCATCAATTCAATAGAAACCAATCAAGGCTCTGATGCCACTGATGGGTTTGAGCCATATGAACATTCCTATGTGCATATACAAACCCTAATGCTTGGATCTAGGTTTCTCTAATTGAACATGCATTGAATCCAAGACTTCTAATGATAATTCTAGTATAATAACATAAGAAATCAGATTTAGATGATTACCTTGAATCACTTGCTTGAATCTTCTTGTCCTTGGAGCTTTAGAGTCACAATTGTCACTCCTCTAATGGCTTACAAACACCAACTAGCAAGAGGATGATTATAGAGATAGGAGAGAGGAGGAAGAAATCGGCCAGAGTTTCTTTAGAGACAAGTGTGTCGATTTCCCTTAACCCCTAGGGTCTATTTATACTAGTGAGGCTCCTAGGGTTTCACCCTTAAACCCTAATTGGATAACTTAGGCCCTAAGCAATCCAATACCCTAATGATAAGCCTTGGACGATTTCAAGGTCTATCCCAAGCCCCAAAAACCGTCCCCCCCTTATCCATAAGGGATTATAGCCCAAAGTACAACTATCATACAATTGACAGTTTATGCCCCTTTATTCAATTAATCTCTTTAAGTCACCAAATTAATTCCTAATTAATTTATGACTTATATTAATCAAATAATAATAATATTATTCCTTATATTATTCTCATAATATATAAATAATATTTCTTCTCTCATTACAAATCATCCTGTCAAGTTGCTATGGTGACGGCAACCGAAAAGGACCATGCTCAATCGGGTTAAATACTTTCCTAATATAGTTGTAGCCTTAGACACTATTCCAACAATCTCAACCTTCATTCTTTTAATTCAATGAACAAGATTTAGTCATACACTCACACACACACACACACACACACACACACACACATATATATATATATATATATATATATATATATATATATATTGATTTGTAGCTATAGACTTTGTCCAATTATTTTCCATTCAAATATAAGGTATATTTTTATATGAGAGAACTTAGTTAGTTTGAGCTATTTTAATTATAGGACTACTATAATTGTAATTAGATGGAAACTAATATACTTAAATAATGAATGTTTATCTATACATACCTGTTTGATGCTCCTTCTACCCTGAAAGTGATTAAATAAAACATGAGGTAGCTAGATGGAACACATAAGACACAAACTTGACCTTAAATATTTTTCCCATAACAATATGAAGTTGAGTTTAGTATGTTCTATAATTTGATGTTGAACAAGGCTTTTATATAAATATATGATGATAATGTTGGTGTGATAAATAAGTATAACTTTTGGAATTGAGATATGGAACTTTAATATTAATTTCAAATCCATTATGTTTCAAAAAACGACATTTGCCACCCTCGATAGTCATCCTCTACGCTCGAGCGAGAGATAGGGGTTGATTTTTGTAAGACAATAAGATCAAGTTGGCACCTCGAAAGATAAACACAAGGAATTGGAGTGACATTGGTCAAGGCATCCTACCTAATCAACATATGTCAATACAAATGGATGCGTTCTTGGAAATTTTATCAAGATATGGATCAAAATCTAACGTGTTGCGTATATGTCTAAGAGTTATTTTAAGTGACTTCATGTGGTCGTTGTGAGGAACATGCATATGTAAGTTTTAACGTATCCAACTAAGAATACATCAAATGTAACAGAGCTCACATCTGATAGGCGTGGCAGCCAAGGATCGATGTATACCTGGCGCGGAGACCATGCATTCACCCTCGCGATCTCATGATTATTCCTTGGCGCCTAATCACTGAATCCCACTTGGAGACAAAACAATACCAGTCGTCTCCCGGAGTGATAAGTGTAATACTCAGGGCCATGCCTCCTGAGAATTCTGCACATATAACAGCTAATCAGTAGTGGGGCACGATCTGCCAATAGGACGCCTCCACGTTTTGTCGACCCAGCAGGGACCAAAATGTATTGTCAGGATCTTGTCCCCACCATGAAAGGTATAAATAGAACCCCTTTCTTCCGGGAGAGGGGATTTCCACTTACTCACTCTTCAGTTAAAATCATTGAGATGACGAAAGGTGACATTACATTCGGGGAAGATATCACAACATCTGGCTCCATCCGGACGTGTACTTAGAGCTACACAACCTATAAAAACGACCTTAAACTATCAGAAATGGCAGATAAACGACCCACACCAAAGGAAGGTGGAGAAGCCAGCCCGATCAGACCAATGTTGTCCCTCGATGGCACTGGTTCCTCTGCACCGTGAAGGGAAACACCCACACAAACACCAACAACGCAGGAAGTCGGCTCAACGACAAAATCCATATCCCATCTATGGCGTCCACCGCCCGTCGTAGAAAAAAACTGGATGCAATGACCAACACAACACCACAAACGGTGCCCATTCATCAATCATAACTAGCTGATAACAAAACGCAACCACCTCCACGGCGAGTGGACACTAACAATTGGTCTCCAAGCACAATCATACTACCTCCCCAACAAAAAGCGGCGACCCACCAATTTTCTCTTATGATAACCATGGCACACATTCCGCTCTTCGCACAACAACCAAAGTTCAACCCCTACTTCCACCACTTTCAAGGAGTCCCCCCTCAAGCACCACACCCGCTACGCTAAAATACCAATACCACACTAGAACATGGGAAAAAATCACGAACGCTAGGGAAGTGTAACGCCTGTGTTTCTGGGCATGTCATTAATGTTGATGTAATAGTCTAGGTTAACCTTTGTAACCCGTTTTGAAATAACAGAAGTGTATTATTTGAGTATTATGTGTTTTGTGCTTAATTGTGTGTCTTAATGTAAATGAGAATAAAAATAAGCGTCAAAATAAAATGTTAGATAAAGCTGATATCTATGTATAATGTTGTAGTAGTTGGAACAAGGTTTCGAATATATAAAGAATGTCAAAATCCGAGTTATAACGAAGAAGTTATGACCTGTTGAAGTTTCGCGACTGAACCGGCAACGCTGAATGACGTAAAAAGTGAAATTTACGTTAGAGCGATATTTAGCCCTAGTGATCTAAACAAATGTCGTAGAGTTCGATAAACCGGGAACATGTATAAAGACAACGCCCAAATTTGACTTCGTATGAGGAAGTTATGATTTTCTGAAGTTTCGACTTAGCAGTATGCAGCCCGAATACTTGATTTGAGACCGAGCGGTTTTTAGCCGAAACAATCTAAACGAGAATCGAAGATCTCGTTAATTGTAGTGAAACGATAAAAAGATAGGCGAAAACGGAGGTCGGATGAAGAAGTTATGAATTTATAACGGAGTTTTCTTGTCCCGGCCTACTAAAAATAAATAATAAAAATAAAGTGAAAATTAGCCGACGGAGTCTAAACGAAAGTTGTAGAGTGTAGTCTCACCTACCCGTGGATATAAAGAACATCAAAACGGAGTTCATATGAAGAAGATATGAGTTTTCGAAGTCTATTAAATAATTAAAATTTAAATTTAATTATTAAATTCCGATATTATCCGAAGAAGTGGGGGGAGTCATCGATCCGATCCGAACTACGCCCAGCGTAGTTGAGTACGCCCAGCATACCCCGATGCATGCACCGCCTCGGACTCGGGTGCTCCGATGACGCATGCATTGACGATTCGAGGCATTACGCCCCGCGTAATGCGAGGCCTCAGCCTCCTATAAAAGGCTTGCGAGGGCAGCCGATATTTTTGATCTTTTTCTCTTCTCTCTCTCTCTCCCATTTTGCATTGTTTTTCGTGCCCGAGTTATCCCGAAGCCCTGGTATTAATCCCGAGCCCCAAAGCAAGTCCCGAAGCCCCGAAGATCCCGAGAAGTGAGATTCTTGAGTCGAAGCTCTGCCTGCGAGGAGCCCGGTTTTTGTGAAGATCTTCTAGATCTACTGAAGAATACTACTTCTACAAGCAGTAGTGCTATCCGATCATCTTCCGATCAAGTGAGTGTGTAGTTACCTTCTTCTAACACATAATTATGAAGTATTTTATACGAAATACGTGTTAGGTGTATATTTTGTTGTTATATGCGTGAATGTATATTCACTTTCTTCTATCTCATAGATCTGATTTATCCTCTATGAAATATGTGTTATGTGGGTGTGCCTCATCTGTTATGTGGAATATGTATTGATTGAACATGCTATAAAGGTTTTAAACTGTGTATAAAAATATATATTTTTATCTACTAATATGTTGGGTAGAACATGGGTAGATAGTTGATGTGTGATAAACAGATGAGAGGCCTCGATGTTGTTGTTGTTGATCTAGTTATTCAGCGAAGTATGGATAACGACCACAGACTCTTTCTAGACAGTCTTGTGGAACGCTAGCAGGTTCATATCCTGTAGGTGTTGTGAACGATGTGTTCACCAGTGTACTCTATCCCCCTAATGGTTGCCTTTAGGATATCTATTGTTGAGGAAACCCCTTTGGAGTAATGTCCGTCCCGATGAAAATCCTAGATTAGGTCCCTTGAGATAGATGTTGTTTTAGGGACATAAAGTGAGGATAACGGGAATGGGTAACCGGGTTATTGTTGGTTGGTGAAATTAAATATAATTATTTATTATGGGTTGGAAACCCTATATTCTCACCAGGCTCCCAAGCCTGACCCACTCAGTTTTATTTGTATTACAGGAAGTGGCGCAAGGGCATAAGATGGATGAATCATCGAGTTGTTTTGTTTACAAGTCTGTATATGTATATATTTTTTGAATGACTTGTAATTTTTATCGTTTATGCTTTATGGTATGTATCAGAACATGACATCCCGAGTTTTGATTATATAATGAAAATGCATCTCTTGATGAACTGCTTTGATAAATATTATTTTATCATATTTTGTTTTTTTGGGGACAAATTCCGCAACTCTTTTAAATCAAAAGGATTTACAATGAAATTAATTTAAAAAACATAAATGAAATTGGTCTTTTCTGGCCAAGATTTTTGGGATGTCACAGTTGGTATCAGAGCATTAGTTTAAGCGAACTAGGAATTTGTAGGATTTCTAGAGTTAAACTTAGAATGCTAAGTGGAGATTGTGAGATGTGTGTCTGTTATAATATAGACACGAGCACTAGTTTATTTTAGGAAAGTTGCCTAAAATGATTTTATGTGCTAAATGTTATATGTTGCCATATATGATATTAATTGTTCGGATCTATGGTCTGTTGCCGACCGGATCTGGAAACCTTATGTGTGTAGGATTCTAAGTGTACGACTACGGTATTAGAATTAACTTGTAATGTTTCGGAGTAATAAGAATGATTTAATTATCTATCATGGATGAGGATCTAATTTCACCTTATTTGGTGTAAAGATAAAAAATGGTAAGAACGAGGAGTGGAGTGGGAAATGCTGATGAAAACAGGAAGCAACCACCAGTGATTGAGCAAGCACCTGTTGTAGCAGCATCACTAGAACCAATAACAATGGCCGAGGTGCAAGCCATGGTTCGAGCTATGTTAGCCGAACAAAGGGAAGAAATGCGACGGATGTTACATGAAAATTGGGACGAACCAATCATACCTATTGAGGAACCTGAATTGATTCCCGAGTAATCGGAGGAAGGGAACAATAGTCGCATGGTGAGTCAAGTTGGGACTCAAGGAGAACGAAGGAATGACCCGGAAAGGAGAAACAACAAGGATGGGAGAATGTACAAGAATTTCTTGGGCGCCAAGCCGCCATGTCTTTCTGGTAGCCCGAAGCCTGTTGAGATTATGGATTGGATCTCTGAAATAGAGATGGTATTTGAAAGTTGCGACTGTAGAAGCAAACAAAAGACTGCCTTTGCAGTCAGACAACTGAAGACTGGAGTCTTGAGTTGGTGGAAGTTGTTGACAGATACTATGCCACGAGGAGAAGCCCTGAAAATGTCATGGGAAGAGTTCTTGGAACAATTAAGGGTGCAGTATTGTTCAGAGATAGATCTGATTGATCTGAACAATGAGTTCCAAAACTTAAAGAAGGGGAGGATGAGCATAGATGACTATGCTACTGCATTCACTGAGAAAATGAAGTTATTTCCGTACCTAGTGCCAACGGAACTCTCCAAGATTGAGAGGTTCGCTAATATACTGCCTGCCGACTTTGGCCCGATAGTCAAGATGGCAACTACTCTGAAAACAGTTGTTCGAGCAGCTAAGAATGTGGAGGCCCAGCAGAAGGAAAAGGGTCTGGAGAGGTCAAAGGTTGGTGAAAAGAGGAAATTCGATGGACCTTCAGGGTCCAACAAGAAAAACAAGTTCTTGAAGTCTAGTTCGAGAGGAAGAGAAGGGGAAGCGAAATGGTGCGAAAAATGTAAGAAGAAGCATCATGGAAAATGTGAGGTAGTGGCCACATGTTTTAAATGTGGAAAGCCAGTGCACTATTCCAATGAATGCAACCTCACTAAGAAAGTTTGCTATGGTTGTGGTGAGGAGGGACACATGTCGAGGGATTGCCGGAAAAAGAAGGAGGCAGCAAGACCCAACATTCCGCCAAAGCCGAAGGCGAGAGCATTCCAGATGACACTGGACGCTGCTAAAGATGAAGCTGATGTCGCTTCAGGTACCTTTCTCGTTAACAAATTGCCTACCCAAATTTTATTTGATTTTGGAGCCAACTACTCCTTTATTTTGCATGAATTTGGTAGAAAACTAGCTTTGCCTGTCGATAGACTAGATAATGCTTTATTAGTCGAAGTTGCTAGTGGCAAGTTTGTACCTATTAGCCATCGTATGAAAAACATCTTAATTGACTTGAATGGGAATAAGTTCCACGAGGAATTATTGCCTATAGAACTTAATGGTTTCGATATCATGTTGGGAATGGATTGGCTTAGCGCCAATGACGCCGAGATATTATGCAAGAAGAAGATTGTAAAGGTAAACCCACCAGGGAAAGAGTCATTTATGGAGTATGGTGATAAACGCAGAGTAAATTCTGGAATCATTTCATTGATGAAATCCAGAAAGTGTTTGGCCAAAGGATGTACATCGTATCTAGCATTCGTGATCGATGCTAAGAAGGAGAAAAAGGAGACGCGGAGCATTCCTGTCGTGTGTGGTTATCCAGAAGTATTTCTCGAAGATCTTCCCGGATTACCGCCTGATAGACAAGTGGAGTTTAGAATAGACCTATTACCAGGGCGACACCTATAGCAAAAGCACCTTATCGATTAGCACCGACGGAGATGAAGGAGCTGATGATGCAACTTCAGGAGTTATTGGACAAAGTTTTCATTAGACCTAGTTCATCACCCTGGGGAGCTCCGGTGTTATCCGTGAGGAAGAAAGATGGAAGTATGAGTATGTGCATCGATTACAGGGAGCTGAAAAAGGAAACAATAAAGAATAGATATCCGTTGCCGAGGATTGATGACCCATTCGATCAACTTCAAGGTCCAAGCTATTTCTTGAAGACCGATCTTAGGTCTGGATATCATCAGCTGAAACTAAGAGAGCAGGATATAAAGAAGACTGCATTCAGAACACGATATGGACACTATGAGTTTTTGGTTATGTCATTTGGACTAACCAATGCTCCAGCAGCATTCATGGATTTAATGAATTGGGTTTGTAATCCGTTCCTAGATAAATCTGTGATAGTGTTCATAGATGACATTCTGATTTATTCGAAAAGCCAAGAGGAGCATGGCAGACACTTGCAAGAAGTGTTGGAAGTCTTGAAGAAGGATAAGCTGTATGCTAAGTTCTCCAAATGTGATTTTTGGATTCGAGAAGTCCAATTATTGGGTCACGTGTTCAACCAAGAAGGGTTAATGGTTGATCCAA
Source organism: Lactuca serriola (assembly GCF_051521515.1). Classification (NCBI taxonomy): domain Eukaryota; kingdom Viridiplantae; phylum Streptophyta; class Magnoliopsida; order Asterales; family Asteraceae; genus Lactuca; species Lactuca serriola. The sequence continues at coordinate 180,929,428 of NC_136414.1, forward strand.
CAAAGATTGAAGCTGTGATGAAGTGGGAACAACCAAAAAGTCCAACGGAGATCCGAAGCTTTTTAGGATTAGCCGGATATTACCGAAGGTTTATCCAAGGCTTTTCTTCAATTGCTAGTCCATTGACAACTTTGACCCACAAAGGAGCTACTTATGCTTGGAGTGATAAGCATAAAGAAGCATTCGAGAAGCTAAAGAAGAAACTATGCGAGACACCGATACTTTCTCTACTCGAGGGAGTTGAGGACTTTGCTATTTATAGCGATGCGTCTGGGGTTGGATTGGGTTGTGTTTTGACCCAAAGAGATAAGGTGATCGCATATGCATCTTGACAATTGAAAGAACATGAAAAGAACTGCCCGACTCATGATTTGGAGTTGGCAGCGGTAGTTTTCGCTCTGAAGATATGGAGGCATTACCTCTATGGCACGAAGTGCTAACTTTTCACTAATCATAAGTGTCTCCAATATCTCTTTAATCAGAAAGAATTGAATATGAGGCAACGACGCTTTCTAGAGTTACTTAAGGACTACGACTGTGAGATACTTTACCACCCCGGTAAAGCAAATGTTGTTGCTGATGCTCTCAGTCAGAAAGTCAATCTTAAAAGGAAGAGGTCAAGAGCGTTGAGAATTGAAGTTGTCTCAACCATTGTGGAAAGTATAAAGAAAGCTCAAGAGGAAGCTTCTGAGGAGAATGACCGAAAGGAGGAACGTTTGGGCAAAACGTTGGTGTTCGATATAAACAGTCATGGACTGAAGGTGTTCCAAGATCGGATTTGGATACCTAAGACAGGAGGAGTCAGAGATCTTCTGATGGAAGAAGCTTACAAGACCATGTACTTGATTCATCCCGGTAGCACTAAAATGTATAGGGACCTGAAACCCTACTACTGGTGGCCGACGATGAAGCGTGATGTTGCAAAGTATGTGGCCGAGTGTGTGACTTGTGTGAGAGTCAAGACAGAACATCAGAAACCATACGGGAGTTTAGAACCTTTACCTGTGCCTATGGGTAAATGGGAAGACATTGCTATGGATTTTGTCACTAAACTACCCAGAACAAAGAATGGTCACGACATGATTTGGGTGGTCGTTGATCGATTCACTAAGAGTGCGCATGTCATAGCAGCCAAGGAGAAATGGTCTATGGATAAGCTTACAAATTCTTACGTGAAGGAAATTGTGAGGCTTCACGGTGTTCCGTTAATGATTGTGTCAGATCGTGACAGCCGTTTCACCTCGCGATTTTGGAAAAGTCTACAAGAGGAATTGGGTACCAAGTTGTGTTTGAGTACATCTTACCATCCACAGACTGATGGTCAGAGCGAACGGATGATACAAACACTTGAAGATATACTGAGAGCATGTACCCTGGAATTCCAAGGTAATTGGGATGAACATTTACCTTTGGTAGAGTTTTCCTACAATAATAGTTTCCACTCGAGCATAAAGATGGCACCTTATCAAGCTTTGTACGGACAGAAGTGTCGTACGCCATCTTGTTGGCTTGAGGCTGGGGAAAAGTAGTTTATGGGACCGGAGATAGTCCATCAAACTGCTGAAAAGTTGAAAATAATTTGGGAAAGAATGTTAGCAGCTCAGGATCGTCAAAAGAGTTATGCTGACAACAAGCAAAGACCGATGACTTTTGAAGTTGGAGATTATGTTTTTCTTAAAGTCTCTTCGTGGAAGGGACTTATAAGATTTGGTAAAAGGGGAAAATTAAGTCCAAGGTTTATTGGACCGTTTAAAGTTCTTCAGAGGATTGGAAACCAAGCTTACAAGCTCGAACTACCAGAAGAACTGAATGGAATTCATAACACTTTCCAGGTGTGTTATTTGAGGAAGTTCACGGGAGAAGTTCCGGACATGATTCCACTTTCAGGGTTGAGAATCGATGAGAACAAAAGGTTGATTGAAGAACCAGAGGCAATCGTGGACCGAAAGACTAAGAAGTTACGACACAAGATGGTCGAGTTAGTGCTTGTCCAATGGAAACACACGAATGGGCCGAATCTCACCTGGAAGACGGAGAGTGACATGATGGGTCGCTATCCGCATTTGTTTGTTGATGTGTGATTTCGGGGACGGAATCATTCTAAGGTGGAGAGAATTGTAACGCCTGTGTTTCTGGGCTTGTCATTAATGTTGATGTAATAGTCTAGGTTAACCTTTGTAACCCGTTTTGAAATAACAGAAGTGTATTATTAGAGTATTATGTGTTTTGTGCTTAATTGTGTGTCTTAATGTAATTGAGAATAAAAAGAAGCATCAAAATAAAATGTTAGATAAAGCTGATATCTATGTATAATGTTGTAGTAGTTGGAACGAGGTTTCCGAATATATAAAGAATGTCGAAATCCGATTTATAACGAAGAAGTTATGACCTGTCGAAGTTTCGCGACGGAACCGGCAACACTGAATGACGTAAAAAGTGAAATTTACGTTAGAGCGATATTTAGCCCTAGTGATCTAAATGAATGTCGTAGAGTTCGATAAAACGAGACCGTGCATAAAGAGAACGCCCAAATCTGACTTCGTATGAGGAAGTTATGATTTTCTGAAGTTTCGACTTAGCAGTATGCAGCCCGAATACTTGATTTGAGACCGAGCGGTTTTTAGCCGAAACAATCTAAACGAGAATCAAAGATCTCGTTAATTGTAGTGAAACGATAAAAAGATAGGCGAAAACGAATGTCGGATGAAGAAGTTATGAATTTATAACGGAGTTTTCTTGTCCCGGCCTATTAAAAATAAATAATAAAAATAAAGTGAAAATTAACCGACGGAGTCTAAACGAAAGTTGTAGAGCGTAGTCTCCCCTACGCGTTGATATAAAGAACGTTAAAACGGAGTTTATATGAAGAAGATATGAATTTTCGAAGTTTATTAAACAATTAAAATTTAAATTTAATTATTAAATTCCGATATTATCCGAAGGAGGGGGGGGGAGTCATCGATCTGATCCGAACTACGCCCAGCGTACCCCGATGCATGCACCGCCTCGGACTCGGGTGCTCTGATGACACATGCAGTGATGATCCGAGGCATTACGCCCCGCGTAAAGCATTATGCCCAACGTAATGCGAGGCCTCAGCCTCCTATAAAAGGCTTGCGAGGGCAACCGATATTTTTGCTCTTTTTCTCTTCTCTCTCTCTCTCCTGTTTTGCATCGTTTTTCGTGCCCGAATTATCCCAAAGCCCCGATATTAATCCCGAGCCCGAAAGCAAGTCCCGAAGCCCCGAAGATCCCGAGAAGTGAGATTCTTGAGCCGAAGCTCTGCCCGCGAGGAGCCCGGTTTTTGTGAAGATCTTCCAGATCTACTGAAGAATACTAGTTCTACAAGCAGTAGTGTTGTACGATCATCTTCTGATCAAGTGAGTGTGTAGTTACCTTCTTCTAACACATAATTATGAAGTATTTTATACGAAATACGTGTTAGGTGTATATTTTGTTGTTATATGCGTGAATGTATATTCACTTTCTTCTATCTCATAGATCTAATTTATTCTCTATGAAATACGTATTATGTGGGTGTGCCTTATCTGTTATGTGGAATATGTATTGATTGAACATGCTATACAGGTTTTAAACTGTGTATAAAAATATATATTTTTATCTACTAATATGTTGGGTAGAACATGGGTAGATAGTTGATGTGTGATAAACAGATGAGAGGCCTCGATGTTTTAGTTGTTGATCTAGTTATTCAGCGGAGTATGGATAACGACCACAGACTCTTTCTAGACAGTCTTGTGGAACGCTAGCAGGTTCATAATCTGTAGGTGTTGTGAACGATGTGCTCACCGGTGTACTCTATCCCCCTCATGGTTGCCTTTAGGATACCTATTGTTGAGGAAACCCCTTTGCAGTAATGTCTGTCCCGATGAAAATCCTAGATTAGGTCCCTTGAGATAGATGTTGTTTTAGGGACATAAAGTGAGGATAACGGGAATGGGTAACCGGGTTATTGTTTGTTGGTGAAATTAAATATAATTATTTATTGTGGGTTGAAAACCCTATATGCTCACCAGACTCCCAAGCCTGACCCACTCAGTTTTATTTGTATTACAGGAAGTGGCGCAAAGGCATAAGATGGATGAATCATCGAGTTGTTTTGTTTACAAGTCTGTATATATATATATATATTTTGAATGACTTGTAATGTTATCGTTTATGCTTTATGGTCTGTATCGGAACATGACATCCCGAGTTTTGATTATATAATGAAAATGCATCTCTTGATGAAATGCTTTGATAAATATTATTTTATCATATTTTGTTTTTTTGGGAACAAATTCCGCAACTCTTTTAAATCAAAAGGATTTACTCTGAAATTAATTTAAAAAGCATAAATGAAATCGGTCTTTTCTGGCCGAGATTTTTGGGATGTCATAGTTGGTATTAGAGCATTAGTTTAAGCAAACTAGGAATTTGTAGGATTTCTAGACTTAAACTTAGAATGCTAAGTGGAGATTGTGAGATGTGTGTCTTTTATAATATAGACACGAGCACTAGTTTATTTTAGGAAAGTTGCCTAAAATGCTTTTATGTGCTAAATGTTATATGTTGCCATATATGATATTAATTGTTCGAATCTATGGTCTATTGCCGACCAGATCTGGAAACCTTATGTGTGTAGGATTCTAAGCGTACGACTACGGTATTAGAACTAACATGTAAACGTTTTGGAGTGATAAGAATAATTTGATTATCTATCATGGATGAGGATCTAATTTCACCTTATTTGGTGTATAGATAAAAATGGTAAGAACGAGGAGTGGAATGGGAAATGCTGATGAAAACAGGAATCAACCACCAGTGATTGAGCAAGCACCTGTTGTAGCAGCAACACTAGAACCAATAACAATGGCTGGAGCTCTTACAGTATGAGATACCCCACTTAAAAATTATCCCAATTATACCCAAATACATTGGCATGAAGGACCCGGACGAACACATAGATACTTACGAATGGACGATGACGTCACTTTGAATGGACAAGAGGTTCATCTGCACATATTTTCTAGTCACATTATCGGGGAACGCAGGCAAATGGTTTAAAGCGCTCCGTCCGGGAAGTATCTTAAGCTTCGAGCAATTATAATACCTCTTTCTCAACAACTTTATGCAATTCCGGAAAGGGAAGGGGGACACGAGCTCCATCATGTTATGCAAGCAAAAGGAAGGGGAGTCGATAAGGGAGTACTATCATTGGTTTACTCTTGTGACACTCAATGTGCCGGGACACAAAGAATTCCTTGTCATAGGCGCTTTCGCCCAAGGACTTCTCCTCGCCCTCTGTCAAAAAAGATGCAGGAGACAGTGCCAAAAACAAGACACGAACTCAAATATAGGGTGGAGAAGTTCATGAAGCAAGCTGAAGGAGATGAACGGAAGGAAGCAAATATCAAAGCAGTGGCAAATGCATATATCAAATAAGAGGAAGCAGACGCTCATCCCAGCTCCCACCACCAGGAGGTCCATGAAGGGCGCCACAATAAGAACAACCGACACTCGAGACACACGTATTGAAGGTTTTGCCCACTCAGGAGGGACGAGCCTCGAGGAAACAGATTCGAAGTTCATGCCATTGAAAAAACACCAACAAAAGTAAAAAAGGAAAAAAAGGAAGTACTGCGAGTACCACAAAAGCAAAAGCCACGATACCGACGAATTTACAATGCTAAAAAAAGAAGTAGAAGAAAAGAAAGTGAATAGAAACCTTGTGGATACAGCAAAGGTTCTGAGGTCTAAAGTTGAAGTCGATCCCAAGGAAACGCGATCCAAGAAAGACACTGGCAAGCACCCAATGAAGAAGGATAAAATCTTGGGCATCACAAGCCCATGAGGAAAATGCGACTCCCAAGAATGATGTGTACTTAGCTATTTTGTATAGTGAGTGTCTTGGTGAACAATTGAATTACAAATTTCAAAATGAATTTTAAAACTTTGCTAGAGTATAAATTATAATTACATCTTTTAATGTAACACAAAAAGATTGAACCAATAAAAAAAGATACCAGAGTATGTTGCTCAACTAAGAAGAGTTGTCAAAGGACATGGTAAAACTTTTGATTTGAATTTTAATTTATTGGGGATTTGTTATAGAAAGAGCAACCTAACTTTTTACAAATTTGTTAGGTGTTTGGCATTTTGATCAGATGCTTCTGAATGAAGGTGTTGTTGACTGTTGAAGAAAAGTTTCTTGTTTCTAGTGTTATCAAATTTATGAAGTTGTAGGTTTAGAGATGGTGTGTGATTTTAGTTTATCACATTATAATAAAATAAATATTTTTAGTAAACCTATCAATTTTCTAAAAGTTAATAGTGACATACAAACATTATTAGACATGAGAAGAAAACGCAGAATTTCCAATGTCTCAACATAGAAACATAAGAACAACAACAAGAACAAAAAAAACTATTTGATTTGTGTATGTTAAGATATGGTTTGATGGTCACAACATATTGCTAAACATTAATTTCTGGGTTTTTTTCCCATGAAAAGAAAACCATGTTCTCTTTCAAAAAGAAAAAACAAAAAACTTTGTTAAAGTCCCTGCCATTTAAGACCACAAACACAATCACTCAAATAGACATACACATAAGGTCAAAACATATACATCTACAACCATACATATATACAATGTCACAAACATATACATACACACCAGATCTACATATTATATAAGTGTATTAAATGACACAGATGAAGTTTATCACTTCAAATAGACATAAAAATAAAATAAAATATTATACACACACTTCAAGTTATAACAGATAGAAGAAGTAGAAAGAACCTGAAGTAGTGTCACGAAATGCAATGCAATGAAGCGCATATATTAAATTTATAGGTTGAATAAACTATTATAGAATAGAAAATGATGTATTTTTGGACATTGATAATCATTCCAAAATTAATCAAATTAAAATCTTACCATGAATACTAACATTGCCAAATATACTTGAAAATTTAAAAATGAATATAATAACTGTCGAAATCCATATAAAAAATATTTAAAATCATACAAAACTTAACAAATATACTCGAAAATTTAAAAATGAATATAATATCTGTCGAAATCCCTACCAAAAATATTTCAAATCATATGAAACTTATATATTATGGTATAAGACTTTCATATCATTAATCATTATAAAGTTCTTTTTGTTTATTTTTAACTCATCTAAATGAAAAAAATAACCAAAATGCTCAAATTTACTAAAAAGTCTAAAACAATCATTTCTTGTATATTTACTTAGCCATGAGCGTTAACAAGGGGTTAAACAGTCAATAAACCAAATAAACATCAATTTTTATTGCATTTTGTGATATTCTTACTTTGTTCAGGGGTGTGATACTTCTTTTTCATGCCATCTACATCAAACAAGTGCATGTTACTTGTGCTTAAAGTAGTAGTCAGTTTAAATTTCTTCAACAGCCCTTCCTGTATTGCTTTGTTAATTTGATATACAGTCATTATTACTTGAAAATTAACTGTTGTGTCATCATTATTTGTAACACCATAAAATTCGAGCCAAATTAAAACATTTTAATTCATTCAAAAACCATTAAGTTCATACATTTGCTTACAAATTAGTTTAAACATCAGAGTAGTTCCCATAACCATATCACATATGTCATAAAACATGAGGAGAAGTACGATCACGCCTTCGCCTTGCCACGATCTCCTGAAGTACCTGAAACAATTCACTGAAACTATAAGCCCGAAAGCTTAGTGAGTTACTCGCAAAATACCAACCATAATACTATACACATGTCATATCATATCATAAACAGAACAGCCATGCATATCGAGTCTATAGTGTGGCTGGTCCGCCTGCACCAGGCCTTCAGTCCACCCGGTACACTCTCTCCGAGTCTACAGTATGACTGGTCCGCCCGCACTGGGCCTTCAGTCTGTTTGGTCCACTCTCCGAGCCTCGGTACGTCAGGTCCGCCCTCTTGGGGCCTTCAGCCTATCTGGACCACTCATCGGGCCTTTAGTCTAACCAATCCGCCCTGGGTATGTTGGCCTCAGCACAAAGCAGGACCCGCCTCAACCCAAACCCAGTCCAACAACCATGCACACATAAACATATAATCATATAGCAATTCACAACTAATCAACCGATCTAGCAGATCACATAACATAACAACATCCTAACCAGGATGCCGACCTAACCGATCACTAACATAGCTTCATCCTATATACTAGGACACCGATCTTAACCATGTCTCTAACATATACCATCCTAACTACCAGGATGCAGACATAGCAAAACAATAATATAACAAACAACTACCCGGATTCCCATTCGATAAAGGGCTGGCCTTGGTGCCTTAGATCCTGTCGATATAGTGAGGATAACTCACCTGTTATAGCTGACTGAAGAGGTAAGATAATGCTGCTCCGACCACCGAAACGAACTCCACCACTGAACACTACCAAATAACCAAATCCAATAAATACCAATAATTACTAAAATACCCTTGGAAGTCAAACTGGTCAACCCTTGGTCAAAGTTAAAGTCCTCAGTCAAAGTCAACCTTCCTGGTTGACCCTACTCGCCGAGTCAACCTGTCGACTCGTCGAGTTCTTTTACTCAGAACTCCTAAAATACGACTCAACTCGCAGAGTCGCCCGAAGACTCGTCGAGTCCAACAATCTCAGAGTCCCATCCTGCTTAACTCACCAAGTCGTACCTCGACTCACCGATTCGAGGCTTAACCAGAAAAGGTTAGGGTTCCACGACCAGACTCGCCGAGTCCAAGAACAGACTTGCCGAGTCCAAGGCAATCTTTAACAGACTTGCCGAGTTGTTCTTCCAACTCACCGAGTACAAACGTGACATCCTCATTCAGACGATTTCAGGCCATTTCATTGCTTCCAATACATAGATCTGGACTCCTAGGGCCAGATTCACACGTAAAGTTTCCAACTTTATGTGCATGCAAGGCTCAACAAGCTCTAATCAAGCTATAAGGAGGTTTTGGGACAAGGATAATCTAAATCAAGCCCCATGACTGATGCTTTAAGCTTTCATAGCTCACTATTAACCTAGATCTGAAGTTACAACTTCAGATCTAACCTCTAAACCCAAAATGGATTCCAATCAAGCTAAAATTCCCAAAACAACAACCAAGAATGGATCTAGAAGGAGAAAACTCAAGGTAACAACTTGTTACCTCAGAAATGTGCCCAAGAAGGAGTAGATTTCGGATCTAAAATGATCTCCTGATGCTAGCCTCTTGATCTTCTAACTTTCTCCTCTTAAATTCTTCTTCCAAGCTCAAACTTTAGCAATGGAGGCTCACACACACTAATTAGGGTTTCTGGAACTCAAATGGGCAGTAAAGAGGCTGAGGGTGGCTATAATGTGCTTTATATAGGGCACAACTTCCGGGATTAGGGTTTTCTCCCTTCAGCACCAACTCGTTGAGTCCATCTGCCGACTCGGCGAGTTGGCCACTTAACCCGTGACAAGATCCCTCTCAGACTCGGCGAGTAAGAGGACCTACTCGTCGAGTCCATGACTTAATTTACACTTTACTCCCTGGAACTCTTGCTTTTGACTTGGGATGTTACATTATTAGCATTGTATTCCTGAAATTTTACAACAAAAAAAAACATCAAAAGCCAAACTATATAAAGTTTTTTTTTAAAAAAAAAGAAAGAAAGGATGCGGAGGGTATTTTCGTCCTCATCTTCCTCAACAATTCTAGTGGTTGTGTATCCTTTGTCCTTTGATGTTGTTTTCTGAATAGTTCCTTTAAACCATTTATACCATGGATGCATTGACACCAATGATTCCCCATTCAATAAACGTTTCAGGTTAGCAATAATGTCCCTTGGGTTATAGTTGAGAAGTTCATCTGCCTTGTTAAAAATGACCTGTGATGGGTGTAAGCTAAGTGTAGATATATCTTCCATTCGCATTATCTTTTCCACCCTAAAAAAAATAGCTTTAGAATTTGAGATACAAAAATTTACATTTTATATTTTATATTTTATATTTTATATTTTATATTTTATAGTTTATATTTTATATTTTATATTTTATATGTCTACCATTCGACGGGTACCAAACTGGCCACTCAAGTAAAGAAGGTTAATGTTATTGTTGTCCACAAAGTTTTGGGTCATGCCAATGATGGTGCCCACAAGACTTGCTTCACCATGATGATATGCAGAGTGCCCACAAGACCAGCCTGTATAAAAAGAACATAAATTATGATTACTAAATGAATGTTCAGTTGCATTATATATAAAGTAATAAAAGTTCATTGATATTTAAAAGCTGCAAAAGATCCAAACCTGAAATAAATGTTTCTTTTCATCACCACCAAAGATCAGGTCTTTGACAATTTGGTTCTTAATCTTCCATCTTTTTGGTGGAAGTTGGTCAAAAGAAGGTCCCTTCGCCTTCCGGCAACCTCCTATGATGGCAGTGGGTTGTTTTTCTAAGTGGCCCATCTTCTACTTGTAAAATATGTGTGTATTATGGTTTGAAACGAACGTTTGTTTGTAAATTGTAAAATGTTATTATATTAATAGCTTAGTTTTTTTTGGAAAGGGAACTTCCCTAACGAGGGTTTCCGGGCCAGCTTACGCGCACCGACTAATCCCCCGCTGCAAACATGAGACTTTGCCTCATGCCCTGGAGTCACTGCAGACGAACCTCCATGGCCACAAGAGCTGAGTAGTGCCAGGATTTGAACATGGGTCAATAGGTTATCCACCATATCTTCCACATGCCTTACCAAGTCACCACAACCCAAGTGTTTTTAATAGCTTAGTTGTTAAATCGATAAAAAGAAAAATATTTCGTGTTCTTTTTTTGTTTGTTGTGCTCTTTATTAGTTATTATACAACTTTAAAGCATTGAGAAATTTGGTATACAACACCCATACAAGAATAGCTACAGGGGCACATTAAACATGATATATAACTTATATTTATGAATCAGAAAGCAAAAGTACTTTGCACATTTGAACCCTTTCGAGTTCTTATTGTGTTAGATCGACATTTCAATCACATTATTCGTTTTTTCACTTCAAAAAAAGAACTTTATATGATTACAATTTGCAGACAGCCGTTGTTTTTTGGTTACTCTTCAAGTTAGGTCGAAAACAGTTAAAATATTGTGAGAAATCTGTTTGCTTACCTTGGTGGTGAGAAAAAAATCATTTTTTTGAATTGATTAGAAAGATACTTATACCTTATGGTTTGAAGAGAGGAAGGATGAGATATAGTCGGCGGATGTGGGGTCAGCAGCGATTGCAACATCTGTGAGGGTGGTAGTCGACGGTTAGCCCGTGGTTAGTGGCGGATGTGGGGGGCAGCGGTGATTATAGGTTCTTTGAGGATGGGTGGCGGAGTGGTGGCGGAGTTAAGTTATTTTCCGGTGTGAAGGAAGAGAGATGGTGGAGATAGGGTCCGAATCGATTTTGATGCGGGAGAGATGAGAATGAGGAAAGTGACGGAGATTATCTATCATTTTTATAGGGTTTAAGGGTATTCAGTGAGAGAAAATTAGAGTATACACGAGAAATTCAAGAATGATATATAGTCGATTGAATTAATCAAACATATACGTACGTTTTTATTTATTTATTATTTTTTTTAGTTAATTAAACGGATGCTTATGTCTAGTAAGAAATAAGCTTAATATGATTGTATATGATGTATTAGAGTTTGTACCTCTTAAATTTCAAGAAATGTATAATATGCTTGATATATATATATATATATATATATATATATATATATATATATATATATATATATATATATATATATATATATATATATATATGGGAAAAGTGAATATACCCTTAAGGGTATATAAGCTTAGGTACCCAAACTCATCATAATACGTTGTTTTGTATCATATAATACATTTTAATTGTCTAATGTTCTTATAATTTAACTTCTAACTTGATTTACTTCCAAGATTTTTATAAATTACACATTTATCTTTCTCTTACATAATTTTCATTTTCATCTACAATATATAGCCTAATAAGTGTTCGGCAAAAAGATGTGATGTAAGAGAAAGATTATACGGAAATTTCGAATATCTTGAAAGTAAATCAACTTAAGATTGAAGTTTATGAACATTATAATGAATATATCAAACAAAACGACGTATTATGGTGTGTTCGGGTACCTAAGCTTATATACCCTTAAGGGTATATTCACTTTTACCCGATCAAAACAAGAGACGGGGAATTAAAAAGCCCTAGCCCCTTATGACATAAAAAAAAGAGACAAAATTATCCCACTCTTAAACTCTTTATTCGAAATCACTCACAAACCCCAAACTTTGATCCCATTTATTTAAAACAGCCCCTCCCATGGGATTTCTTAACGATACCAGTCCAAAACACAAACACTAAACCCATTTAAACCATTTCGGTCTCTTACTTGAATTATTTTAACCGAAGCAATCCTATTTTAGTTAATTAAATTACCCAACAACCCCAATCGTTTATATTTGTTACGAAACGGTCCTGATAGTATTTCAAAGCTCAAGAATTGTGAATTTTCCGGTTTCTCACTACAAGCTTCTCAAAGTAACCGAATTCGTAGGATTGGAACTCACACTTCAATGGTGAGTTTCTAGAGCCCATCTTTTACTGTTTTAATATATATATATATATATATATATATATATATATATATATATATATATATATATATATATATTATAGTTTGTCTATTAAAGTTTTGATGATTTTCATGTTTTATACACAAAATAACATCATACTTTATTATCGGTCAAAAACTTATTAAATAGCAATCTAAAATGTTTTAAATCATTAATAAACTATACAAGTAAAGTAGATTGTTAAAAGATAATATGCTTATAGTTTGTCGTGATTATTAATATGTATATTTAGATATTATGTAATAAAAAAAATAGTATTCCACACATTTATCGCGTAAAAGGAAAATACATTGACATACGTGGTGGAAAAACCAAGTTTATGAAAATATATAATTATTAGTTAAAATTATCAAATTTAACTTTTATTGTATAGGATTGTGTAAAAATAAATGTAAAATGTATTAATATATTTTTATATTAACTATAAAAATATAACTCGGTTTATTAAGTTATGGATTTTTTTGCAATAAATAATATGATCGACTTTACGACTTAAGAGTTGTTATTTGCATAATATTGTATGGTATTAATCATGTAAATTATTAATGTTATGGAAATTGTTGGTTTCAAATTGGCTGAAACCTAGAAAATATTATCCAAAACAGCCGCTATGCTATCCAAATTTCGTCACGACAAATAGTAAAATTTGGAAATCCATTAAGTCTTATGAATCCCAAATACTGAGAGACTTGAATCAAAAATCATTCCTAAACATCAAAGAATTATAAGTATTCAAGACTCTTGTATCGGAAAGTGTAGGATTAGGATGCCTAGACATATTGTTAGGATCCATCATACCTAGGCGGTGTTCTAAGTGAACTATGTTTGTTTCTAAAAGCTTTATGAGTTATGATCATTTCCTAAGTTGCATGGGCTATGTTTGTAACCTCACTAAGACCGTACATCTTAGCAGAAAGCCCTATGTGTCATAATCGTTAATCAGTATGAAACGAGGAACGTCGAGTATAATTTCAGGATCACATTCTTATACGAGTTGACATTCCACCACTGGTTGCTAGCTACAACCATCAATCGATGAGTTGAGCTTGGGCGTTGGCGTTTCCTTCTCTTATTTTTCATCACGTCATCAAAAACGTGGTGTGGGCTTTCCACACAATCTTCCAGTGTTGGTGCAGAGGTTTTCGTCACAGTTCGATTATGACCTCATTTTAGACCCCCGAATGTACTATTGGTAACATATAGGATTAAAATAGGATATATACGAAGATTTTTGATATCTTATACTATTTGAAAGAAACTGTATGTAGTGGGATAACTTGTTACTCATAACGATAAGTGTCAATACTAGAAATTAAGTCATATAATACTTAATTAATATCATGATATGACTGAACGAGGTATATCTCAATAGCCCTTACTTTATTGTAGTTGTCAAGTTTGGCCCTTAATTGAGAGAAGGTTGTAGCTGTGTATACCGGGCATACGCATGTGTACGCTCAGCGTACTCCTGAGCATGATTTGGACGCGGAATCCCCCTAGTACGATGGGCATACCAAAGGGTACTAGGCTTAGAGTGAAAATCCTAAATGTGTGGTGTGTCCCTATTTAAGGAACATGATGGCCTCATTTCTGGCCACCATTTCCAGTCCTCAACTCCCCTCAAAATCCTAATTTCCGTTTTCTTAGCTTAAGTGGCCATTTGAAGCTTTTGAGTGTTCTTTGTGGGATTCTTTGGGTGAAGAAGGAGCTTTGAAGAGAGTAGAGTTAGATTCCAAGCTTTGGATCTGAGTTTCCCTATGGTTGGTGCATCATTTGGAGGTATCAAGCTCAAAGTTTTCTTATTGTTTTGATTTGTGTATATTGTGGTTCATTTTAGGGTTTATGTCCTAAAGCTTGAAGCTTTATGAGTGTGTTGAACTCCAGAGCCTAATATTTGTCCCTTTAAGTGTCTCTAGTGGAGTGGCCTAATCAAAATGGGATCTTGGACTTCAAGATCTCCGTACGCATTATATATGAGAACTTTTGTGAGTAAGGAGTGAAAGTTTATGAGTTTTAGACTTTCTCAGCCATGCAAAGGCTTAAGTCACAAACTTTAGGGAGTATTAGCCTTTAGTGAGTCCATATCTGAGATTATAGCTATGGTCTTAATGGATTAAGACCAAGAGAGTGGGAAAATTAAGTTTGGGACGTACGCTGAGCGTACTCCCAGATACGCACAGTGTAGCATCGAAGTTTCCCGATGCATGCATGGCGAAGTAGTACGCCCAACGTACGCGCTTGCTGTTGACTTTTGTTGACTTTTAGGGTTTGGTCAAACTGTGGACTTTAGAGGCCATGGAAGGGTAAAATGGTCTTTTATCCTTTTGAGAATTAGTAGTGGGTTTAGCCTAACATCCTTGGGGTTCTTTTATTAATTTGAGTTAGTTACAATATATGTTAGGCGGAGGCTAGACTGGTGGTTCAAGTACGAGACATACTTGCTTTACTTACAAGGTGAGTCTTCTCTCTATAATTACCTGAGTGGTAATACTGCTTGACCAGAGGGTCTTATTTGAGTTATCGACCGGAGGGTCCTATGTGCTTATACTGAGTTATGTGATATTATGCATTTTGTCTTTTGTGATATATGTTATATTATTCTGTGCATTACTGAGTTAGGAGCGGAGGGTCCAGACCGAGTTGTGAGACCAGAGGGTCTATGAGATACAGGACTAGAGGGTCCAACCCGAGCTGTGAGACCGGAGGGTCTTCATTGAGATACATGACCGGAGGGTCCACACCGAGCCATGAGACCGGAGGGTCCTCATCGAGACGCAAGACCAGAGGATCCATGCCGAGCTATAGCCATGAGAGGTTTACTATTTGTGTATGTGGTATTTTGGGGAACTCACTAAGCTCCGTGATTACCATGTTGTGTGATATATGTTTCAGGTACTTCTCAGTATCACGGGAAGGCATCGGCTTGATTGTACACACTTGTTTGAGATTATGTTGGAGGATTCTAGGATATTATCAGTCATTTTGTTGATTGTGTTTTGACAACTGATACATTTTTGGTTTTTGAAATGTGATACTGAGTTTTATGTGGTTTAAAATGAAAATTTTGTTTGAAAATTTACAGTGTTACATTGTACGACTAAATCTACCCACGAAAAAAACCATCGTCATTTATGATTAGAAGTTGGAGAAAAACGTAGAGTTTCCTTCCTACCCTAAAAAAATCAAACAATGGATCATTGTGAACTTCTAAGCAAACTGTGATTAATCAACCTTGTGAAGGATTTAATTAGATGTGAAGGATTTGATCAAATTTGGAAGTTTAAGTGAAGACTTCTTCCCAAGAAATGAATGATGTAATTTTAACAACAGAGGAATATATGTTGTCGATGAGTACAAACATTAACTATGAATATCCATTCACAACCTACAGCACAAATTCGAGAAATTTAACTTGAGACTTTGAGAGAAGAAAGGTTTCGCGAGCAAAGCTCTGTGAAGATTGGAGAATTAGGTCAAGCTTAGGGATGAAGGGACATGATACTCTATGACCCAAATATGTACGCCTAAGTGCAGTGAACACAAGAGCTTGGTCTTAGATGAAGCTCACAGATAAAAGGGTCCCATCCATCCAGGCTCTAACTAGATATACTTAGATTTGAAAGAATTGATGTGATGAACATGCAGGAAAGCGAAGATTACCATTTGAATGGACAAATAACAAACTTGTACCAAATGCAGAATTTCAGAAATAGTCAAGACTAGAGTAATGATAAAGAAATACCCAAGTAAAAGTGGGAACCAACGTCAATGGACTTCATACAAAAGCTACCCAAGAAATCTAAAGGTTTCTAATTCGATTTAGGTAGTGGTCCACAAGTTGACTCTGTCCGCCCACTTCCCGCGAATCTAAGATCCATGCGAAACGAAAAAGCTGACCAGTACTTGCCAAAGAAATCGTCAAACTGCACGAGGTGCCGATATTTACACGTTGAGTTTCGGGATGAAATTCTTTTCAACTGGAGGATAATGTAACAATTGATAAATTAGGCCAACTATTGACAGTCAATCACCATGAACATTACTTTAACTTAGACCTATTGTATGATATGTTAGTGTATATTAACCAAGTTTAAATATTACTATGCTTAGTAAAGATATATATATATATATATATATATATATATATATATATACACACACACACACACTCAAAACTTATGATTCTCATTCAAATCTATTTTGAATACTATTTTACTCAAATGAATAACCAGTTTGGTAAAAACCATAAAATTTCACCAACTCAAACATGAAACCTTAAATAATTAATCTCGACTTGGTTTCTATTATTAGTAATGCATTTTGAAAATGATATAAAAATCTAATACGATTGATGTGAATTTTAATGATGGAAATGGCACAATATTTATTTTAAAAATAATAATAAAATAAAAATAAAAATAAAAAAATGTGTACATATATATATATATATATATATATATATATATATATATATATATATATATATATATATATATACTTGGTATGTTTAAGGTTCGTCCTAAGTACGACCCATGGAGAGTACTTTGGGTATATCTTCACCATTGTCTGTATATTTTGATAATAACAAAATATTGAAAGTGCAACATTATGAATGGGTAGATTGAATGTATAATGTCTGACAGAAAAAAGAAATAAAAAAATACATTGTTATCATACGCAAATGAATGCAAGTGGATTGCTAATTCCTACGTTTAGGTAAACATACACTCCTTCCCGACTGATGAAACAAAGAAAACCATGAGTATGAAAGTGATATTCTTTGGTATTTTTTAAATTTGTGAAAGAGGAATAGAAGATACTTTATGAGATTAGATGGTATTCTCAAGTGGCATTTCAAAGTAAGTTTTGGATCTCCAACCAGTGGCAAAACTTCATGTTGAATGCTTAAAGTCATCCTTGAATCCCTTATGTTTCTGATTTCTAGGAAAATGGTAGACTTCCATCATCTACAAAAACATGTAATATAATAAAAGAGATTAAGATACCTCCGAAAAAACGTTTAAGATGATAATCTTGATGGTTTTTGTAACACCCGTGTTTCTAGGCTAGGCATTAATGATAATGTAATAGTCTAAGTTAACCTTTGTAACTCGTTTTGAAATAATAAGAATGTATTGATGGGATTTGATCAATACATCAATCCTATGATGTACATGCAAACCCTAATGCCTGGATCTAGTTTTTCTAATTGTACATGCAATAAATTTCCAAGACTTGCAAACCCTAAATCTAGCATACCAATTTCAAATACAACATATGAAATTAGGGTTTAGATTTTACCTTGATTGTAATGTAGCAATAACAATCATAAACCTTCTTGATCTTGACTCTTGAAATCTTAGTGCCTCAAATGTTGCACCTCTAATGGCTCACAAACACCAAGAACAAGAGGATGAAGAAGGAGAAGAGGAGAGACAGCCGAAAATGTCTACAAACCCGAAGGAAACTCTTAGCCACATTTTTGGTGCCCTAGGGGTCCTTAAATAGTAAGGCTATTAGGGTTATCTAACAAGGAAACCCTAATTTGACTGCTTAGGCCCTAAGCAGCCCATGGACTCCCTCCTTAGAGGCCTTGGACGCTTTCTAACGGGTTTCCCCATAGAATTCGTCTACTCCTCTAATATGGAGTCCATTAGCCCAATATTCAACTATCACACATTTGATAGTTCTAGTCCCCTAAGTTTAATAACTCTCTTTTAGCCATAAAATTGATTCTTAATTAATTATTGACTAATATTAATTAATCAATATGATTTCTCCTTTAATATATTATTCTTAATATATTAATAAATCATAATTAATCCTCTCTCTCCATAATTCATCCTATCAAGTTGCTTTGGTGAAGGGAACCCAAAAGGACCATGCACCATTGGGTCAAGTGCATACCAAAATAGTTATGGACTTAGACACTAATCCAACAGTTTCCCACTTGGATAAGTCTAATAACTATTCTGCATAGGACTTCAGATTTTGATCCGCAATCGTAGCTTTCAAAAGCCGCTGTCAACTCTGATCTTATCAGATAGCGTGTCCTTTAGATAAGGGATCATATATTCCTCCATTCTAGATATCGTATAGACGTGAGACATGGATTTAAATCATTCTCTCAGTCTATGTGTTGTTTCCCGATTTCCGATTGATGACGACTGACAACAGACTACAATTGAACACATAAACTTAGTCCCGGCTTGGCCAAGCACTTTAGATATCATCAGTAAATCATCGAGGGGCCCACATATATCAGTTTTCTCCCACGTTGGGTAAAAAGAATGGATAAACTTCGATTCAATGCTCGCTTGCACTTACTCACCGAATCACACACAACAATACGTTTTATAACACCAAGTTACTGGTGCGTTTACGTATTATCAATGTGCAACTGACTCGCAAGATACAACTCACACATCTCGGTTTCAAGAATATAAGATATTATCGTCTCACCAATCACTTGTGATAAAATCCATGAAGCGATCCAAGTGAGCATGGGTTTAATCCAATACTCTAATCTTATAGCAGCACTCATGAACCCTGTAGCAAACTTGTGCTATGTCTAAACATTTTAGACAATCTACAGACGGATTCATAACAGTCTTCTTTCATTCCTACTTCCAAAGAATGAGCGATCGTGGAGGGTTTGAATAATCTTATTATTTGGGAAGTCAAAACATGCAAAGTGAAACATAAGAATAATACTAATCCTATATGGCCTCAAACCTTTGAGTATAAAAAAAACATTTTATTTAATCACCATATTGAATACTCATCATTTGTTGTTTCAGGTAATCAACTTCTTACTTGAATTTTAACTACAATTTTCTCATGCTCTTAGCATGCACAATATGTTTACCTATGGTCCTTACTTTGTGAAATAGTATAATTGAATAACATTTTCAATCACACTCATTTCACAATTCCTAATCCATTAGTGTAAGAATACAAAATTCTCGCCACTACTAGAATATGTTAGATTCTAACATTTTATGCAACAGTCCTTTCGTAAGGTCACGGCACAAAAGTCACCAAGACTTGGCCAATGAAATTACAAAATACTCTATTGGAGATTGTTACAAGACAATTCCATAGTCTTGAAGTCTCATATTCAAAGTACATTCCTTTGAACATCCTTCTTGCATAAAAGTTTCTAATCCAGACATTTATTCTCGATATCTAACTCCCAATATGGAAACATTTCCATATTTTCCATATGACAACTCACTCTATATGGAATCTTATCTATTCATAATAATGTCAATATGGTCCATCCATGACTATACTTTCAACTGTCCACAAGCGACTAATCCTTGGCGAACCTTAGATTGTCCTTGGCAGTTGTTTAATTATTTTTGTCAAAACCAGTTCCCTTTCCTTTTTCCCTCTAAATGCCCTAGGCATTTGGAAATTTTAGAATGGTCAAATATTACAGCATATGCAATTGATCCTATACCCGAAGCATATGGGTACAATTCATAATGAAAAACATCAAACTTTACCAGTTTCTTACTATAATATTGTCTTAATATTTCTACTTGCTGTGTTTTCGAAATTCGAACTATGAAGAGCGATGGCGTAATCAAAATCGAACTTTGAGAATGCAAATAATAAATATACCCTTGACTAAATTCAATTAAAATTTCTCGATCTAAGCTTTTAGATTGGAAACGAAGTATAACATTCTCTCCCTTAATTATCGCAAAAACAATTTTTCAACCCCTGCAACTTTGCAAAGTGAAACTTTTCTTTTTCTATAATTAATATTTCCAACTTGCAATACTTAAATAATAATCATGCTCCCACTAACATGATGATTATATCCATTCTAGCATAACATTTATACTCCCACTAGCATTGACATGTATTTAGAAACCAGCTAAACTTCTTGAAAACAATACTTATTGACTTCCAAAGTTCATTGTTTCTAATACGATATGCTTTGATAAGCCTTTATCTAAGCTTCTCAACCTTATACACCTTCCCTTGGATAGCTCCTATGTTTGTCTAAACTGTTTTAGAACTTATATTACTAAGTCCCAAATGTTCGGACTTATTGCCAAATCTCACAATTCGAACTAGGAAGATGGATGTCGTAATCATAATCGAATTTGAGAATGCAATTTACGTAATTTCTATCTTCTTAAAATCTCTCTTAGTGAAAGCGTTTCCTCACAATCATTTTCATGAAGGAGAGAAACCCTATGACACTTAGATTTTATGGTGTATGTGTTCCTATCCATGTGAATTTTCCATAAGCATAATCGAAAGATAATGTTTGTGACAAATTCAAACTATTATGGACAGGACTTGTTCATTCTTAATTTCTTGCCATCAAGGGTCCCACCATTGCTTCCAAGTTATCTAGCAGCTCACCTATGCCAGTCAATGTACTTTCATTGAATAAGGTGCTTGCCTTATGTAGTCTATTGAGAACTCGTAGAACTCATATACCTAATCACTCAACATGATTGGCACAAAAATAGAATTTTGTCAACACGATAGGTTACAATCCTCAAGTCGTGTGCTAGTGTTTAATAGGTTCACTCTTGATTAGTTCTTGAATTTTTTCAAGATTTTCAGACTCCCACTGAGCTCTTGACATATTAGATTCTCTTATCAAGAAACATTTCTTGATAAACAAATATGTGTGTGTTTATATCAAGACAAAAACATTACACACATTTGGTCTTAGTTGGTCTTTGTCTTCTCCAAGACATCTCAACTTACCAATTTCAAACGTGCAAGAGTAAGAATTTTTTTTTTCTACTTCACATTTGATGAGCGTGTGTCACTCAATTCACAATCTTGGAGTATGGTTCTAAGACTTGATTTTGGAACGAAGTATGACTCATCCTTTTGATTTAACCATTTCAACAATTTCCGATTCCTCTTCTTAGCCATACTAGTGCACTAAGATGTCCTTAGAGGATTAATTGTGATATGGTTCTTAATCATTAAGATGATCATAAAATCCGATACAAAAGTACTCTCCCTTCTTCTTAGATTGGAGAAACTTTTATCTTTCTGCCTAATTGATTCTTCTTATTCGTTCTGCCATTCATTGAAACTTTTCAATGATTCAGAATCACACTTAATCTTGTAAGTATAACCATATTTACTAGACCTTTTGGTAAATTATGACGAATAATCTTATTGTTATTTGTTGGACTTGACTAGTGCACAACATTGTACTCTAGTCCTTTAGTTCTTCACTTGACTCACATAATTGTGTGATCAAGGAATTAGTCTTAATTTCCTAAGTACCAAGATTTCCATACATCACATGATTCAAATCATATGATTCCAAGATTTTGTCCAACTGAAACTTGGGCGATGGGAATCTTTCCTTACTAAGAAAATTTCCATAAATAATATAACTAAGAATCACATCCATTTATAGAAACATACAAACATCAATTTTTCACAACGATTTCATTGCAAGGATATATATAAATAAGACAAAAATTTATTTTATTCATAAAGCAGTGGAAAACATGTCCTTACAATGCAAAATCAATTGAAAAACTATGTAATCAAATATTCCTAATTTATCATAACTTTCTAAACTCAAAATCTGATCTTCGAATCCATGCGATCGTGATCCATTTCTTCGTGATCAGACTCATCTTGCTCTTCCATCAAGCTTCCTCTCTTTTCTCTGATCCTGCAAAGTATTCAAATGTAATCTTATCACATTATGTATTAAGAATCAATGAATCGGAAGTTAATGGAGTTAGATAGGGATTTTACCTGAAGTAGAGCCATACTTCTTGACTCTCCCATCTCTAAGATTCTTCAGGTCCTATGGACAGCTTCGTATCCAACGCCCCTTCTCTTGGCAGCAAAAACAGGTGGCTTCTCCTGGAGCGTGTCACACCCCAAAACCGAGAACGGCGGAAACGTTCTGGGGTGGAGGACGTCATGTAATGTATCACAACAAATGTAAAGTAGTAAACAAGCAACAACATTGTCCATTGCATTAATAGTAAATGTTTAATACATGTGTGTTCTTTCATAGTAATAAGACATTACAACAATTAATCAAAATAAAAGACGAGTCTTGACTGCTCTGTCTTCGCAAAACCTGGTCATCGTACCTGTCTACTGTAAACCTGAGAATACAAGTTATTTTGAAAGTGTAGGTCAGCATTTAAGCTGGTGAGTTCATAGGCATTTAATGTCATCGTTTGTATAAGTATGAAGTAAACATTTGGAATAATTCAATGTAATTGTTTTTATAAGTAAGAAGAAAACATTTGGAATTATTCAATGTAATTGTTTGTATAAGTAAGAAGAAAACATTTGGAATTATTCAATGTAATGGTTTGTATAAGTATGAAGAAAACATTTGGAATTATTGAATGTAAATGTTCGTATAAGTATAAAGAAAACGTTTGGAATTAATCAATGTAATTGTTCGTATAAGTATGAAGAAAATGTTTGGAATTAATCATTGTAATTGTTCGTATAATTATGAAGACAACGTTTGAAATTAATCAATGTAATTGTTCGTATAAGTATTAAGACAACGTTTGAAATTGTTCTACATTTGTATAAAACTGAATAAAATGATTTGTACATGTTTGAAAGTTTCTAGAAAATCCAATATTTTCTACTAGTATAAAAGTAGTCTTCTACCAAGACTTGACTGTTTTATATGTTTATCTTTAGAAATCCAATATTTGTTCATAAGTGTTTGTGTAGTTTAAAAGTTCCAAAAGTATAACAAAATGATGTTTTTCATGCCTAAATAATAGATTTGTGTAAATATAAAAATCACTAAGTCATTTGATAACCCCGTAAACTAATGTGTTTCTAATACTCCATGTGAGTTTTATAACCATACTAATGACCCAGACTGCCTGTAACAATGTTTTTCAGGCGTTGAAATGTTATGACGTTTGTCACCCCAGGCTTGCCGGCCTAGCTGTAGCTAACAGCTCAGGTGCGGGATTGTCAATCCCTTATAGATCTATACACAAATATCATGCTCCCCCTACAGGGGATTATGGTATATAATACATGACTTAATAATGCATACTCGAAAGTATGTGAACCGTCTCACAAAACTTAGTATAAAATAGATTTACATATAAAAATGTCCATTTGTTCTTGTATGTGAAAGTATCTCTTTGATATAATTTTTCTAGTATGTTAATGTTCATGGTTTTCTCGTAAAATATACCTATTATAGTTATTCAAAGTGCGTGTTTCGTTCGTATTGTAAATCCTAGTGTAATGCTTACTTGTTTTGTAAAGTATAACATCTAAAGTGACATAAATGATCACATATACTTAAAGTATAAATAAAGTGTTTGATTCGTGTATACATATATAAACATGTTTTATTTCCAAAAGACAAGATGTTATCGAGAATATATATTGCATACGAAAGTTCCTATGAAGTAGTTATGAATCACATATGATTCACTCGATAAAAAGAGTATATGGTGAAACTTTATGTTATACACGATAATAACCGTGTGTTTACTTCTATTCCCCCTACCTATAAAAGTGTATACAACGATTTAAAAGTAGTTTGTTTGATAAGACAGTGTAAAGTAAAAGAAATCCCTTGTTTGAAAACACGGTTATAAATCACATATGATTGATTATATAACAAAGAGTATAACAACAGATTTATGTTTTTCACACGATGATAATCATGTGTTTACTTGTATTCCCCCCCTTTAAAGTGTATAAAATGCATTTATAAAACATTTGAAAGTGTTGTTTGTAGGGGTATGAACTCACTTGATTGAAGTGGTTG
Source organism: Lactuca serriola (assembly GCF_051521515.1). NCBI lineage: Eukaryota > Viridiplantae > Streptophyta > Magnoliopsida > Asterales > Asteraceae > Lactuca > Lactuca serriola. The sequence continues at coordinate 180,953,891 of NC_136414.1, forward strand.
ATTTGAAGTTGTCGAGAGAAGAATCGAGCAGAACTTCGACAGGAAGAGTTGAAAACGCGGGAAAATCTCGGGATTCTCGTGAATCTCGGGAACAAAAAACCTTCCTTCAGGACTTGAAGGTGAAAAACCGGGGCTTTGGGAGGGTCTCGGGGGCATAAACGCAGAGTTTCGGCGCGAGAAAGAAATGAACTGAGCAATGGAACTCGGAGCCCTTGAAACCTATTTATAGGGGTATTTCTGGTGTTCCATGTCGTGGCTAAGGTTGGCCACATCGTGGGGAGTAAAAATTATCCTCTTCCATTGATTGGACGCCCTCATTCACTTGTCGGGTCGCGACAAACTTGTGCCACGTCGTGGCAAGCCTGACAGCCTCAGATTTCTGGCCCCGAACTTGTAAAATCCATAACTTTCGCGTACGAGCTCTGTTTTCGACGTTCTTTATATGCACGCGTAGCTAAAAATATGATCTACAACTCTCTTTTAGACTTCATCGGCAATTTTTGAATTTATTTTTTATTATTTATTTTTTATTATTTATTTTTAACGGGCCGGGACACGAAAAGTCCGTTAAAATTCCATAACTTCTTCATCCGATGTCCGTTTTCGTCAGACTTTTCGCCGTTGCGCTACTATTTTTGAGACCTTCGATTCTCATTTAGGTTGTTTTGGTCAAAAGTCTCTCCAGCTCTATTTCGAGTTTTTAGCTGTCTACTGCTGTATCTGGATCTTGGAAAAATCATAACTTCCTCATACGAAGTCAGATTTAGACGTTCTTTTTATGTACGCTGACGGTTTAATGTTATCTAAAACTTTCATTTAGATACTTAAGGCTAAAAACTATTGTATTGAAACTTCGCATTTTTCGTTTAATCGGTGTTGCCGGTTTGTCCGAAATTTTAGAATGGTTATAACTTCCTCGTTATAACTCGGATTTTTGTGTTCTTTATATGTATGAAAACCTTGATACGATACCTACCACTTTATTTAACCCAAATAAGATTTTAGGAAAGTTATATTTTGACCTAAATTTGACTGGTTTTACATTACATTGTCTCTAAATATCCGGTTGTCACATCATCCCCCCGTTAGAGAGAATTTCGTCCCGAAATTAGAGTTTAAGCAGAATTGATAAACATGTTACGGTTAGAAATTTTATTTGCTTCTCGTGTTCTTGAGTGAACTCAGGTACTCGCTTGGCATTCCAGCGAACCTTTCACTATCGGGATACGACTCCGCTTCTTTCGTTTGACTTCACTAGTGTGCTAACTCTTCCTGGTCGAATGTATGTTGAATGTTTTGTGGTTTGTGAGAGTATAACCTACAAGTAGTGTCTCCAGATCTTTAGAGCAATTACCGCTGCTCATGACTCAAGATCATGTGTTGAATAGTTAACTTCCTGTGTCTTAAGTTGTCTTGAGGTATAGGCAGTGACCTTTCCTCTTGCTTAAGAACACAACCAAGCCCTTGGTTGGATGCATCGCATTACACCATGACATATTCTATCCCTTTTGGGAGGGATAATATTGGTGCGATGCATCAGGTTTACTTTAGCGTTTGGAACGCTCTTTCTTGTTTGCAGACAAGTCCAATGCTCCTCCAAGTGAGAAACTTGGCCTAAATAATCCCTTTCTGAGGAGTTTGTTAAGCTCGCTAGGAAGTTCTTGCATCTCAGTTGGAGCTTGACGATAAGGTGATTTGGCTACTGGGGAAGCCCTCGTAACTAAGTCGATTCTGAACTCGAATTGACGTTGTGGTGGTAATCCCGGTAGTTCTTCTGGAAAAGTGTTGGGAAAGTCGCGTATTTTTGGGATGTTCTGAATGTCCTTCACTTCTTGGCTCGTATCGACGATGTGTGCAAGGAATGTGTGATATTCCCTTCGTAAGCGCTTTTGAGCTTAAATACATGAAATGATGCAAAGGTTCGTACTTGATTTGTCTCCGTAAATAAAGAGAGGTTCCTAGATAGGGAGGTTAAGATGAATTGCTTTATCAAAGCACCTGATGTCGGCTTGATGTAGACTTAACCAACTCCTACTGATTATGATGTCAAAACCTTGGGGGTGGATTAGATGTCGTGAAGATCTAAAAGATATCATGACTACTTATGAATTAGGGAAAAGGATAGGTATTTCTAAGTTTATTCCCACGGAAGCACGATCACTCTCAGTCTTGGGCAGTCTCCGTACAGAAGTTCATAGTAGAACTCATACCTGGTTCATCAATCACAGTCTCGGGTATACGACTCGTATATAATTAAGATTGAAACTGTGGGTCTTTGGATTGAACTTGACATACTGTACAAGTGGTACTTCGGGGAGGTTTGCTGAGGTTTCTTTGGAAAGGGTAAGAAACATGAGGTACTCTACGCATGAGTACTTTGGAGTTCTGAAGTGATAGTTTCGTTAGAAAGATGATTTCGGAGAAAGATATTTACGCACGAAACTGGTATTGTGAGGATCAATTAGACTCTGATCGTATGATGAAATCGGAATCACTTGGAAATAAAGGCACTAGATTCGATCATAAAGGCGTTACAGACAAAACACAACAGTGCAACTTTTTAACAGAGTTATAGTACTTTAGAGTAACTACAGGAATACTGCTGCGAACAAAGTATACTATAAAAGGAAAGTATACGCAGCACGAGGGTCCCTTAACTGATGGGATCTCGCAAGAGATAAGACTCGAGTTGCACTAGTTCTAAACATGTTTTAAAAACATACATAATACTGACGATTGGAAGTGAACCTATACTATAGTAGGGTCCTTCGTTGCCTCTTTCCATTATAAGGTCAAACTCCTCCGGATTCACCATCATTCTCCTCTATTGGACAGTCCCTCTTGAAGTGTCCCATTACGCCACATAGATGGCATATTCGAGAGATTTCGACATTGGTGGTTGAAGTAATGTGTTGGATCCGAGTCTTGCAGTAACGAACGGTGTGTCACTTTTTATTGCAGTTTAAGCACTGCATTTTCCGACAACGTCCATGATGGTGATAGTTGCTTTTGTTGCACTTTGGGAGATTGCCAGCATACTGTCTGGCCGGGTTAGGGATAACTGGGATACTAAAAGGGATGGTAGTAGGAGGTACATATGTTGTGGCTGAAAAGGTTGCCGCAGGTTGTTTTCTTTTGCTCGCCCCTTGGGATGATTTGCCTTTAGCCATAGCCCAGAACTTTCGTTTGTTATTCTTGGGCTTGGGATTCGGGGTGTCGTGGTAGTTTGTTGTTCGTTGAGGTACTTGAGCATTACTTGGATTGGAATTATTGTTAACAATCCCGCTAACATTCGCGTTGTTAGCATTAAGGTGGGTCAGAACAGCTGACACGGCAGCCGAGACTACAGCTTGAAAGGTAGTTGCATCAATCTGAGAGTTGGTGTTTGGTAGATGGGTTGATTGTTTTTCTTCGGCGACATGATTCTGTTACACAGAAAGAAAAATGAATTTGTGAGCGAGTATGGTTGAACCTAGACGTAGTTCGATCGTTCATGTAAATAATAGAAGTATGTTCTCAAAGGTTTGACCTACATCCTTATGATGCAGTCCCAGTACGGAATAGGAGTATGTTCACGAAGGTGTGACCTACATCCCTATGATGCAGTCCTAGCATGGAGTAGAAGTAAGCTCGTAGAATGGTCTCAAGACGTTTATCGTCCAGACCAGGGTATTATTGGTTGGTAAATAACATGATCCAACCTTTGAAAGAGACATGGAAATGATTCCGGAGTTAAACTACCATAGTCCAATAACTTGACTAGATGGGGTTTCAGATAGAATCCAATGAAAGCATGATGAAAGCATTTGAACAAAGATTGACACGGAAGTTAGCCGACTATCGATATCATTGATGTTTAAGATTTAATAGGTTTGGGGAAATTGACCTTGTTGTAGGTCTTACATCATATTCGGAGTAGAAAAGTCTTCGACAACATAAGGACTTAAATAAAAGTACTTACAGTACAAGGTAATTACATAGAAAGTACTACACAGAACGTTGACAGGAAACACGGTTCTTTAAAACAAAGAAGGCAGTAAGGTATCTCCCACTGGCGATGGTCACCCCTATGGTGAACCCTTAGTTCGGCTAGTTGACATTCCATATCAAGCAGGCATCTCTCGTACACCCTCTGGCATACTTGGAGCTCTATGACTTCGGCTCGTGTTTCAGCCAATGTTCGAAGTAGGGCTTCATGGTCTCTCTCAGAGCTCTCACGAGCATCTTCTAGACGAATGGTGCGGAGGGTATGCATTCTCGCATTGGTATTAACCTCTTCGATACGTTAGAGAGCCGTCCTGCCCTGAATTTCCTTTCGGGCAAATCTATGGATCAAGATCGGTAGAACTCTGTCTGCTGAGCTCCATTCGTTTACGTTGTAGAAGCTTCGGTCTCCATTAAACAGCATAGGTTAATCTTGCTCTTCGCTCAATGTTTCCACGCATTCTACCCAAGGAGGCGTCGGGCCATGAAAAGCCGGAAGAGGGTTAGGATTTGGAAATGGAGCTACCGGGGGTAGGTTCTCAACCTCGGGTTCGGAGTTATCAACATCCGAAAGGTTTTCAGCATGGTGATCATTCAAAGGGATTGGATGATCATTCTTTGGTCCTTCTCCAACCGATCCAACAATGACTTCGTTCGTAAAGTACGGGTTGTCGTGGGGATGGAGTCCAGCCATGTTATCTATGCGAGAGTTGGGGTAAGGAAATAATTATTAGACGAACTATCTAGATAATTATTAGAAAATCTTCATTAGTTACATTGCTATTTGTAAAGTGCATACCAGTCATATGTAATCAACATAGGATAGGCTTTCGAATAAGTGACCTTAACTCCAAATTCACAAGGAATGGGGGTAAAGCAAAAATTTCACCGATTCTAAGTCTATAACATCCTAGTTACATATAGCCTTAGTGTATCCACTTAGCAACTATCAACTTAGTAATGAAGATCCTTTTTAGTTCTCAAGTAAGTAATTATGGTAACCCAAAATACCCATATGGTATTTTAGACTTAGGTTCTGTTATAATGTTCTCATTGTGGTAATGTTGGTAAGTTTTTAGACTTGTTGCCATATCACAACCATTCGTGGGCATATGCTAATCACTACTCAGACCAGCATAGTTGATCAGGCTATGCCACTCCCAAGACTGACTATACATCCCCAAGCTTACTTGTGATATTCAACAATCATAACACTTTTGTTCTTGTCGTTGTGACACCGATTTTAGTATGAATGCAGGCACGTATACTTACTTAAATATTTTATTATTTAAAAGTATAAACTCTAAATCAGAGTATTTTTTTGTAACAACCAAAAAATACAACCAATTTTAAATTTTCAAAAACATCTCGATTCCATTAAATCTTTACAAAAAGGTTTTCAATACAAAACATTTAACGTGTTCCCAGAATCCCAACTCTACAAAATCATGAGGAGCGGTACGATCACGCCTTCGCCTTGCCACAGTCTCCTGAAGAACCTGAAAAACATGAAACCACAACTGTAAGCCCGAAAGCTTAGTGAGATATCCCCAAAATACCAACCACAAAAACCATAAACGCATAACATGCCATCACATATCCGATCACAGAACATCCATGCACTTCGGGTCTACTGTGTGACTGGTCTGCCGCACCGGCCTACAGTCCACCTGGTCCACCCTTTGAGTCTATCCACATACATCGAGTCTGCAGTGTGATTGGTCCGCCCGTTCTCGGGCCTTCAATCTATCTGGTCCACTCACCGAGCCTCGACACGTCTGGTCCGCCCTTTCGGGGCCTACAGCCTATCCGGACCGCTCGCTGGGCCTTCGGGACAACCGGTCCGCCCTGGGTATCTTGGCCTACAGCACGTAGCAGGACCCGCCTCAACCCAACTCCAGTCCAAACAACCATGTGCACATATACATACAATCATATAGGAATTCACAGTCAACAAGCAGATCAAACAGATCACATATCATATCATCATCCTAATCAGGATACCGACCTAACAGGTCACTAGCATAGCATCACCCTATCTCTCAGGATACCGATCTCAAACAGGTCTCTATATACCATCCTAGCTCCCAGGATGCAAACATAACATAGCAACAACATAACAACAACTACCAGGATCTCAATCCGATAAGGGCCGGCCTTGGTGCCTTAGACCTTGTTGATATAGTGAGGATAACTCACCTCGAACTGCCGACTGAACAGATAACCCAAGCTGCTCCGATCACTGACACGATCTCCACCACTGGACAACCACCAATGCACTGAACTCAACACAATAATCAACAATTACAAAAATACCCCTGGAAACCACTGGTCAACCCTTGGTCAAAGACAAGGTCAAAGTCAACCCCTGACTGACCCTACTCGCCGAGTCAACCCGATGACTCGCCGAGTTCCCATACTCAGAACTTCACTCAATCCGCGACCTAACTCGCCGAGTCACCCCGAGACTCGTCGAGTCCAACAACTCTGAGTCCTCTCGCACACAACTCACCGAGTCAACCCTTGACTCACCGATTCTCGACTCAACCAGAGAATATCGGAACTCTTCGACAAGACTCGCCGAGTCCAAGAACAGACTCGTCGATTCTATGACTATCTTCAACCTACTCGCCGAGTTGTTCATACAACTCGCCGAGTTCCAGGCCATCTTCATCCAACTCGCCGAATACCACATCAAAACCAAACAGAATACCAGCTCATAAACATTACACCACAATAATCACAAGATAACAAGATATCAAGAAAGAAACATACCCGCAGCTGCATCCGGTACTGCTCTAACCTCCTCTGCCGCAAGCTGATAAGCACGACCCTGGGCCCTCAGGGGCTCTGCTCCACCCTGACCTCCACCTGTGATCCTTAAAGTGGCCGGTGCTGGAGCCTGCACCGATCCTGCAGCAACCTGTGGACAGTTGGCCCTCAAATGTCCAACCTGATGACAATGATAGCAAATCCTCAAATCCCGAACTGGCGCTGACTGCCGACAATCCCTCGCATAGTGCCCCTCCTTTCCGCACTTGCGGCATGCACCACCGAACCTACAAACCCCGGTGTGACCCCTCCCACACTTCCCACAAGTGTGACTGCTCAGATCCCCCACTCTAACATCAACGGTCTTGGACCGCTTCAGTGCCGGCTGCGACTACACCGGAGCCTGCCTCAGCTGGCGCAACTGCAACTCAATCTCTAACTCACGCTGCCTAGCGGCCTCCTGCAACTCCAACAAGGTCTCACACCTCTGTGCAGACACAAACTGCCTGATGTCCCTCTTGAGCATGCTCAGATATCGAGACATCTGAGCCTGGTCCGAAGCGAACTCCGGGCAAAACATCGCCCTCTCAGTGAACATCCTGGTGATCTCAGTCACCGACTCCGAATCCTGCTTCAGCTCAAGGAACTCCTGAGCCAATCTCTCCCTCTCAACTTGCAGAACATAACGAGTGCTGAACATCTCTCGGAACTGATCCCACGAAACCGCAGCCATCTGCGCATCCGAATATGACCCCGTGGTCAATCTCCACCAATCCTTCGCCCCGAGCCTCAACAGGTTCAGAGCACACCTCACCCTCTGATCAGAAGGGCATGAACACGTGAAGAAACACCCCTCCACGTCTGATAACGATCTCATAGCAACGATCGGGTCCTGAACTCCATCGAAGGTGGGAGGCTTCGTCTTATCAAAGTCCCGATACTGAAAACCCCTACTAGCTCCTCCCCTTGCCGTTGCTACAGCCGCCATAGCCGCCGCGGCAGCCGTCTCAGTGAGAGCTGCATAGCGCTCATCAAAATACTCAACCATGGCGGTCTTAATCGACCCAAACAGCTCTGGCAACTCAGCCCGGAACAACTCAGCAATCTCATCACGCAGGATCTCACGAATCCTCGCATCCAACTCGCTCGTGCTCATCTGACCGATAACCTCGGGCGGCACCGATCCGCCCGGAACTCTCTCTCCAGCTCCCGATCCTGATCCGGATCCACTCTCATCATGCCTCGGAATCTCCATACTGAAAAACACCACACAAAATCTCAGACTCTTCCCATAATCCTGGGATCCAGCTCTCTCAACCCAACCCTAGAGGTCATGGCTTCCCTGATACGCGTATGGGTCCTGTGCTTTCAGTAGTACGGGCCCATACTACCTTCCACACCTACCCATATTTGTATGAAGTACTACCACAACACCCTAGTGAAAACATGCATAATAACTCTCAACCCTCACCACTAGAGGAACTCTGAAAATCTCCCACAAGGAAACCCTAGGCTACAGGCATCACAAATCAGGCAACATTATCATGAAATCCTGAAGATCCCTAGCCTAACACTAGCATGCTGTTCTATCAAAGCTCAAAAACAAATAATATGCATGGTATTTTGGGGTTACTTACTGGCTTCGGCTGATCGTACCTCCGCGTCCTCCCTTACTCATTTTGAAAACCATTTTAAATACTCTTTTGAAAACTCTCCTCGATTTGAGACTGGAGTCACACGAATGTTCCTCCAATTCACTCAAACCAAGGCTCTGATACCAACTTGTAACAACCGAAAAATACAACCAATTTTAAATTTTCAAAAACATCTCGATTCCATTAAATCTTTACAAAAAGGTTTTCAATACAAAACATTTAACGTGTTCCCAGAATCACAACTCTACAATCATGAGGAGCGGTACGATCACGCCTTCGCCTTGCCACAGTCTCCTGAAGAACCTGAAAAACATGAAACCACAACTGTAAGCCCGAAAGCTTAGTGAGATATCCCCAAAATACCAACCACAAATACCATACACGCATAACATGCCATCACATATCCGATCACAGAACAGCCATGCACTTCGGGTCTACTATGTGACTGGTCTGCCGCACCGACCTACAGTACACCTAGTCCACCCTCTGAGACTATCCATATACATCGAGTCTGCAGTGTGATTGGTCCGCCCGTTCCCGGGCCTTCAATCTATCTGGTCCACTCACCGAGCCTCGACACGTCTGGTCCTCCCTTTCGGGGCCTACAGCCTATCCGGACCGCTCGCTGGGCCTTCGGGACAACCGGTCCGCCCTGGGTATCTTGGCCTACAGCACGTAGCAGGACCCGCCTCAACCCAACTCCAGTCCAAACAACCATGTGCACATATACATACAATCATATAGCAATTCACAGTCAACAAGCAGATCAAACAGATCACATAGCATATCATCATCCTAATCAGGATACCGACCTTACAGGTCACTAGCATAGCATCACCCTATCTCTCAGGATACCGATCTCAAACAGGTCTCTATATACCATCCTAGCTCCCAGGATGCAAACATAACATAGCAACAACATAACAACAACTACCCGGATCTCAATCCGATAAGGGCCGGCCTTGGTGCCTTAGACCCTGTTGATATAGTGAGGATAACTCACCTCGAACTGTCGACTGAACAGATAACCCGAGCTGCTTCGATCACTGACACGATCTCCACCACTGGACAACCACCAATGCACTGAACTCAACACAATAATCAACAATTACAAAAATACCCCTGGAAACCACTAGTCAACCCTTGGTCAAAGACAAGGTCAAAGTCAACCCCTGACTGACCCTACTCGCCGAGTCAACCCGATGACTCGCCGAGTTCCCATACTCAGAACTTCACTCAATCCGCGACCTAGCTCGCCGAGTCACCCCGAGACTCGCCGAGTCCAACAACTCTGAGTCCTCTCGCACACAACTCACCGAGTCAACCCTTGACTCACCGATTCTCGACTCAACCAGAGAATATCGGAACTCTTCGACAAGACTCGCCGAGTCCAAGAACAGACTCGCCGATTCTATGACTATCTTCAACCTACTCGCCGAGTTGTTCATACAACTCGCCGAGTTCCAGGCCATCTTCATCCAACTCGCCGAGTTGTTCTTCCAACTCGTCGAGTTCCAACTCATCTTCAAGCAACTCGTCGAGTACACCCATGTGACTCGCCGAGTTCCACCGGTCTGAATCCATTCCGAAGCATTCCAGGCCATGCAATTGCTCCAAAACATAGATCTAGCCTCCTACAACTCATCCATCACGTAAAGTGGCAAACTTTATGTGAATCCAAAGAGATCTATGCATTTTGCACATTAGGGCCAAGGTTTGGGACAAGATAGCTTCATCCAACACTCAACACAGGGACTTTCATGCATTCTAACTCTTCTCCATCCCAGATCTGAGGTAGCAACCTCAGATCTAGCCTCTAAACTCCAATACATCCAAAGGATATGATCTCAACACCCCCAAAATGAAGAATCTTGACAATAGCAGCTCAAACAATGGAAAGATACCTCAAAAGGAAGCTCCAGGAGAAGATTATCCCGAATCCTTGCAAAGCCCTTTGATCCAAGCCTCTTCTTCTTTGGAATCTCTTCAACAACCACCTCTTCAATCTCCAAATTGCTCAACAATGGTGCTTCTCCACGGTTTTAGGGTTTCTGGAACTTAAGGGGGAACAAAGAGGCTGGGAGGAAAACATAATGATCTTTATATAGGGCTCAACCCCGAGAATTAGGGTTTTCTCCACTCAACGCCTACTCGCCGAGTCCATCTTACTGACTCGCCGAGTCGGCTACTTAACACGCAACCCAGTCGCGACTCTACTCGCCGAGTCCACCCATGGACTCACCGAATCACTCATTCCCAATTACTCTTTTAGCCCTTCCACTCTACTCTTAATATTTCGGGATGTTACAATTCTCCCCGACTTAAATTAGGCTTCGTCCTCGAAGCCTACAACAATTCAGTCCAAAAGATACTCCCACAATGCGCCACCTGGCCTGAACCTGGCCAAGTCCCTCAAGGTATTTCCATCAAAACTCGAACACACTTTCCCCTCCTTCACGGTGTCCTGACCACCGTCTCGAACCAGGCACCGACTGTACCCCTGATCATCATTCTCAATAACTGAGAATTACCCAAGAGGCAACTCTGCTCCAAATCTCGACAAGCACTCGACCCATAAGGGTTAGAAATCCATGAACCATCGGATCCCCGATCCGAATACCACTCTATCCATTCCGGGACGACTGAGATACCCATTCTCAATCTCAGAGCAACTCTCATGAGTTCTCCCCTTGCAATCACATATGCATGCCGAACTTTCTCCAGCACCCTCAGGTTGGGAAAACCTGATACACTGATGATATCCTCCAACATCCCCCAGGATGAACCACTAATACATATCCAATACCCTGATCAGAATCACACTGAGAGCCCAAGGCCCTCTTCCTGTATCCCTTCCGAGTCTCTTGGCTCTACATCTGCGGAATTCCTCCGCAATCCCAGCAGACATCCCAAACCGGATGGGCTTCTAATCCACTGCCGCAAATACTCTGCTCAAAAACCATACTCGAATTACTCTAATCATAATTCTGCTCTGCCGCTTTCACTTTCGTGAACTTGCACTCCCTCTCGGAGTTACACACCTCTCTTACTTCCTCTCCCAAGGAATCCACTTGGCCATATTGCTACTCCAACAAGTGCCACGGTGCTCGCCCAACGCTACACCACCCCTTGCGTATCCGCTATCCATCCAACGCATATACTCTGACTCTCGTCGCAGGGACTCTCAAGCCCATGCACTACCTCCAATAATCAAGATCACTACCCGGGGCCAGACCTTTTAATGAAATCACACTGCAACATACACAAACCATATTCTCAAACTGATCCAACAATACCTACAGAGTCTTCAGCATGACTGGACCGCCTCATCAGGCCTTCAGCCATCCGGACCACTCTCTCAGAACCTTCAGCCAATCTGGACCGCTCTCAGTGCCTTCAGTTTGGCTGGACCGTTCTCTGAGCCTTCGGTCTGACTGGTACACCTTCCGGCCTTCAGTCTATCCGGACCGCTCAACTAGCATTCAACATTCTGAGCTATCCCCCTCGGAAATCCTCCCGTGCATACTGTTCTAGCCCTCAAGGGGTTCCGAACTCTAACTCCATCATACCTACTTGATCCCAGCCTGCTCCCAGGCCCTCCACAATCAAATGCCCTAGGTCTGTATCCCGCCCCGCATGCTCGATACTCACTCCTATCAACCTATACTCTGGGCTGACAGATCACTTGCTGAATCCCAACAGCTAAGCACTTTCGATTACTCATCGATCTCCCGGAGAATTTTCCAATTCTCCCCCACTTGGGCACTAACTATCAACCACCGGTCGCCATCACCGACCTCCAAGAGCAACTCTTCCACAAAGAAAACACTTACACGCGGACTGCTTCCGACAAGCATAAACAACCTCAACGAGATCTCACATCACCACTGATCAACCTGCTCTAAAGAAACCCAATCTGCATCTAACTACTCCTCAGAAAGCAGATGCTACCCGGCCTGCAACCCAATGCCGGGTTTCCACTAATAATCCTCATGAATGATAACCAACGGAATTCCCAAAACCATAACCCATAACCAAAACCACAAACCGCAAAATGACGAATACCACATCAAAACCAAACAGAATACCAGCTCATAAACATTACACCACAATAATCACAAGATAACAAGATATCAAGAAAGAAACATACCCGCAGCTGCATCCGGTACTGCTCTGACCTCCTCTGCCGCAAGCTGATAAGCACGACCCTGGGCCCTCAGGGGCTCTGCTCCACCCTGACCTCCACCTGTGATCCTTAAAGTGGCCGGTGCTGGAGCCTGCACCGATCCTGCAGCAACCTGTGGACAGTTGGCCCTCAAATGTCCAACCTGATGACAATGATAGCAAATCCTCAAATCCCGAACTGGCGCTGACTGCCGACAATCCCTCGCATAGTGCCCCTCCTTTCCGCACTTGCGGCATGCACCACCGAACCTACAAACCCCGGTGTGACCCCTCCCACACTTCCCACAAGTGTGACTGCTCAGATCCCCCACTCTAACATCAACGGTCTTGGACCGCTTCAGTGCCGGCTGCGACTACACCGGAGCCTGCCTCAGCTGGCGCAACTGCAACTCAATCTCTAACTCACGCCGCCTAGCGGCCTCCTGCAACTCCAACAAGGTCTCACACCTCTGTGCAGACACAAACTGCCTGATGTCCCTCTTGAGCATGCTCAGATATCGAGACATCTGAGCCTGGTCCGAAGCGAACTCCAGGCAAAACATCGCCCTCTCAGTGAACATCCTGGTGATCTCAGTCACCGACTCCGAATCCTGCTTCAGCTCAAGGAACTCCTGAGCCAATCTCTCCCTCTCAACTTGTAGAACATAACGAGTGCTGAACATCTCTCGGAACTGATCCCACGAAACCGCAGCCATCTGCGCATCCGAATATGACCCCGTGGTCAATCTCCACCAATCCTTCGCCCCGAGCCTCAACAGGTTCAGAGCACACCTCACCCTCTGATCAGAAGGGCATGAACACGTGAAGAAACACCCCTCCACGTCTGATAACCATCTCATAGCAACGATCGGGTCCTGAACTCCATCGAAGGTGGGAGGCTTCGTCTTATCAAAGTCCCGATACTGAAAACCCCTACTAGCTCCTCCCTTTGCCGTTGCTACAGCCGCCATAGCCGCCGCGGCAGCCGTCTCAGTGAGAGCTGCATAGCGCTCATCAAAATACTCAACCATGGCGGTCTTAATCGACCCAAACAGCTCTGGCAACTCAGCCCGGAACAACTCAGCAATCTCATCACGCAGGATCTCACGAATCCTCACATCCAACTCGCTCGTGCTCATCTGACCGATAACCTCGGGCGGCACCGATCCGCCCGGAACTCTCTCTCCAGCTCCCGATCCTGATCCGGATCCACTCTCATCATGCCTCGGAATCTCCATACTGAAAAACACCACACAAAATCTCAGACTCTTCCCATAATCCTGGGATCCAGCTCTCTCAACCCAACCCTAGAGGTCATGGTTTCCCTGATACGCGTATGGGTCCTGTGCTTTCAGTAGTACGGGCCCATACTACCTTCCACACCTACCCATATTTGTATGAAATACTACCACAACACCCTAGTGAAAACATGCATAATAACTCTCAACCCTCACCACTAGAGGAACTCTGAAAATCTCCCACAAGGAAACCCTAGGCTACAGGCATCACAAATCAGGCAACATTATCATGAAATCCTGAAGATCCCTAGCCTAACACTAGCATGCTGTTCTATCAAAGCTCAAAAACAAATAATATGCATGGTATTTTGGGTTTACTTACTGGCTTCGGCTGATCGTACCTCCGCGTCCTCCCTTACTCATTTTGAAAACCATTTTAAATACTCTTTTGAAGACTCTCCTCGATTTGAGACTGGAGTCACACGAATGTTCCTCCAATTCACTCAAACCAAGGCTCTGATACCAACTTGTAACAACCGAAAAATACAACCAATTTTAAATTTTCAAAAACATCTCGATTCCATTAAATCTTTACAAAAAGGTTTTCAATACAAAACATTTAACGTGTTCCCAGAATCACAACTCTACAATCATGAGGAGCGGTACGATCACGCCTTCGCCTTGCCACAGTCTCCTGAAGAACCTGAAAAACATGAAACCACAACTGTAAGCCCGAAAGCTTAGTGAGATATCCCCAAAATACCAACCACAAATACCATACACGCATAACATGCCATCACATATCCGATCACAGAACAGCCATGCACTTCGGGTCTACTATGTGACTGGTCCGCCGCACCGGCCTACAGTCCACCTAGTCCACCCTCTGAGACTATCCATATACATCGAGTCTGCAGTGTGATTGGTCCGCCCGTTCCCGGGCCTTCAATCTATCTGGTCCACTCACCGAGCCTCGACACGTCTGGTCCGCCCTTTCGGGGCCTACAGCCTATCCGGACCGCTCGCTGGGCCTTCGGGACAACCGGTCCGCCCTGGGTATCTTGGCCTACAGCACGTAGCAGGACCCGCCTCAACCCAACTCCAGTCCAAACAACCATGTGCACATATACATACAATCATATAGCAATTCACAGTCAACAAGCAGATCAAACAGATCACATAGCATATCATCATCCTAATCAGGATACCGACCTTACAGGTCACTAGCATAGCATCACCCTATCTCTCAGGATATCGATCTCAAACAGGTCTCTATATACCATCCTAGCTCCCAGGATGCAAACATAACATAGCAACAACATAACAACAACTACCCGGATCTCAATCCGATAAGGGCCGACCTTGGTGCCTTAGACCCTGTTGATATAGTGAGGATAACTCACCTCGAACTGCCGATTGAACAGATAACCCGAGCTGCTTTGATCACTGACACGATCTCCACCAATGCACTGAACTCAACACAATAATCAACAATTACAAAAATACCCCTGGAAACCACTAGTCAACCCTTGGTCAAAGACAAGGTCAAAGTCAACCCCTGACTGACCCTACTCGCCGAGTCAACCCGATGACTCGCCGAGTTCCCATACTCAGAACTTCACTCAATCCACGACCTAGCTCGCCGAGTCACCCCGAGACTCGCCGAGTCCAACAACTCTGAGTCCTCTCGCACACAACTCACCGAGTCAACCCTTGACTCACCGATTCTCGACTCAACCAGAGAATATCGGAACTCTTCGACAAGACTCGCCGAGTCCAAGAACAGACTCGCCGATTCTATGACTATCTTCAACCTACTCGCCGAGTTGTTCATACAACTCGCCGAGTTCCAGGCCATCTTCATCCAACTCGCCGAGTTGTTCTTCCAACTCGTCGAGTTCCAACTCATCTTCAAGCAACTCGTCGAGTACACCCATGTGACTCGCCGAGTTCCACCGGTCTGAATCCATTCCGAAGCATTCCAGGCCATGCAATTGCTCCAAAACATAGATCTAGCCTCCTACAACTCATCCATCACGTAAAGTGGCAAACTTTATGTGAATCCAAAGAGATCTATGCATTTTGCACATTAGGGCCAAGGTTTGGGACAAGATAGCTTCATCCAACACTCAACACAGGGACTTTCATGCATTCTAACTCTTCTCCATCCCAGATCTGAGGTAGCAACCTCAGATCTAGCCTCTAAACTCCAATACATCCAAAGGATATGATCTCAACACCCCCAAAATGAAGAATCTTGACAATAGCAGCTCAAACAATGGAAAGATACCTCAAAAGGAAGCTCCAGGAGAAGATTATCCCGAATCCTTGCAAAGCCCTTTGATCCAAGCCTCTTCTTCTTTGGAATCTCTTCAACAACCACCTCTTCAATCTCCAAATTGCTCAACAATGGTGCTTCTCCACGGTTTTAGGGTTTCTGGAACTTAAGGGGGAACAAAGAGGCTGGGAGGAAAACATAATGATCTTTATATAGGGCTCAACCCCGAGAATTAGGGTTTTCTCCACTCAGCGCCTACTCGCCGAGTCCATCTTACTGATTCGCCGAGTCGGCTACTTAACACGCGGCCCAGTCGCGACTCTACTCGCCGAGTCCACCCATGGACTCGCCGAGTCACTCATTCCCAATTACTCTTTTAGCCCTTCCACTCTACTCTTAATATTTCGGGATGTTACATTTTTAATCCCATTGTATTTATAGTTAGTATATCTTTTATGGGTTGATATACTCAATTCACTATAAACAATGCTTTGATACCAATCTGTCACACCCCAAAACCGAGAACGGCGGAAACGTTCTAGGGCGAAGGACATCATGTAATGTATCACAACAAATGTAAAGTAGTAAAAAAGGACCAACATCGTCCATTGCATTAATAGTAAAAGTTTAATACATGTGTGTTCTTTCATAGTAATAAGACATTACAACAAGTAATCAAAATAAAAGACGAGTCTTGACTGCTCTGTCTTCGCAAAACCTAGTCATTGTACCTGTCTACTGGTGACCTGAGAATACAAGTTATTTTGAAAGTGTAATGGACGATGTTGTTGTTTGTTTACTACTTTACACTGTTATGATACTTCAAATGACATCCTCCACCCCTGAACATTTCCGCCGTTCTTGGTTTTAGGGTGTGACACAATACTCCACAACTTGGGAGAGGGATGACGTAACCCAAATTATAGAACATTTGAAGGTATGTGAATGACGATTCAGTAATTTTCCATCATGAAAATCGAAAAAGAGATTAGGTTTTAAATGTATTGAAAGACTCCTAGATCCTTTGAGATTCATTGAACTTTTCAATGGCATGTTTAAA
Source organism: Lactuca serriola (assembly GCF_051521515.1). Classification (NCBI taxonomy): domain Eukaryota; kingdom Viridiplantae; phylum Streptophyta; class Magnoliopsida; order Asterales; family Asteraceae; genus Lactuca; species Lactuca serriola. The sequence goes on from NC_136414.1 coordinate 180,971,042, forward strand.
TCTCGATATGCCCCTCGATTTGTGACTGGGATGCTGAGGATCACAAAACAAGGTGTGAATAACCATGCAAACTTACATGGTGCCCCCAATGTTACAGTTACCTATTCTATGTGTCGGTTAACCACACATGCTCCACCGAACTATGACAAACATTGAGTCAACCTTTGCAACCTTTGCTTAGAACCATTTAGTGTGCCGGTTAACCACTCACGCTCCGCTAACGTCTTCGCAAGGGTACAAAATGTAATTTCATGGAATTGAATCAATTCACTTTTACCTAAAGTAACTAAGATTGGGAATTTTTTGTAATACATTTAGTTACTTTATACTTCATTATACTTTTAATGGAAAGGGTTTACCCTATCCTACCCGTTCAACTAACGACCCTCCACCAATCAAGGAAGCGGTGGGTGAGAGTGGATACCCACTAAACGGCCATTTTATAGGCCATAACCTTATACCCCCCTTATAGATCGGCTTCGTGAATGAGGCCTACTAACTGTAAGACTAGACGTTTAAGTTATACACATACAATATTAAACTTTTAATGTTATATATAGTATAAAGGTGTATTTTACACTTTTAAAATACTATGTGGTCTAATTTAACAAATTACATTTTTAATTTAATTAAATGTAAACCATATCATTATGGATTTATTAACTCTCTTTTAATTATACACTTATTTAATTTAATAAAACCATAAGGGTGCGATTTGAACTTTTCAAAATTAGGGTTTTAGAATTTAACATTTTAAAATTAAACCTTTTAATCAAAATTTAAATTCCAAAACTTGAGGGCAAGTTTTGAAATATTTCAAAACATTAGGGTTTAAAATTTAAGTATTTCAACATTAAACTTTTAATCAAAAAATTTTAATTCCAAAACTTGAGGGCAAGTTTTGAAACTTTTCAAAACTATCTATTAGATCAAATTTGAAAAAATAATTAAATAATCATATAATTAATATTTATCACATAATTTGACCTAATCTATTTTCCTACAAGATAATTCAAATCAATTTACAAATAATCAATCTTTATCTTATAAAACAAGTAATTATCTAAAATTGACAATTATCCATTAATTTGATTAGAATATAAATTACCATAATGGAAAAATCTGATTTTAATTTGAAAAAACAATTTATGGTAATTATCCAAAGCAAATTAAGGCAAAATTTTCGAAATTATGCTATCAGACTGAATTCACAAGGTGAACAAACTGTGTTCACGACATGAGTATGGATTAATTCGAAAATCTCCTGTCAGATTGAATTCACGAGGTGAATACACTGTGTTCACGACGTGAATCAGGTCAGATTCGAAATTTGCAAATTTTCAGCATTGAAAATTTAATTTTGCATCAAATACAATAGAAACTCATCCTAGGCTCTGATACCACTGATGGGATTTGATCAAAACATCAATCTTATGGTGTACATGGAAACCCTAATGCTTGGATCTAGTTTTTCTAATTGTACATGCAATAAACTTCTAAGACTTGCAAACCCTAAATCTAGCATACCAATTTTGAATACAACATATGAAATTAGGGTTTAGATCTTACCTTGATTGTTATGTAGCAATAAAAATCATAAACCTTTTTGATCTTGACTCTTGAAAGCTTAGTGTCTCAAATGTTGCACCTCTAATGGTTCACAAACACCAAGAGTAAGAGGATGAAGAAGGAGAAGAGGAGAGACACCCAAAAACGTCTAGAAACACTAAGGAAACTCTTAGCCATGTTTTTGGTGCCTTAGGGGTCCTTAAATAGTGAGACTATTAGGGTTATCTAATAAGGAAACCCTCATTTGACTGCTTAGACCCTAAGCAGCCCATGGACTCCCACCTTAGAGGCCTTGGAAGATTTCTAATGGGTTTCCCCATAGAATTCGTCCACTCCTCTAATATGGAGTCCATTATCCCAATATTCAAATATCACACATTTTATAGTTCTAGTCCCCTAAGTTTAATTAATCTCTTTTAGCCACAAAATTGATTCTTAAATAATTATTGACTAATATTAATTAAACAATATGATTTCTCATTTAATATATGATTCTCATAATATATTAATAAATCATAATTAATCCTCTCTCTCTCTCCATAATTCATCCTATCAATTTGCTTTGGTGAAGGCAACCCAAAAGGAACATCCACCATCGGGTTAAGTGCATACCAAAATAGTTATGGACTTAGACACTAATCCAACATGTATTATTTAAGTATTATGTGTTTATTGTTTAATTGTGTGATTTAAATGAATTAAAGATAAAAATAAGCAATAAAATAAAATATTAGATAAGCCTGATATCTATGAAGGAAGTTATAGTGGTCGTTACAAGGTTTCTGAAAATATAAAGAGTGTCGAAATCTGAGTTATAACGAAGGAGTTATGACCTGTCGAAGTTTCGCGACAGAACCGGTACGACACTGCGTGACGTAAATAGTGAATTTATGATAGAGCGATATTTAGCCTTAGTGATCTAAACAAAAATTGTAGAATACGTTAAACCGTGAGCGTGCATAGAAAGAACGTCGAAATCTGACTTCGTATGAGGAAGTTATGATTTTTCGAAGTTTCGACTTAGTAGTATGCAGCCCAAAGTTCGAAAATAAGATCAAGTGGTTTCTAGCCGGAATAATCTAAACGAGAATCGAATATCTCATCGATAGTAGTCCAAAGGTAAAAAGACAGACGAAAACGGACGTCAGATGAAGAAGTTATGAATTTCTAATGGAGTTTTCCTGTCCCGGCCTACTAAAATAATATAATAACAATAATATCAAAATTAGTCGACGGAGTGTAAAAGAGAGTTGTAGCGCATAATCTCACCTACGCGTGGATATAAAGAACGTCAAAAACGGAGATTGTATACAAGAGTTATGATTTTTTGAAGTTCGAGGCACACATCCCAAAGAGGGAACGCCCCGCGTTCAATTGGGGAACGCCCCACGTTCAGTGCTTGGCTCTGGATTGGCCACGTCGATGCTGACTCAACTGATAAGGGATAGGATTGGAACCCCACTCCTACGCGCTGCGTTCAAAGGGAACGCGCAGTGTTCAGAGAACGCCCTGCGTTCGAGACCAACTCCAACCCTATAAATAGATGTCGTGGGCTGCTGAGTTTTAGTGCTCAAAATTTTCTCTCTCCCTCGTTATTGCGTCGTTTTGCGTGCAAGTTATACCCTGAAGCCCCAGTATCATTCCCGAGACCTGAAGCAAGTCCCAAAGCCCCAAAGATCCTGAGAAATAGAGTTGTCGAGCCGAAACTATGATTGCGAGAATCCTGGTTTTTGGAAGATATCCCGGTTTCATAGAAAATTATTATTTTAAGAGCTGTAGTGTTGTCCGAGCATCGTCTTATCAAGTGAGTGTGTAGTCGCTTTCTTCTAACACATTGATATGAATTATTTCTCTATAAAATACGTGTTACGTGTTTATATATTATTTGTTATTTGGAATGGATATTGAATGAATATATTATACAAGTTTTAAGTTGTATATATATATATATATATATATATATATATATATATATATATATATATATATATATATATATTTCTATCTACAAAAAAATGTTGGGTAAAGCATGGGTAGATAGTTGATGTGTGATGAAATAAAAATGATGAGAGGCCTCGATGTTGTTGTTGATCTAGTCATCTAGCAGAGTATGGATGACAACCACAGACTCTTTCTTGACAGTCCAGTAGAACGCTGGCAGGTTCATAACCTGTAGGTGTTGTGAACGATGTGTTCATCGGTGTACTCTATCCCCCTCATGGTTGCCTTTAGGACATCTATTGTCGAGGAAACCCCTTTTCAGTAATGTCCATCCCGATGAAAATCCTAGATTAGGTCCCTCGTAATAGTTGTTGTCATAGGGACATAAGGTGAGGATAACGGGAATGGGTAATCGGGTTATTGTTGGTTGGTGAAATGAAATATAATTATTTATTGTGGGTTGAAAACCCTATATGCTCCCCAGGCTCCCAAACCTGACCCACTCAGTTTTATTTGTATTACAGGTAGTGGTGCTAGAGCATAAGTTGGACAACTTGTGAAGATATTTTGTTTATAGGCCAGTAGTTATGTATAACTGTTGTAAGGCTTATAATATGTCGTTTATGCTTTTGAGTCTGTATCGGAACATGACATCCCGAGTTTTGATATATAATGAAAATGCATTTCTTTAAGGAATGCTTTGATAAATTTTATTTATCATATTTTGTTTTGGGAACAAATTCCGTAACTCTTTTAAATCAAAGGATTACTCTGAAAATTATTTTAAAAGCATAAATTAAATCGGTCTTTTCTGGCCGTGATTTTGGGGATGTCACAGTTGGTATCTGAGCATCAGTTTAAGCGAACTAGGAATTTGTAGAATTTCTAGACATAAACTTAGAATGCTAAGTGAAGATTGTGAGATGAGTGTTTGTCGTATTTTAGACACAAGAACTAGTTTATTTTAGGAAAGTTGCCTAAAATGCTTTTTTGTGATAAATGTTATTTGATTGCCATATGTGATAATATTTGTTCGGATCTATGGTTTGTTGCTAACCGGATCTGGAAACCTTATGTGTTTAGGATTTTAAGCATATGATTATGGTATTAGAACAAGCATGTAAACGTTTCGGAGTGATAAGGACGATTTATTTGTCTATCATGGATGAGGATCTAATTTCACCTTATTCGGTATATAGATCAAAAATGGTAAGAACCAAAAGTGGCGTTGGAAACGTAGAGGAAAACAGGATTCAACCCCATGTGATTGAGAGACTACCTGTTGTAGCAGCGGCACCTGAGCCAATGAAAATGGTTGGGGTACAAACGATGATCCAAATGATATTGGATCGTCATATGGAAGAAACGAGACGTCTGCTTCGGTAGAATCATGAAGAGCTTTCAATGCCGATCGAACAACCCGAGTTGAATGAAGGGCATTCGGAAGGAGGAACTTCAGTGGGACTGTTGGTCAAGCCAACCCACCGATTTTTAGGCAAGTCAACCAGGATAGAGGAAATGATGGGCGTGGGTGCAAGTACAAGGATTTCATGGCATCCAAGCCACCATGTCTATCCGGAAGCCCGATGTCGAAGGAAGTTATAAACTGGATCTCCGAAATGGAGATAATGTTCGAGATTTGTGAATGCAACAACAGACAGAAGACCGCTCTTGCGATCCCTCTGTTAAAATCTGGCATGTTGAGTTGGTGGAAGCTATTAGATGACTTCTATGCCCAAGGGAGAAGTGAGCAAAATGTGTTGGGAAGACTTTGTGGTGGAACTCAAATTGCAATACTGCTCCGAGCAGGACCTTCTGGAAATCAATAATGAGTTTCAGAAATTGAAGAAGGGAAAAAATGAGCGTTACTGAATACACTGCTAGTTTCACAGAAAAGATGAAGCATATCCCAATTTAGTTCCAACTGAACTCGCTAAGGTCAACAAGTTTTCCCTCGGACTACCAGCGGACTATGGTCCAAGGGTTAAGCAAGCAACCACATTGAAAGCCGCCATCTGGGTTGCTAGAAATGTTGAGACCCAAATAAGGGAGAAAGGTCTGGAGAGGCCAGAGGTTGGAGGTAAAAGGAGGTTCGACGGACCCTCAGGGTCCAGCAAAAAGGGTAAGTTCTTGAAGTCTAGTTCGAGAGGGGGTGGAAGAGGCGAAGCAAAATTGTGCGACAAATGCAAGAAGAAGCATCTTGGGAAATGTGGCGGGGAAGCCACATGCTTCAAATGTGAAAAGCCAGGGCACTATGCCAACGAATGCACCCTTACCAAGAAACTCTGCTATGGGTGTGGTGAGGAGGGGCACATCTAGAGGGATTTTCCGAAAAAGAAGGAGGCAACGAAACCCAATATTCCGCCAAAGTCGAAGGCGAGAGCCTTTCAAATGACACTTGAGGATGCTAAAGATTAAGCTGATGTCGCTTCAGGTACCTTTCTCGTAAACAAATTGCTTGCCCAAATTTTATTTGATTCTGGAGCCAACTACTCCTTTATTTCGCATGAATTTGGTAGAAAACTAGCTTTGCCTGTCAATAGACTAGATAATGCTTTATTAGTCGAAGTTGCTAGTGGAAAGTTTGTACCTATTAGCCATCGTATGAAAAACATCTTAATTGACTTGAATGGGAATAAGTTCCATGAAGAATTATTGCCTATCGAACTAATCGGTTTCGACATCGTGCTGGGGATGGATTGGCTTAGTGCCAATGATGCCGAAATACTGTGCAAGAAGAAGATTGTAAAAGTAAACCCACCAGGGAAAGAGTCATTTATGGTGTATGGGGACAAACACAGAGTAAATTCTGGAATCATTTCTCTAATGAAAGCCATAAAGTGTATGGCCAAAGGATGTACATCATATTTGGCATTCATGATCGATGCTAAGAAGGAGAAAAAGGAGATGCAGAGCATTCCTGTCGTGTGTGATTATCCGGAAGTATTTCCCGAAGATCTTCCCAGATTACCGCTTGATAGACAAGTAGAGTTCAGATTAGACTTGTTATCAGGGACGACACCAATAGTAAAGACACCTTACTGATTAGCACCGACGGATATGAAGGAGCTGATGATGCAACTTCAGGAGTTATTAGACAAAGTTTTCATAAGACCTAGTTCATCACCCTGGGGAGCTCCAATGTTATTCGTGAAAAAGAAAGACGGGAGTATGAGAATGTGCATTGATTACAGAGAGCTGAATAAGGCAACAATAAAGAATAGATATCCGTTGCCGAGGATTGATGACATGTTCGATCAACTACAAGGTTCAAGCTATTTTTCAAAGATCGACCTAAGGTCAGGATATCATCAACTAAAAGTAAGAGAGCATGATATCAAGAAGACTGCATTCAAAACACGATATGGACACTACGAGTTTTTGGTAATGTCGTTTGGACTAACCAATGCTCCAGCAGCATTCATGGATTTAATGAATAGAGTTTGTAATCCGTTCCTTGATAAATCTTTGATAGTGTTCATAGATGACATTCTGGTTTACTCGAAAAGCCAAGAGGAGCATGGCTGACACTTGCGAGAAGTGTTGGAAGTCTTGAAGAAGGAGAAGTTGTATGCAAAGTTCTCCAAATGTGATTTTTGGATTCAAGAAGTCCAATTCTTGGGTCACGTGGTCAACCAAGAAGGGATAATGGTTGATCCAACAAAGATTGAAGATGTGATGAAGTGGGAGCAACCGAAAATTCCCATGGGGATCCGAAGCTTTTCAGGATTAGCTGGATATTACCGAAGGTTTATCCAAGGCTTTTCTTCGATCGCTACTCCATTAACAACTTTGACTCACAAAGGAGCTACTTATGCTTGGAGTGATAAACACAACGAAGCATTCGAGCTACTAAAGAAAAAGTTATGTGGAGCACCGATTCTTTCTCTACCCGATGGAGTTAAAGACATCGCTTTGTATAACGATGCGTCTAGTGTTGGGCTGGGTTGTGTTTTGACCCAAAGAGAAAAGGTGATAGAATGTGTGTCTCGAAAGCTGAAGGAGCATGAAAAGAACTACCCTACTCACGATCTGGAGTTGGCAGCGGTAGTTTTCGCTCTGAAGATATGGAGGCATTACCTCTATGGCTTGAAGTGAAAACTTTTCACTGATCATAAGAGTCTCCAATATCTCTTTAATCAGAAAGAATTAAATATGACGCAACGAAGTTGGCTAGAGTTACTTAAAGACTACGACTGTGAAATACTTTACCACCCCGGTAAAGCAAATGTTGTCGCTGATGCTCTCAGTCGGAAAGTCAATCTTGAAAGAAAAAGGCCAAGAGTGTTAAGAATAGAAGTTGTATCGACAATTGTGGAGAGTATAAAGAAAGCTCAAGAAGAAGCTTCTGAGAAGAATGACCGAAAGGGAGAACATTTGGGCAAAACATTAGTGTTCGGTGTAAACAGTCACGGACTGAAGGTATTCCAAGATCGAATTTGAGTGCCTAAGTCAAGAGGAGTAAGAGATCTTCTGATGGAAGAAGCTCACAAAACCTTGTACTCGATTCATCCCAGTAGCACTAAAATGTATAGGTACCTGAAACCCTATTACTGGTGGTCGACGATGAAGCTTGATATTGCAAAGTATGTGGCAGAGTGTGTGACATGTGCACGGGTCAAGGCACAACATCAGAAACCATACGGGAGTTTAGAACCTTTACCTGTGCCTATGGGTAAATAGGAAGACATTGCTATAGATTTTGTCACTAAACTACCTAGAACAAAGAATGGTCACGACATGATTTGGGTGGTCGTTGATCACTTCACTAAGAGTGCACATTTCATAGCAGCCAATGGGAAATGTTCTATGGATAAGCTTGTGAATTCTTACATGAAGGAAATTGTGAGGCTTCACGGTGTTCCGTTAACAATTGTGTCATCGTAACAGTCGTTTCACGTCGCGATTTTGGAGAAGTCTACAAGAGGAATTGGGTACCATGTTGTGTTTGAGTACAACTTACCAGCCACAGACTGATGGCCAGAGTGAACGAACGATACAAACGCTTGAAGATATGCTGAGAGCATGTACCCTGGAACTCCAAGGCATCTGGGATGAACATTTGTCTTTGGTAGAACTTTCCTACAATAATAGTTTCCACTCGAGCATAAAGATGGCACCTTATCAAGCTATGTATAGGCAAAAATGTCGTACGCCGTCTTGTTGGCTTGAGGCTGGGGAAAAGCAGCTTATGGGACCCGAGATAGTTCATCAAACTGCTGAAAAGTTGAAAATAATTAGGGAGAGAATGTTAGCAGCTCAGGATCATCAAAAGAGCTATGCTGATAACAAGCGAAGACCGATGAATTTTGAAGTTGGAGATTCGGTTTTGCTTAAAGTCTCAGCGTGGAAGGGATCACTTATACGATTTGGTAAAAGGGGAAAGTTAAGTCAAAGGTTTATTGTACCATTTAAAGTTCTTCAGAGGATTGGGAACCAAGCTTACAAGCTAGAATTAGCCGAAGAACTGAATGGAATTCATAACACTTTCCATGTGTGTTATGTGAGGAAGTTCACGGGAGAAGTTCCCGATATAATTCCAATTTCTGAATTAAGAATTGATGAGAACAAAAGGTTGATTGAAGAACTAGAGCCAATCGTTGACCGAAAGACTAAGAAGTTGCGACGTAAGATGGTCGAATTAGTGCTTGTCCGATGGAAACATGCGAATGGGCCAAATCTCACCTGGGAAACGAAGAGTGACATGATGAGTCGCTATCCGCATTTGTTTGTTGATGTGTGATTCCGGGGAAGGAATCATCCTAAGTTGGAGAGAATTGTAATGCCCGTGTTTCTAGGCTAGGCATTAATGATGATGTAATAGTCTAGGTTAACCTTTGTAACTCGTTTTGAAATAATAAGAATGTATTATTTAAGTATTATGTGTTTATTGCTTAATTGTGTGATTTTAATGAATTAAAGATAAAAGTAAGCGAAAAAATAAAATATTAGATAAGCCCGAACCGGTACGACACTGCGTGACGTAAATAGTGAATTTACGAGAGAGCGATATTTAGCGATAGAACTGGTACGACATTGCGTGACGTAAATAGTGAATTTATGATAGAGCGATATTTAGCGACAGAACCGGTACGAGGATTCCGAAAATATAAAGAATGCCGAAATCCGAGTTATAACGAAGGAGTTATGACCTCTCAAAGTTTCGCGACAGAACCGGTACGACACTGCGTGACGTAAATAGTGAATTTACAATAGAGCAATATTTAGCCTTAGTGATCTAAACAAAATTTGTAGAATACGTTAAACCGTGAGCGTGCATAGAAAGAACGTCAAAATCTGACTTTGTATGAGGAAGTTATGATTTTTCGAAGTTTCGACTTAGCAGTATGCAGCCCAAAGTTCGAATATGAGATCAAGTGGTTTCTAGCCAGAACAATCTAAACAAGAATCAAAGATCTCATCGATAGTAGTCCAACGGTAAAAAGACTAACGAAAACGGACGTCATATGAAGAAGTTATGAATTTCTAACGGAGTTTTCCTATCCCGGCCTACTAAAATAATATAATAAAAATAAAGTCAAAATTAGACAACGGAGTCTAAACGAGAGTTGTAGAGCATAATCTCACCTACGCATCGATATAAAGAACTTCAAAAACGGAGATCGTATGTGAGAGTTATGATTTTATGAAGTTCAAGGCACGTATCCTAAAGAGGGAACGCCCCGCGTTCAGTGCTTGGCTCTGGATTGGCCACGTCGATGCTGACTCAACAGATAAGGGATAGGATCGGAGCCCCTGTCCTACGCGTCGCGTTTGAACGGAATGCCTAACGTTCAAGACCAACTCCAACCCTATAAATAGATGTCGTGGGCTGGTGAGTTTTAGTGCTCAAATTCGTCTCTCTCACTCGTTATTGCCTTGTTTTGCGTGCAAGTTATACCCCGAAACCCAGATATCATTCCCAAGACCTGTTTGAGATTATGTTGGAGGATTCTGGGATATTATTAGTCATTATGTTGATTGTATGATATATGTTTCAGGTACTTCTCAGGATCACGGGAAGGTGTTGGCTTGATTTTACACGCCTGTTCGAGATTATGTTGGAGGATTCTGGGATATTATTAGTCATTACGTTGATTGTGTTTTGATAACTAATACATTTGTGGTTTTTTTGAAATGTGATACTGAGTTTTATGTGGTTTAAAAATGTAAAATTTGTTTGAAAGTTTACGATGTTACAAGAAAGTTGTACGATTAAATCTACCCACGAAAAAACCAATCGTCATTTATGATTACAAGTCGGAGAAAAACATAGAGTTTCCTTCCTTCCCTAAAAAAATCAAACGATGGATCATTGTGAACTTATCAACACACTATGATTAATCAACCTTGTGAAGGATTTAATCAAATGTGAGGGATTTGATCAAATGTGGAAGTTTAAGTGAAGACTTCTTCCCAAGAAATGAATGCTGGAATTTTAACAACAGAGGAATTTATGTTGTCGCTGAGTACGAACGTTAACTATGAATATCCATTCACAACCTACAGCTCAAATTCGAGAAATTTAACTCGAGACTTTGAGAGAAGAAAGGTTTCGCGAGCAAAGCTCTGTGAAGATTGGAGAATCAGGTCAAGCTTAGGGATGAAGGGACATGATACTCTATGACCCAAATTTGTACGCCTAAGTGCAGTGAACACAAGAGCATGGTCTTGGATGAAGCTCACAAATAAAAGGGTCCCATCCATCCAGGCTCTAACTAGATATACTTAGATTTGAAAGAATTGAAGTGATGAACATGCAGGAAAGCGAAGATTACCATTTGAATGGACAAATAACAAACTTGTACCAAATGCAGAATGTTAGAAATAGTCAAGACTAGAGTAACGATAAAGAAATACCCTAGTAAAAGTGGGAATCAATGTCAATGGACTTCATACAAAAGCTACCCAAGAAATCTAAAGGTTTCTAATTCGATTTAGGTAGTGGTCCACAGGTTGACTTTGTCCGCCCACTTCCCGCGAATCTAAGAACCATGCGAAACGAAAAAGCTGACCAGTATTTTCCAAAGAAATCGTCAGACTGCACGAGGTGCCGATATCTATCATCTCTCACTAAGATAGTAGATTCACCTAGTAATCCTGATAGACATTAAAAATCCTTGAGTGCGTGCTTAGGCAAAAGCATATCTATTCATCCCCAATGATTAGACCGAATGAACCATCCCGACTTGAGTTATATGTTCTAAAACTGTATGATAGACTATAATATGTCATAAGGTACTCATTGTGGTTAATTGAGTTTTCTCATGATAATAATAGTTGTCACGCCAACATAAAGGCCATACCATTGAGTTTTTATATCAATGCGAGCGCCAATACTTGATATGTTGAACAAGGATTAAAGATGCCGATTTGAACAAAAAGCATGCATGTGATACGATGCATTTCGATCAAAGAATCACTCAAGAGATCGCATAAAATATTGTGTGAATCTAAGAACGATTTCCTACTGCACACGAACGACAAAAGAGTTAGGTGAACAGTAGATGTAAGCCTCTCGACTTCTAAATCAAAGACTGTGTAGATTTTAAACACCTACTCTTTTAGAGAAATGATTCGTCTTAGAGAACGAGTCTAATTAAAGACTGTGATTCAAAGGACCTTAGAAATTCTTAATAGAACTTGGTCCTGATATTCATATCATTTTATCTCAAGGAATAAACAACATGCACGACACTTTTTAATATGCCAAATCACAAGGAATGTCGGCCCGTTGACACACTTGTTATCTCAGTTTCAATGACGTGAGCTAGGAAACCAAGCGAATATTTCATAATTGGGGAAGTACACGCAATAAAGCTGTATGTAAGATTTGATAACCTTAAAAGACTTGATTCGACCTTATTCCCTATTCCTTTCTTTTTGTGCGATTAGAATAGAGCCATCTGTTCAACCTAGTACTCAATCTCGAGTTACACGGCTTAAAATCGACTTAAGAAAGATCATGTATGGATGAAGCAAAACGTGAACACCACCAATTGTTTTATAATATTTTATCTACACGTTGAGTTTTGGGATGAAATTCTTTTCAACGGGGGGATAATGTAACAATTGATAAATTAGGCCAACTATTGACGGTCAATCACTATGAACATTACTTTAACTTAGACCTATTGTATGATATGTAAGTGTCTATTAACCAAGTTTAAATGTTATTATGCTTAACAACGATATATATATATATATATATATATATATATATATATATATATATATATATATATATATATATATATATATATATATATATATATATATATATATATACTTAAAACTTATGATTCTCATTCAAAACTATTTTGAAGAACCAGTTTGGTAAAAACTATAAAATTTCACCAATTCGAACATGAAACCTTAAATAATTAATCTCGACTGAGTTTCTATTATTGGTAATGCATTTCAAAAATGATATTAAAATCTAATACAATCGATGTGAATTTTAACGATGGAAATGGCACAATATTTATTTTAAAAATAATAATAAAATCAAAATCAAAATCAAAAAATGTATACAGCTATATATATATATATATATATATATATATATATATATATATATATATATACTAGGCATGTTTAAGGGTCGTGCTAAGCATGACCCATGGAGGGTATTTTGGGTATATCTTCACCATTGTCTGTATATTTTGATAATAACAAAATATTGACAGTGCAACATTATAAATGGGTAGATTTAATGTATAATGCCTGACAGAAAAAAGAAATAAAAAAATACATTGCTATCATACACAAATGAATGCAAGTGGAGTGCTAACTCCTACATTTAGGTAAACATACACTCCTTCCCGATTGATGAAAGAAAGAAAACCATGAGTATGAAAGTGATATTCTTTGGTGTTTTTTAAATTTGTGAAAGAGGAATAGAAGATACTTTATGAGATTAGATGGTATGCTCAAGTGGCATTTCAAATTAAGTTTTGGGTCTCCAGCCAGTGGCAAAACTTCATGCTGAAGGCTTAAAGTAATTCCTTGAACCCCTTATGTTTCTGATTTCTAGAAAAATGGTGGATTTTCATCATCTACAAAAACATTTAATATAATAAAAGAGATTAAGCGACCTCCAAAAAAACGTTTAAGATGATAATCTTAATGGTTTCGGTCAATAGGAGGATCTGTAGTCTATGGTTTCACAAAAATACGAACATGGATTAAAGTGTAACTATTAAAAATGAATTTTAAAATATAAAAATAAATTTTGTTGATCTTCTTAAATGAGAAAAACATCAGGGTTTCCGGATGTCGTTGATTAATTCGTCGCATGGGTTTTCTAGAGACTTCCTTGCACATTCAATACACTCAATTCCTCCATATAATATAAACATACATATACAACCAACTAATAATATGCGAATATATGAGTTATGTGGGTATATGATAATTTTCCAAAGCATTAAACAAATAATCATGTATATAAATTTAAAAGAACCAATAATACAGAAAGCATTAAACAAATACACAATCAACATGCCACATTTATACACACATGAATCAATAAGTACAATGCACTCTCAAAAACCTTCCAACATTTCCAAGTTAAACTTTCGGTCCCTCTCCCTTTTTCTTTGATTGACTGTCAAAGTCCTCCACTGGAGGAGCTCTTTCCGGTAAAAACAAAAGGGACAGCAGCCTCGTTTTCTTCTTCTCTTCCTATCAATCAAAGCAAATTAACAGCCCCTGAATACCATTGCTTCTGGTCCTTCTTTCTTCCCATCAAATTCACAACAGAGTGAATCCTTGCTTCCATTCCCTATTAAACACGAAAACCCAAACACCAAAGTTCATCCATTGCTGTCAACACACACACAAAAAAAAAAAAAAGGAAGAACGAAGGAGTTGCAGAAGCAGCCACATACATTTACCTGTGTATGAGTCGCTGCTGCCTTCAATTTCGTACCTCTCACCCGTGTTTTTGCCAGAACAAAAGAGAAACGAGGCAACAGAGCTGCCATCGTCGTCCGCTGCCCCCAACTTCATCCATTGTAGCCACCGGTTTTCTCCAGCTATCACCGGTGCCGCTTCCATCGACCACCGCTGAAACTTCTCGTCGGAACCCTTCCTTCCCACTGATCGAACCCCTCGCACCCTTGTCTTCCCCTTCAGTCGAGCAAAACCGCCGAAAACCTTATCTGCTTCGTAGCTATTGCTGCTTGCGATGCCTGGAATTCGCTCCCCGCAGCCGGACGAGAAGAGGGAAGCCTCGCTGCTTCACCCACCTTCCCCTTTGGCCTCGTTAAGCCCCCGGAGACTCCTTCCTCTTTGCGAATTAACCGACGAAGTCGCGCCTGCGAGACTTTCCGTTTCCTTGTCGCGGTCCTCGATTCGACTCCCTTCGTTCATCTGCTTCGTCGCCTTCGTTCCATCTACTGGAAGCCTTCGTGCATTCCCTTATTTACCCGATAAAAACAAGAGACCGGGAATTAAAAAGCCCTAACCCCTTTTGACTTCAAAAAAAAGACAAAATTATCCCACTGTTAAAATCTTTATTCGAAATCACTCACAAACCCCAAACTTTGATCCCATTTATTTAAAACAGCCCCTCCCATGGGATTTCTTAATGATACCAGTCCAATACTAAAACACTAAACCCGTTTAAACCATTTCAATCCCTTCCTTGAATTATTTTAACCAAAGCAATCATATTTTGGTTAATTAAATTACCCAACAACCCCAATGCTTAATATTTGTTACGAAACAGTTCCGATAGTATTTCAAAGCTTAAGAATTGTGGATTTGCGGTTTCTCACTACAAGTTTCTCAAAGAAACCGAATTCGTACGATTGGAACTCACGCTTCGATGGTGAGTTTCTACGGCCCATCTTTCACTGTTTTATATATATATATATATATATATATATATATATATATATATATATATATATATATATATATATTTGGGGGGGGGGGGGGGGGGGTGGACAGGGGGATACATGCATGTCTATTAAAGTCTTGATGATTTTCATGTTTTATACAAAAAATAGCATCATGGTCAAAAACTTATAAATAGCAATCTAAAATGTTATCAATCATTAATAAACTATACAAGTAAAGTAGATTGCTAAAAGATAATATGCTTAAAGTTTGTCGTGATTATTAATATGTATATTAAGATATTATGTAATCAAAAATATTATTCCACACATTTATCGCGCAAAAGAAAAATACATTGACGTACGTGGTGGAAAAACCAAGTTTTATGAAAATAGATAATTATTAGTTAAATTTATCAAATTTAACTTTTATTTTATATGATTGTGTAAAAATAAATGTCAAATGTATTAATATATTTTTATATTAACTATAAAAATTTAACTCGGTTTATTAAGTTATGGATCTTTATTGCAATAAATAATATGGTCAACTTCACGACTTAAGAGCCATTATTTGTGAAATATTATATAGTATTAATCATGTGAATTATTAATGCTATGGAAATTGTTGGTTTCAAATTGGTTGAAACCTCAAAAATATCATCCAGAACAGCCATTATGTTGTCCAAATTACATCATGACAAATAATAAAATCTGGAAATCCGTTAAGTCTTATGAATCCCGGATACTAAGAGACCTAAATCAAAATCATTCCTGAACATCAAAGAATTATATGTATTCAAGAGTCTTGTATCGGAAAGTTTAGGGTTAGGATACCTAGACATATTGTTAGGATCCATCATACCCACATGACGTTCTAATGAACTACGTTTGTTTCTAAAAGCTTTATGAGTTATGATCATTTCCTAAGTTGCATGGGCTACGTTTGTAATCTCACTAAGACCGTACATCTTAGCGGAAAGTCCTCTGAGTCATAACCATTAATTACTATGGAACAAGGAACGTCGAGTATAAGTTCAGGATCACACACTTATATGTGTTGACATCCCACCACCGGTTGCTAGCTACAACCATCGGCCGACGAGTCGATCTTGGGCGTTTGCATTTCCTTCTCTTATTTTTTCATCACGTCATCCAAAACATGGTGTAGGATTTCAACACAATCTTCCAGTGTTGGTGCATAGGTTTTCGTCACAGTTCGGTTATGACCTCATTTTAGACCCCCAAATGTACTGCTGTTAACATATAGGATTAAAATAGGATATATACGAAGATTTTTGTCCACTTATACTAGTTGAAAGAGACTTTATGTAGTGGGATAACTTGTTACTCATAACGATAAGTGTCAATACCAGAAACTAATTCAAATAATACTTAATTAATATCATGACACGACTGAATGAGGTTTATTAACCTACAATTAATAAGTCATCTATTTAAACCCTTTGTTTTTACACGAAAAAACACAATATTTAAATGGGAAGATTTTTCCCCATTGGTTAAGTGTCGGTTTCTAAATCAATTAAGATAATACTTAATTACTATCATGACAAAATTTTACAAAATCTATGAGGTTTCACATATAAACTATACAAATGTTTGTACAAGGTTTCAAGGGTAAATTTAGCTATCTTATGTTTTCACGAAGACTGATATGACTCTATTTTATATAAATTGGTATTCAAAATTCGTATATAAAAAGCATTTTAGTCATGAGAACTGTAACAATTTGTTATAAGTTTGATGTACTTATATATATATATTTAACAAATGGTGTATTTTTATATTTGAGCAGCGATATTTTTTTAATGATTACAAATACACTTTTAAAACTCTTTTGTTTTTATACTTTTGATTGAAAGGCACATATTTATAAAAACTGGTTAACTAGAGAATTGTTACAAAAACACTTTTGATTATAAAAGTACTTTGTGTCAAAACCTATAGAACCCACCAACAATTTTGTTGATGTATCTTAATGCATGTATTCTCAGGTTATTTAACAGTTTGCAAGGAAATGCATAGAATACCTCTCATTATTTTACTATATCATTATTGACACCAATATGTTAGGTGTGTGTAGCGATTTAACAATAGTCACTGTCAATGTAATTTCTATTTCGGTAATGATAGAAGATTATATTTGTATTGTTTAATGTATGCTCAATAATCGTGATTACTCATTTACGTCATGCACCCCAATGTTTCCGGTGGCGGTCGGGGTGTGACAGATTGGTATCAGAGCTATTGGCTATAGCAAACTAGTATGTCCTTATGAAAGCGAGATTATAGCCTAGGGCTTACTGTCTTAGGTTAGGTATATTCCTTAATCTACAAATAGAGGGTTATTCCTTATAACCTAGGGCTTACTCTCTAAGTTGATTGTATGTGGGTCAAAGCACAACTAGACGTAGACTGATCGCCTACATTTAATTATGGTTGGACCGATGCACAATCAAGTTTGGAGTCGGTTGTTGGTGGAATAAAATGCTTTGAATCCATAGTATTTAAAGAAAAATCACATTTGAAAACGCTTAACAATTCTCGAAAATTTTAATGAACACTTGCGAATACTTGGCGAATATTTACATCACATACACACGAAAATATTAGTATCATAAACATTAATCATGTCCAAAGTTTATCTTGGAATGCTAGTTTCTCGGCTAGGATAATCTATGAATACTTTAGTTAGACATCTCATGAATATCTTGAAAAAATACACACATTCATGAATCATTTCGAATTTGGATTATGTATTCAATCAATTTGTTTCTTTCTATTGTGAACCATCTGACTTATGTTTGAACCATCATTTTTTAAAATAAGGTCACCTACACTTTTAATGACGCAACCTTTACCTAGTGAAACTACTATACAAAAATCATAGACATTGACTCCGCTTATGCCACGACTTGAGAATAACTAATGAAGATGCTCATGGAAGTGAGATACAGAAATTAGAACAAGGAGTAGTTAAAGAAAGGCTTGTTTTGAAGATGGTGACACTGCCAAAGACTGAAGAACCAGGAAGTGACAAATCGAGACAGAGTAATCGTGATCGGAACAAGGAATGAAATCCAGGAAACATCAGTAGCAAAGGGTGCGTTTATCATTAACCACTCGTATGCTGAAGTATTTGAAATTCAAATATACGGAGAAATATTTGAGAACCCTAAACTTAAACCTAGTATGGGTCATGAACCTAGTAGCTTGGAGAAAATCTGTAGAGGTTAGACAGCTAGTGAACTGCCAAAAACCCACTTGCGAAATTATATTAAATTACGTCCTAACACCTACCAAATCATGTTTGTCATGTCAATCTCGTGTGTATGTCACCGAAAGTCTGATATCAATGTCAATATGAGACAATTTTTTTTGTGTCATGTCGAGTCGTTATACGACCCCTTTTAACTGACAAAGTAAGCATGAAAGATCGATTTTCAGTTAGAGACTCCATACAAATTCCGAGAGGAAGCTTTGACATTATCATAGGTATGAATCGACTACCTCCCCATTGTGTTTAGATCTGTACTACAAGAAATGTAACATCCCGAGACCATGTATATCTCAATAGCCCTTACTTTATTGTAGTTGTCAAGTTTTGCCCTTAATTGAGAGAAGGTGGTAGTTGCGTACGTAGGGCATATGCATGTGTATGCTCAGCATACTATTATGTGTGAATTAGATGCGGAAGCTACCTAGTACGGTGGGCTTAACAGAGGTTATGTCTGGTGTACTAGGCTCAAAGTGAAAACCCTAATTATGTGGTGTGTACCTATTTCAGGAACATTATGACCTCATTTTTGGCCACCATTTCCAGTCCTCAACTCCCCTAAAAACCCTAATGTATGTTTTCTTAGCTTGAGTTTCCATTTGAAGCTTTTAAGTGTTCTTTGTGGGATTCTTTGGGTAAAGAAGGAGCTTTGAAGAGAGTAGAGTTGGAGTCCAAGCTTTGGATCTGAATTTCCCTGTGGTTGGTGCATCATTTGGAGGTATCAAGCTCAAAGCTTTCTCATTGTTTTGATTTGTGCATATTGTGGTTCATTTTAGGGTTTATCTCCCAAAGCTTGAAGCTTTATGAGTTTGTTGAACTCTAGAGCCTAATATTTGTCCATTTAAGTGTCTCTAGTGGATTGGCCTCATAAAAATGGAATCTTGGACGTCAAGATCTCCCCATGCATGATATATGAGAACTTTTGTGAGTAAGGAGTGAGATTTTATGAGTTTTATATTTTTTCATCCATGCAAAGGCTTAAAGTCACAAACTTTATGAAGTATTAGCCTTTAGTGAGTCCATATTTGAGATTATAGCTATGGTCTTAACGAATTAAGACCAAGAGAATGGGAAAAGTAAGTTTGGGATGTACGCTGAGCGTACTCCCATATACACGCAACATAGCATCAATGTTTCCCGATGCATGCATGGAAAAGTAGTACACCCAGCGTGCGTGCTTGCTGTGACCCCAGAGGGTCTTCACTGAGACACATGATCGGAGGGTCCACGCCGAGCCGTGATACCGGAGGGTCCTCACCGAGACGCAAGACCGGAGGATCTATGTCGAGCTATAGCCATGAGAGGCTTATTATTTGTGTATGTGGTATTTTAGGGAACTTACTATGCTTCGTGCTTACCGTGTTGTGTGATATGTGTTACAGGTACTTCTCAGGATCTCGAGAAGGTGTCGGTTTGATTGTCACACCTGTTCGAGATTATGTAGGAGGATTCTAGGATATTATCAGTCATTATGTTGATTGTGTTTTGACAAGTGATACATTTGTGGTTTTTGTGAAATGTGATATTTAGTTTTATGTGGTTTAAAAATGAATAATTTGTTTTAAAATTTAGGGTGTTACAAGTTGGTATTAGAGCGTTGGTTTGAGGGATTCAAATGTACTCTTGGGTATGTCTGGACTCAAACTGAGGATTTGAGAAAAACTTTCTAAAAAGAAATGATTTTTCTAAAACAAGTAAGTGTTTTAAGGAGAAAACGAGGCGGAGTAGTGTGTACAATCAGCCAGAGCCCAAAGGGTGATTTCCTAAAATAACATTACTTGTTATATTATGAGATACTTATGAGATATTAGAACTGCATGCTAGAGGACAGGCTAGGTATTTTATAAATTAGGGCTAGAGTTGCCTGATTCATGATGCCTTAGCCTAGGGTATGCTATTGATTGATTTTGTCTGCTATTTGCTCTGTGTGTGTACTAAGTAGGGAGAAACATAACATGAATCTTTTAGAGAGAGTTCTAAGTAATCTAGGAGAGATACCTAGATGAACATTGAGGAATCTACTGAAAGAGTAGTTTGATATCCGTGAAGGGTAGAGTACTTTGAATTAGGATCCTAGGAGGAGGACTTGGGACGACTACAGGTTGGTGTGGAATGTAGTATTGGGCCTGTACTACTGAAAGCACCGGATCTGTAATGCAACCCAAGTAAAAAATTTAGGATGTTAAGGAGTGTGTAGGGGTGGGTAACCGAGTGTGTGTGTTGATCTAGTCTCTGATGATTTTATGTTTACGTTTCAGTGACACCATGATGATTACCCACAACAACCCCGGGAGCAGTAGTACCAGTGACGAGGAGATCCGCATGATCATTCATGAGGAGGTGGAAGAAGCTATCAGAGAGGCAATACAGGAGATGTTCGGGTCTATTAAGACCATGTTGATTGAGACATTCGATGAGCAATATGCTACTGTCACGGAGGATGCTGCTGCCGCATCCACCGCGACCATAGCTGCTGCCAGGCCACAGGAGGGTGACTCATTGTTGTTCTGTGAGTTCAACAACACGAAGCCACCAGAGTTTGATGGGATGCAGGACCCGATTGCTTCCATGAGATGGATATCCGACATTGCGGGGGTGTTTCTATATGTGTTCATTCCCGAAGCATCTGAGAGTTCGGTATACACTGAACCAGCTTCGCTTGGGAGCGAAGGAGTGGTGGAAGTTTGTGATGACAAATTTTACCCCTACATATCATGTTGCAGTGACTTGGGAGAGGTTCACCAAGTTATTCATAGATGAGTATGTTACCCAGGTCAAAAGGGAACATTTGGCTCAAGAGTTTCTATCTCTCAAGCAGAAGACAGAGTCAGTGACAGAGATTACGAGGATGTTTTATGAGAGGGCGTCGTTTTGCCCTAAGCACGTATCTACTGAGCAGGCACGTGTGAGCAGGTATTTGAGCATCTTGAGGAGGGATATTCGGGACTTCGTGGTGAGCTCTTCTTATCGGACACTGGCTGAGCTGCAGGCCAATGCTAGGAGGAGAGAAATTGAGATGGAGATTCAGACCAGAGAGGAAGGAGAGCAGAAGGGGAGGGATAGGAGACCAGTGCAATCGTAGCCAACGACGAAGCGGGCTAAGCCCGCTGATTCGAGAGCTAGAGGCCAGAAGGGCCGCACTTGTGGCAATTACGGCAAGAGTCATGAGGGGTCTTGCCGAGCATGGATTTGCTATAAATATGGCAAGGAGGGGCATATGGCGAGGGACTGCCCCAAGGGATTTTTGGTTTGCTTTCACTACAACCAGACATGCCACCAGAAGGCCTAGTGTCCCCAACTCACTCAAGGATCAGCCCAGGCTTCTTCCCATGTTGCTTTACGTGTTACTGATGGTCGGCCAGGGAAGGCCAAGCCTCCGAGGGCTCGTGGGAGATCATTTCAGCTAACTGCGTAGGAGGTTCGCACAGCGCCTGATGTTGTTGTTGGTATATATCTCCATACTAATGTTATTTTGAGATTTGTTTATGCTTATACTGTGTTATATATACGTACTTTTCTTATGATTTATGTGCCTACCTTGGTGTTCTTTGACTCGGGTGCAAGTCGATATTTCGTTTCTTTATCCTTTAGTCGTCACATTAGCGTCAGATGCAAGGCGTTGAGTTGGCCACTGAGGGTTTCTATAGCCGATGAGCATGTGATTTTTTCCACTGATGTATTTCGAGGACATGTATTAGAGATTTTCGGTGTTGAGTTCCCGATAGATCTTGTGCCGATAGCGATGGGTGTTGTTTGTGTCATAGTGGTCATGGACTGGTTGAGCCGATTTGGAGCTGTGATTGATTGTGAGCATCAGATAGTAACCGTACGAGACCCTAGTAGGGGAGTACTTACATTGTATGGAGAGGGGACCAGATCTGGATCAGCATTCTGCTCAGCCACCAGGGCAAAGCAGAGTTTACGATAGGGATGCATGGGCTCTTTAGCATATGTGATGGATATGAGGGTTGTCACTGAGAGGCCGAGTTCTATCTCCGATGTTCCGGTAGTGTGTGAGTTCCTGGATGTTTTTCCCGAGGAATTATAGGGTGTCCCTTCCAAAAGGCAAGTGGAGTTCCAGATCAATTTGATTCCGGGTGCGGCGCCTATTGCCAAGGCACCTTATCGCCTTGCGCCACCCGAGATGCAAGAGTTATCATCGCTTCTCCGGGAGCTGCTGGGGAAGGGTTTTATTAGACCGAGTATCGGATGTGTATCGACTATCGGGTGTTGAACAAGCTGACGATCAAGAACTGTTATCCACTACCGAGGATCGACGATTTAATTGATCAGTTGTAAGGGCGTCTTGGTTTTCCAAGATTGATTTGAGATCTAGGTATCATTAGATGAGAGTCTGCGAGGAGGATATTGAGAAGATAGCTTTTCGAACTCGTTATGGGCATTACGAGTTTTTGGTGATGCCTTTTGGACTAACCAATGCAACTGCAGTGTTCATGGACCTCATGAAACTGATGCGTCGGCCCATGTTAGATAGGTTGATGATTGTGTTCATCGATGACTTTTATGTGTACTCGAGGTCTAGGGAGTCGCATGAGGAGCACCTTCCGGAGATTCTTGGAGTATTGAGGATGGAGAGGCTTTATGCCAAATTCTCCAAGTGTGATTTCTGGTTACGAGAGGTCCAATTCTTGGGACATCTCGTTAATCAAAATGGGATTTTGGTCGACCCGGCCAAGATTGAGGCAGTTATACGATGGGAGGTTTCGAGATCCCCATCAGAGATCAGGAGTTTTATGGGCCTGGCAGGCTACTATTGGAGGTTTATCAAAGATTTCTCTAAGATTTCCGTTCCTGTCACCAGATTGACTAGGAAGGGTGTTACTTATGTTCGGGGGCCCGAGTAGCAAGCTTCATTCGAGACTCTTTTCCAGAGATTGTGCGAAGCTCCCGTGTTAGCCATTCCTGGGGGAGTAGAGCACTTCGTAGTATATTGTGATGCACCTATATCAGGGATGGGTGTCGTGTTGATGTAGAGGGGACACGTGATAGCATATGTATCGAGGCAGTTGAAGCCTTATGAGACGAGGTATCCCACCCACGATTTGGAGTTGGGGGCGGTGGTGTTCGCCCTCAAAATTTGGTGCCACGATCTTTATGGTGTCCGGTGTACCATATACACGGACCAGAAGATCATGAAGTACCTTATGGATCAGCCAAACCTGAATACGAGACGGAGGAGGTGGTTGGATGTAGAGAAGGACTATGACTGTGAGATTTTGTATCACCCTGGCAAGGCTAATGTGGAGCCGATGCCCTGAGTCATAGAGCAGTGAGTGCTCTGATCCAAGATGTGTGCATGAGGATGACGCTGATGACTCCAGTCTTAGATACCATCCGAGAGGCCCAGGTGGTGGTCATGAGACCAGAGAACCGTAAAAGAGAGCAGGTGATCGGCCCAGGTGATGGGCTACATTTGTAACCTCAGTAAGACCGTACATCTTAGCGGAAAGTCCTCTGAGTCATAACCATTAGTTAGTATGGAACGAGGAACGTCGAGTATAAGTTCAAGATCACATACTTATACGGGTTGACATCCCACCACCGGTTGCTAGCTACAACCATCGGCCGGCAAGTCGATCTTGGGCGTTGGCATTTCCTTCTCTTATTTTTTCATCACGTAATCAAAAACATGGTGTGGGATTTCAATACAATCTTCGAGTGTTGGTGGATAGGTTTTTGTCACATTTTGGTTATGACCTCATTCTAGACCCCCGGTGTACTGTTGTTAACATATAGGATTAAAATAGGATATATACAAAGATTTTTGTCCACTTATACTAGTTGAAAGAGACTTTATGTAGTGGGATAACTTGTTACTCATAATGATAAGTGTCAATACCAGAAACTAAGTCATATAATACTTAATTAATATCATGACACGACTGAACGAGATTTATTAACCTACAATTAATAAGTTATTTATACAAACACTTTGTTTTTACATGAAAACAAAATATTTAAATGGGAAGATTTTTCCCCATTGGTTAACTGTCGGTTTCTAAATCAATTAAGATAATTCTTAATTACTAGAATGACACAATTTTACAAAATCTACGAGGTTTCACATAAAAAATATACAAATGTTTGTACAAGGTTTCAAGGGTAAATTTAGCTATCTTATGTTTTCACGAAGAGTGATATGACTCTACTTTATATAAATTGGTATTCAAAATCCGTATATGAAAAGCATTTTGGTCATTAGAACTGTAACGATTTGTTATAAGTTTGATTTACTTATATATTCAACACATGGCGTATTTTTATATTTGAGCAACGATATTTTTTTAATGATTACAAATACACTTTTAAAACTCTTTTGATTTATACTTTTCATTGAAAGGCACATATTTATAAAAACTGGTTAACTAGGGAATTGTTACAAAAACACTTTTGATTATTAAAGTACATTGTGTCCAAACCTATAGAACTCACCAACAATTTTGTTGATGTATCTTAATACACGTATTCTCAGGTTATTTAACAGTTTGGAAGGAAATGCATAGAAAACTCCCCATTATTTTACTATATCATTATTAACACCAATATGTTAGGTGTGTGTAGCTATTTAACAATAGTCATTGTCAATGTAATTTCTATTTCGGTAATAATAGAAGATTAGATTTTTACTGTTTAATGTATGCTCAATAACTGTGATTACTCATTTACGTCGCACACTTTAGTGTTTCCGGTGGCGGTCGAGGTGTGACAGATTGGTATCAGAGCTATTGGCTATAACGAACTAGTATGTCCTTAGGAAAGCGAGACCATAGCCTAGGGCTTACTCTATTAGGTTAGGTATATTCCTTAACCTATAAATATAGGGTTATTCATATATAAACTCCAACCCTCGAATGCTAATACAATGCAAGGTTTTAGGTCAAACGCCTTAGCTAAGTTGATTGTATGTGGATCAAACCACAACTAGACGTAGACTGATCACCTACATTTAATTATGGTTGGAACGATGCATAATCAAGCTTGGATTCGGTTGTTGGTGGAATAAAATGCTTGGAATCCATAGTATTTAAATAAAAATCACGTTTGAAAACACTTAAAAACTCTAAAAAATTTTAATGAGCACTTGCGAATACTTAGCGAATATTTACATCACATACTCACGAAACTATAAGTATCATAAACATTAATCGTTTTCGAAGTTTATCTCGGAATGATAATTTCTCGGTTAGGATAATCTATGAATACTTTAGTTAGACATCTCATGAATATCTTGAAAAAATACACACATTCGTGAATAATTTCAAATTTGGATTATGTAGTCAATCAATCTATTTCTTTCTATTGTGAACCATCCGACTTATGTTTGAACCATCTATTTTTAAAATAAGGACACCTACACTTTTAAGGACGCAACCTTTACCCAGTGAAACTCCTATACAAAAACCATAGACATTGACTCCGCTTATGCCAGGACTTGAGAATAACTAATAAAGATGCACATGGAAGTGAGATACATAAATTAAAACAAGCAGTAGTTAAACAAAGGCTTGTTGGGAAGATTATGAAACTGCCAAAGACTGAAGAACCAGGAAGTGACAACTCGAGTCAGAGTAATCATGATCGGAACAAGGAATCAAATCCAGGAAACATCAGTAGTAACGGGTGCGTTTATCATTTACCACTCGTATGATGAAGTATTTGAAATTCAAATATACCGAGAAATACTTGAGAACCCTAAACTTAAACCTATTATGAGTCATGAACCCAGTAGTTTGGAAAAAATATGTAGAGTTTAGATAGCTAGTGAACTGCCAAAAACCCACTTGCGAAATTATAATAAATTACATCCTAACACCTATCAAATCATGTTTGTCATGTTAATCTTGTGTGTATGTCCTCAAAAGTCTAATATCATTGTCAATATGACATGATTTTGTTTGTGTCACGTCGAGTCGTTATACAACCCCTTTTAACTAACAAAGTAACCATGAAAGATCGATCCTTACTTACAGTATGTTCCCCAGGTCGACAGGGAAAGTTTGGCACAAGACTTTGTCTCTCAAGCACAAGATAGAGTCAGTGACAGAGATTACGAGGATTTTTCATGAGAGGGCGTTGATCTACCCTGAGCATGTGTCTACTGAGCAGGCACTTGTGAGCTGGTATTTGAGCATCTTGAGGAGGGATATTCGATAGTTTGTTGCGAAATCTTCTTATCGGATACTGGCTGAGTTATAGACCAATCCCAAGAGGAGAGTGATTGATCGGGAGATTTAGACCAGAGAGGAGGGAGAGCAACAGGGGAGGGATACAAGACCAGTGCAGTCGTAGCTGGTGATGAAGCGGGCTAAGCCCGCTGATTCGAGAGCTAGAGGCCAGAAGGGCCGCACTTGTGGAAATTGCGGAAAGCATCATGAGGGGTCTTGCCGAGCATGGATTTGCTATAAATGTGGCAAAGAGGGGCATATGGCGAGGCACTGCCCTAAGGGATTTTTGGTTTGCTTTCACTGCAACCAGACAGGCCACCGGAAGGCCTAGTGTCCCCATCTCACTCAGGGATCAGCCCAGGCTTCTGCTCCTACTGTAACATCCTGAATTTAGGTGCGTCTCTTAAACCCTTCTCATTTTTACATGTTGTCAAGTTAAGCCCCTAAAATGAAATCTTAAGGCAAATGAGTACGCTGGGCGTACTGAAGAGTACGCTGCACGTACTCGCGTGCTTAAGTTGGACGCAGACTCGCCTAGGTACGCTGGGCGTAGCAGGCCCAGATGTCAACCTTAATTTGTGACTTGTGCACTATAAAAGGAAAGCTAAGGCCTTATCCTCAACCACCATTTCAGAGAGTGAAACCCTAATAGAGAGTCATCCTTCGTTCTAGCTTGTGTGTTTTTGGTCTAAGCTTCAAAGTGCCATTTCAAGGCGGTGAAAGAGAAGAGGAGGCCATTTTGGGAGATAGAAGTTGGTGGACAAGAGTAGATCTGAGTTTTTCAGAGGTTGGAGCTTCTTTCTGAGGTAAAAACCTCAAAACTTTCTTTGTCTTTTCTGATTTGTGCTTCTTGGACCAATTTCTAGGGTTTTTGGTCCCAAGGTGGAGACTTTATGAGCAAATGGTCTCCATTGGCCTAGATCTACCATATTCCAGGATTATAAGAGTTGGATGTTCATAAAAATACAATCTTGGACGTGAATATTGAGCCATGAATGAGATCTAGACCTTTTGAGGAAGAAGGAAAGGTGTTAGAGTGATTAGGGAGCTTTACAGCCATGCAAAGGCTTAAAGGTTCCGACTTTATGGAATAAGAGACATAAGGAAAGTCAGATCTGAAAGTTGAATGAGTGTCTTAACCGTTTAAGACCAAAATCCAAGAAAAGGCTGAAACAGAGACTTACGCTTGGCGTAACTCTTAGTACGCGCAGCGTAAGGGGTTGAGACCCCAATTATGGTTCGCCGGCATACGCCCCGCGTATAGAGAAGGTACGCGCCGCGTGCTGCCTCCTATTGACTTTCGTTGACTATTAGGGTTTTGGTCAACCATTTGACTTTTGGGTCAAGGAGGGGTAAAATGGTCTTTTACCCTTCTGTGGGATTGTAAGAGTTGATTTAATGTAGCCTTTCAGAGCGATTATATATTTGAGAGTGTTGTTTATGTGATTGGGCGGGGGCTAGATTAGTGTGTTCGTGTGTGAGATTATCCGAGATACCCGAGGTGAGTATTCTCACTATACATTACCTAGAGTGGTATTAATGTGTAGACCGAAGGGTCTTGTATGTTATGTGTATGTATGAGATTATGTGCATTTTGTTGTATGTATGCCATATGTTGTATAGACCGGGCCGGAGGGTCCAACGATATTGTTATGCTCGGGTTTTGGGGCTAAGAATTTTTGACAATGTAATAGTCTAGGTCAACTATTGTAACTCTTTTTGAAGTAATAAAAATGAAATATTTGAGTATTATGTGAATTATGTGTATTTATGTGCTTATTATTTAATTATAAATGTATAATTAATAAAGAATAAAAATAAGCGTCAAAATTAAAGTGTAATATAAGCTCGATATCTTTATATAAAGTTGTTGTGGTCAAAACAAGGATTCCGCGGATATAAAGAGCGCCGAAATCCGAGTTATAACGAAGAAGTTATGACCCGTTGAAGTTTCGCGACGGAACTGGCATGATACCGGGAAGTGTAAATAGTGAATTTACGATAGAGCGAGATTTAGCCTTAGCGATCTAAACAAAAGTCGTAGAATACGTTAAACCGAGAGCGTCCATAAAAAGAACGCCCAAATCTGACTTCGTATGAAGAAGTTATGATTTTTCGAAGTTTCGGATTAGCAATGTACAACCCGAAATTCGAATAATAGATTGAACGGTTTTTAGCCGACACGACCTAAACAAGAATCGAAGATCTCGTTACGAGTAGCGTAACGAGAAAAAGATGGGCAAAAATAGACGCCGGATGAAGAAGTTATAAATTTTTAACGGACCAATCTTGTCCCAGCCTGTTAATAATATAACTTTTAAAATAAATTCAAAATTAGGCAAGGGAGTCTAAATGAAAGTTGTAGAGTATGTTCCCACCTTCGCGTGGATATAAAGAACGTCGAAAACGGAGCTTTTATGCGAAAGTTACAAAATTTTAAAGTTGAAGCATGAAATTATGAGACCTGATGAAGAATCGATGACGTGGCAGTGATCTAGACCGTCCATCGCAGATCAGAGGTCGCTTCAGATGAAGGACACGTCGCCCCTCGCTACGCCCATCGTCTGAGCTCGGAACGTGCCGCGTATGCAAGCCTTCCGTCGGTCCAGCTTAAGCCAAGTCACACCATCCGGAGCTTGCCACCTGCTGACCTTATCCGAGACTACGCCCCGCGTAGTGCGAAGCCTCGCACCTATAAAAGGGGTGTGAGGGCAGTCGGTTTTTCACACCAAATCTTCTTCTCTCTCTAGATTTCTTTCTCTCTCTAAGGTTCCAAACCCTCCCTAATGTCTATGTGACCACCATCAATTTCCGGTCAAGTCAAAGTCAACTAAAGTCAACAAGTCAAACCAGTCAACTCAATTAACCCTTGTGTACTAGGGTTTACGCTATGTTATTTCCATACAACTCGTTATTCTAATGAGAAATCATCAATTGAAAAGTTTGTATACTTAGATTTCATTAACCTAAAACGACGTTAAGTAATGAACCAAACCAATAAAACAATGTTACATACTCATCGGGAGTGTGTAAGATCCTTAACATGGCTTAACGGGGCTTACAGACCTTGCGCGGTGGAGCCAAACACTCACAAATGTCACACACGAAACCTCTCTCAATCGTTTTCACTCTATCTCTCTTTATCTAGAATCTCTCTCAAATCTCTCCACGTATGTCAAAACTCTCCCAATCTCTCCAAGAATTAGGAATCTCTCCCAAATCTCCCTCCATATGAGAAATCTCTCCAAGTATGTGAAATCTCTCCTAAATCTCTCCATGTATGTCAAATCTCTCCCAAATCTCTCCTTGTATGAGAAGTCTCTCCAAGAATGAGGAATCTCTCCCAAATCTCTCTCCATATGAGAAATCTCTCCAATTATGTGAAATCTCTCCCAAACCTCTCCACGTATGTCAAATCTCTCCCAAATCTCTCCTAGTATGAGAAATCTCTCCAAGAATGTGAAATCTCTCCCAAATCTCTCTCAAAAGTTCCTTAAACTTTTTGTAGTCTTTCGGGCCATCCCGACCCTTAACCAGGTCAAAAACCGTTTAAAACGGATAAAATAGACTTAAGGACCCGAAACCCCTCTTAAGGAGCCGAACCTTTTTAAGGACCCGAAACCCCTCTTAGGAACCGAACTTGTCAGAAGCGAAGGTGTCAGAAGCGAAGGCATCAGAAGCGAAGGCATCAGAAGCAAACTTGTCAGAAGCGAAGGCATCAGAAGCAAACTTGTCAGAAGTGAAAGCATCAGAAGCGACCGAACCCTCTTAGGAGCCGAAGCTCCCTTCGGACCGAACCTCGGCCTAGGACCGAGAGGCCTCGCAGGAAGCTCTTTTTCACCCGGTTTTCAACTAGTTTTGCATTTTAGGCCCGTTTTTACTTGTTTTAACGCGAGATTTTCACCCAAAACTTTATTTTAACATATAAGGCCCCATATTTATTAATTAATCACGTTTTTGGGGATAAAACCTTATCCATGAAGAGTGGGTGAGATACAAAGGTTGAGTGTTGACTTTTCTTTATTCTATGACACAAGCAACCACTCCCATACCCACTCCATGTCACTATTCACCATCAGCCCATACCTAGTCATTTAATGGTACTTTTCCCACCATTTTTCATCCACAAACTTGGTCAAGTGTTAGAAAACCCTCATCTCTCCTCACATTTCTTTCATTTCCTCTCATTCTTCCATCAAGAACAAACTTCATTTTCTCTCATTTTCTCTCTCTAAAATTCGAGATTCAAGGCCATTCTCCAAGCTTTTCTTCTACTTTTGGTAAGTATTAACATCCTCCATATGATTATTACACCCCATTCTACTCTAATCATAGATTGCTTACACAAATTCCATCATTTTGGTGTTAGATTCTCAAAAATCTTCAAGGCATCTTCAAGTGTTCTTGAGTTGAACACTTCCCTACTCCAACATTCATCTACTGAAATCACATATGGTGAGTTCATACCCCTACATTTTCATGTTTTCTTAAGTTTTTAGGGGGAAGTACAAGTTAAAACACCAAGAATATAACTAAACTTTTCTAACAGCTTTCATCCGAAAAGTTGGACTCCAGTCACGGACTGTTTTGGACAACTTAAACATTTTAGTTTTCAAAACTGTATTAGGTGCAAATAGTTCAAGTTCTTAGCTTAAAATGACTGCTTGCACTGCACATCACCATACGATTTTTCTACAATTTATGGTGATTTTTACAAAACTGCCTATCATTTCAAACATCAATCCCGACCAGTCTGTGATTATGTACTTTTTCACACAAGTTGAAGGTCATCAAAAATCATGATAAAAATTATGAATAAACTAGACACATTTTAGGAACTCTCAGAATTTATGGATTCAGTTTTCAACTTCGTATGATTTTTCTATGATCTTTCTAAAACAGTGTAGAAAAGTTAAAAACTAGTTAACAACTTACAACTTTCAACACACTTTGTAACATGTTGAGGAAAGTGTTAAATCTTTGATGACTTCATATTTTGCATGTGTATCTTGTTGTGGTATAATTATATAACATAAAATACTCACTGAATTGTAAGAATCCTCCATCATTACTGTTAGTACAAAACAAAGCAAGATAAACATAGTTATATTTTGCTATACATTCGACTTACATAGAAAAGGGTTCTTATACACCACAAACAAACATACTAAACTATAATAGGTATAGTTAGGTTGCTTATACATTTCAAACATCTTGATAAACTATAATAGGTATAGTTTATGTTCATTTACATTACAAAAGGTTTTCATACGAAAAAGGATACAAATACAAAGTACCGGTTTTATACGAAAAGGGGTACAAATACAAAGTACTGGTTGTAAACAAAAAGGGTACAAATACAAAGTACCAGGTTTTCATATGAAAAGGGGTACAAATACAAAGTACCGGCTTTATACGAAAAGGGGTACAAATACAAAGTACTGGTTTTATACAAAAAGGGGTACAAATACAAAGTACCAGGTTTTTATACAAAAAGGCACACAAATTCAAAGTAGTAGGTTCACATGAAATAGTTTTCATGATATTAAAACTATATTTCATCTAGAATCATTAGACTTCAGCTATAATTGCTAAGTGTATACGCTAGAGTTATATAAGAATCTAGTCACAATCGACTTAGAATTGGTGGGCCTGCCTTATCTCCTGTTCCTTGTTTGGTTCTGGACCTGGGGCAGACCCATTATATTCAACAGTTTATTTAACTTAATTTTTATATAATTTATATACGCTGAGTGATTATAGAAGGAATCTATGGGTCTTTCTATGATTCATTATCGCATAACATAGAAGCATTCATTTCATACATAATAAGGAAAATATTGGATTTTCTGGAAACATACTTTGTTACTTTTACAAGGAAAACGTTGTCATTCTAAAACAAAACTCTTATGAACTCACCAACTTAATTGTTGACACTTTTTCAAAACTAATTGTATTCTCAGGAAATCAGTGAAACAGGAAAACATTAGCGCCTTGAGGATGGGACGTTAAATCGTCAAACAATTTATTTTGTCATCATAATGTAATTGATTTTGAAACATGTAAACACATACTTTGGTGTAAATTTTTCAATTATATTTATGATGGTTGTATTTATTTTGAGCACTATTATACTTGTTGTTGTGATACTATACATGAAGTCCTCCACCCCCGAACGTTTCCGCCATCCTTGGTTTGGGGGTGTGACAGTCTAGGTGAACCCCTAGCACCCTAAGGAAGCCCCGAGGTTCCCGGAGTCCCGAGAAAAAGGGTCTTTCGGTTTCGGAAACGCTCCTCCGAGCAAAGCCCGGTTTTCTTTAAAATCTGTTGTAAGTGAGCCACGCTTATGCAATTTTTAATATAGCTTTCAAATAATTATAGTAATGTTATTAGGTCCTTAAAATAATTATTTGGGCTATTATTATGAGCTATATTGAATGTTATTTAACGCTTATATAATAATAATAATAATAATAGCTAGACTATTAATTAGTCGCGGTTGACGTTAGACTAAACCCTAGTGGTATTGATACTAGGTTTTTAACGAAGGAAAATCGTTTTAAGAGTATCGAAGTGTTGTATGAGTGCTGAGTCACCACCTTTCAGGTGAGTGCATAGTTACTTTCAGCTTACACATAGATATGAAGTATTTTATATAAATTACATGCTATGTGTGCATATTATCTGAATACTTGCTATCTATGCTGGATGAACATTGTTATACATGTTTTCAATGATTTAAATTGTATATGTATTTTATATCTATGAAAATGTTGGGGTAAAAAATGGGTATATGTAATAGGTGATGTGTGATAAAATGATGAGAGGCCTCGATGTTGATGTTGTTGATTCTATCATCTAACGGAGTATGGATGAGGACCACAGACTCTTCTAGACAGTCCAGTGGAACACTAGCAGGCCTGCAACCTGTAGGTGTTTGTGAACGATGTGTTCACCGGTGTACTCCATCCCCCACATGGTTGCCTTTAGGACATTTATTGTTGAGGAATCCCCTTAGTAGTAGTGTCCATCCCGATGATGAGCCTTAGGCTAGGTCCCTTATGATAGGTGTTTAGGGACGTAAAGTGAGGATAACGAGAACGGGTAATCGGGTTATTGTTGATTGATGAAATTAATAAACTTATTTATTGTGGGTTGAAAACCCTATGTGCTCACTAGGCTCCCAAGCCTGACCAACTCATTTTCTTGCATTACAGGTAGTGGCGCATGAGCATAGATGTGATGTTTTGGATGAGGGATTATGGATATAGGCCTGTAGATATGAAATAATGTAGTAAGGCTTATATTGTATTGTTTATGCTTTTGATCTGTAACGAACATGACATACCAAGTCTTTTAATGAAATACATTTCTTTGGAAATGCTTTTGATAAATCTTTATCATATTTTGTTTTGGGACAAATTCTGCAACACTTTTATTTAAAATGTTACTCTGATTTTTAAACAAAGCATAAACAAAATTGGTCTTTTCTCGTCGTGATTTTGGGGATGTCACAGTTGGTATCAGAGCATTAGTTTAAGCGAACTAGGAATTTGTAGGATTTCTAGACTTAAACCTATAATGCTAAGCGATGATTGTAAGGTGTGAGCACTAGCTTATTTTAGGAATTATGCCTAAAATGCTTTTATGTGCTAAATGCTTTGTGCCTGACATGCTATTATTTGTTCGGATCTATGGTCTGTTGTCGACCGGATCTGTAAACCTTATGTGCTTAGGATTCTAAACGTACGACTACGATATTAGAGCTAGTATGTAAATGTTTTGGAGTGATAAGGATGATTTAAACATCAGTCCTAAATAAAGATCTAAATTCACCTTATTCGGTGTATAGATCAAGATGGCAAGGACCCGTAGCGGAAACGTAAACACAAATGGAGATAGGAACCAACCCCCAGTGGTTCAGCAATTACCTGTTGTAGAAGAAGTTGCACCTGAGCCAGTCACCATGGTTGGAGTTCAAGCCATGATTTGGGCTATGCTAGCTGAACAAAGGGAAGAAATGAGACAGATGTTCCACGAAAATAGGGACGAACCTACCATACATGTTGAGCCGACCGAGCCAATTCCCGAACAATCTGAGGAAGGGAATTACAGCCGCCAAGTGAGTCAAGTAGGGACTCAAGGTGAGCAAAGGGATGGCCCAGAAAGGAGAAACAACAAGGATGGGCGGATGTACAAAAATTTCTTGGGTGGGAAACCACCAAGTCTCTCAGGAAGCCCAAAGCCTATTGAGATTATGGATTGGATATCCGAGATGGAGATGGTGTTTGAGAGCTGCGACTGCAGCGAGAAGCAGAAGACCGTCTTCGTTATGAGACAATTGAAAACTAGAGTCTTGAGCTGGTGGAAGCTATTGGCGGATAAAATGCCGCGAGGAGAAGCTCTGAAAATGTCATGGTATGAGTTCTTGGAACAACTGAAGGCGCAATACTGTTCGGAGATAGATCTAATTGATCTAAATAATGAGTTCCAAAACTTGAAGAAGGGAAGAATGAGCATCGACAAATATGCTACTGCATTCACAGAAAAGATGAAGTTGTTTCCATACTTAGTGCCAACCGAACTTTCCAAAATTGAGAAGTTCGCAAATGGACTGCCAGTCGACTATGGCCCAACAGTGAAGATGGAAACCACTCTGAAATCAGCTGTTCGAGCGGCTTAGAATGTGGAGACCCAGCAAAAAGAAAGGGGTCTAGAAAGGGCTGAGGTTGGTGAAAAAATGAAATTTGACGGATCCTCGAGGTCCGGAAAGAAGAATAAATTCTCGAAATCTGGTTCGAGAGGAGGAGGAGCCGAAGCGAAGTGGTGTGACAAGTGCAAGAAAAAGCACTCTGGGAAGTGTGACGGAGGGGTCACTTGTTTCAAATGCGGAAATCCTGGGCACTATGCCAATGAATGCACACCCAAAAGGCATGTTATGGGTTTAATGAAGAAGGGCCCGTTTTGAGGGACTGCCCGAAGAATAAGGAGGCAGGAAGACCCAACATTCCACCGAAGCCGAAGGCGAGAGCCTTCCAGATGACGCTCAAGGCTGCAAAGGAGGCAGCAGACGTCGCTTTAGGTACCTTTCTTGTAATGGTTTTCCTGCAAATATACTATTTGATTCCGAGCCAACTACTCCTTTGGGTCACATAAATTTGGTGGGAAATTAGCATTTCCTATAGAAAAGGTTGATAATGCCCTAATTGTAGAAGTTGCCAGTGGCAAATTCTTACCTGTTAGTAATCCTATTAAGAATGTAGTCATTGACCTAAACGGAAATGAATTCTATGAGGAGCTATTACCCATAGAGTTAAACGGTTTCGACATCGTTTTGGGTATGGATTGGCTTAGCACCAACGATGCTGAGATTCAATGCTGAAAGAAGATAGTAAGGGTAAACCCACCCGGAAAGGAATCATTTATGGTGTACGGGGACAAACGCAGAGTGAATTTTGGAATCATCTCCCTGATGAAAGCATGGAAATGTTTGTACAAAGGATGTACATCATACTTGGCATTCATAATCGATGCTAAGAAGGAAAAGAAAGAGGTGCAAAATATACCGGTCGTATGTGATTATCCGGAAGTCTTTCCCGAAGATATTCCCAGATTACCACCTGATAGGCAAGTGGAGTTTCGTATAGACTTGTTACCAGGTACAACACCGATATCAAAGGCACCTTACCGATTAGCACCGACGGAGATGAAGGAGCTTATGACGCAGCTTCAGGAGCTGTTGGACAACGGTTTCATTCGACCTAGTTCATCACCCTGGGGAGCTCCGGTGTTATTCGTAAAGAAGAAGGGCGGAAGCATGAGAATGTGTATAGACTACCGAGAGCTAAATAGGGCAACGGTGAAGAACAAGTATCCATTGTCGAGGATTGATGACCTATTCGATCAGCTGAAAGGTTCGAGTTACTTCTCAAAGATCGATCTTAGGTCAGGATATCATCAGCTGAAGTTAAGAGAGCAGGATATTGAGAAGACTGCATTCAGGATGAGATATGGACACTACGAGTTCTTGGTTATGTCGTTTGGACTAACCAATGCTCCAGCAGCATTCATGGATTTGATGAATAGGGTTTGTAAACAATTCCTTGATAAATCCGTGATAGTGTTCATCGGCGACATTCTGATCTACTCGAAAAGCCAAGAGGAGCATGGCAAACATCTACGGGAAGTGTTGGAAGTGTTAAAGAAGGAGAAGCTTTACGCTAAGTTCTCCAAGTGTGATTTTTGGATCCGAGAAGTCCAATTCTTGGGTCATGTGGTTAACCAAGAAGGGATAATGGTTGACCCAGCAAAAATCGAAGCGTTAATGAAGTGGGAACGACCAAAGAGTCCAACGGAGATTCGAAGCTTTCTAGGATTAGCCGGATATTACCGACGATTTATCCAAGGCTTTTCTTCGATAGCCTCTCCATAGACAACTTTGACCCACAAAGGAGCTGCATATACGTGGAGTGAGAAACACAATGAGGCATTCGAGAAGCTAAAGAAGAAGTTATGTGAAGCACCGATACTTTCTCTACCAGATGGAGTTGAATACTTCGCAGTTTACAGTGACGCATCTGGAGTTCTGACCCAAAGAGAAAAAGTGATAGCGTACGCATCTCGACAATTGAAAGAGCACGAAAAGAACTACCCCACTCACGATTTGGAGTTGGAAGCGGTAGTATTTGCCTTAAAGATATGGAGGCATTACCTCTACGGCACGAAGTGCAAGCTCCTCACTGATCATAAGAGTCTCCAGTATCTCTTTAATCAGAAAGAATTAAACATGAGGCAACGACGCTGGCTCGAGTTACTCAAAGACTATGACTGTGAGATACTTTACCATCCTGGTAAAGAAAATGTTGTCGCTGATGCTCTCAGTCGGAAAGTCAACCATGAAAGGAAAAGGCCAAGATCGTTGAGAATTGAAGTCGTCTCGACATGTAACAACGTAAATTTTCAAAATAATTTTTCAATTTTCAAAAGATCCATTTACTCACAAAATAACATCAAACATATTTTATCAAATGTATTTATCACAAAACATCTCCCCAGAATCCAAAACATAAACTCCCCAAGTGTGTATGAATCATGTCGACGCCTTCTCGCGCTCATCACTGGTACCTGAAACACATCACACAACAACTGTAAGCATAAATGCTTAGTGAGTTCCCCAAAATACCACATACAACACATACGCCACTCGAGGCTATAATACGACCCTCCGGTCGATGTGTCTCAGCGGGACCCCCCCAGTCCCGTAGATCGTTGGACCCTCTGGTCCGGTCATAGCTCGTTGGGCCCTTCGGCCCGGTCTGTATCGTTGGACCCTTCGGTCCGGTCTATAACATCATACAATATACACATAACACATAGCACATAATCTCATACATAGCACATAAGACCCTCTGGTCCACACAAATATACCACTCTAGGTAACGTATAGTGAGAAGACTTACCTCGCGGTCTCGATAAGTATCTGCCTCAGAAGAAATGTGATCTAGCCTCTTCCTAATCACACAAAGTAAATACTCTCATAAATACAACTGTACTCAACCCTAAGAGTCAACAAGGTCAACGGTCAAACTTTGACCCGACTCGTCGAGTGCACTAGGGCAACTCAGCGAGTCCACATGTGTCCACTGACTCTCTTAATCCCTCTCTTGGCACGTCGAGTTCTTCCCCTGACTCGACGAGTTCCACCTGGCATGAATCGAGGGGCCACCCCGACTCAACTCGCCGAGTCTTAAGAACAACTCAGCGAGTTCCACTTGAACTCAGTCCCCCTGACTCTCCCCGACTCACTGAGTTATACCCCAACTCAGCAAGTCCACTCACTGAGTGATTAATGGGCAATCTTCATACTACTCGCCGAGTCTGTTCTTTGGACTCGGCGAGTTCATGCCATGCACAAACTCTATACAACTCCTGCGGTCAGATCTGTTCCATACAATCATAGATCTGGCCTCCCCAAGCATGATAATCACGTAAAGTTCGGACCTTGACACACATATAACATAGAAATGGTCCAAAATGGTGATTTAGCCCCAAAAATGACATTCTAAGCTCATGACTTCCAAAATGGCTCATAAATCTCCAAGGGTTAAGGTCTCTGGACCTCTTTGAGTCCAGATCCAAATCACAAACTCGAAAAGGGGACTAAATACTCTACATACTCTTCTTCTAAAGGGTTTAAAAACCCTAACTCTATGAATCAACACCCAACACTGGAGAAGGTCCGAAGGAATACCTTAATATGAAGCCTTCGATCTCTGAAGACACTAGATTTGCACTTCCTTCAGCCTTCTTTTGCCTTGGACACCTTCTCCTTCAAATTTCACCAACAAATGATCAACAATGGACTCTCTTCTCTTCACAAGCGATCTAGGACTCTCTCTGGGGTGTGGTAGCCGCAATGGACGGCCATAATGGCCTTTAAATAGGTCCCAAACCCTGGAAATTAGGGTTTCATTAAACAGCATGGACTCGCCGAGTCCACCCTTGGACTCGCCAAGTCCAGACGCGAACCCGCGTGCACATCCGCGATCCTACTCGGCGAGTTTAGACCCCAACTCGCCGAGTCTCCTCAGAACACCCAAAAATAAAAAGAATAAAATAATACCTGGGAATCTGGATGTTACACGACAATTATGGAAAGTATTAGGAAAGCTCAAGAAGAAGCTTTAGAGAAGAATGACCGAAAGGAAGAACGTTTGGGCAAAACGTTAGTGTTCGGTACAAACAGTCGAGGACTGAAGGTATTCGAAGATCGAATTTGGGTACCTAAGATGGGACGAATAAGAGACCTTCTGATGGAAGAAGCACACAAGACCATGTACTCGATTCATCCCGGTAGCACTAAAATGTATAGGGACCTAAAACCCTACTACTGGTGGCCGACGATGAAACTCGATGTTGCAAAGTATGTGGCTGAGTGTGTGACATGTGTGAGAGTTAAGGCACAACATCAGAAACCATATGGGAGTTTAGAACCTTTACCTATACCCATGGGTAAATGGGAAGACATCACCATGGATTTTGTCACTAAACTACCCAGGACGAAGAACGGTCACGACATGATTTGGGTAGTCATGGATCGTTTCACCAAGAGTGCACACTTCATAGCAGCCAACGAGAAGTGGTCTATGGATAAGCTCGCAAATGCTTACGTGAAGGAAATTGTAAGACTTCACAGTGTTCCTCTTACAATTGTATCAGATCGTGATAGTCGTTTCATGTCTAGGTTCTGGAGAAGTCTACAGGAGGAGTTAAGTACGAATTTGTGTTTGAGTACAGCTTACCATCCGCAGACTGATGGTCAGAGCGAAAGAATGATTCAGACACTGGAAGATATGCTGAGAGCATGTACCCTTGAGTTCCAAGGTAGCTGGGACGAGCACTTACCTCTGGTAGAATTTTCCTACAACAATAGTTTTTACTCGAGCATCAAGATGGCACCTTATCAAGCTTTGTATGGACAGAAGTGTCATACGTTTTCTTGTTGGCTCGAAGCTAGAGAAAAGCAGTTTATGGGCCCCGAGATAGTCCATGAGACTGCTAAGAAACTAAAGGTGATCAGAGAAAGGATGTTAGCAGCTCAGGATCGACAGAAGAGCTACGCTGACAAGAAAAGACGACCAATGACTTTTGCAGTTGGGGATTCCGTGTTGCATAAAGTCTCACCATGGAAGGGACTTATAAGATTTAGGAAACGAGGGAAGTTGAGTCCAAGGTTTATAGGGCGGTTTATAGGGCCGTTCAAAGTTCTTCAGAAGATTGGGAACCAAGCTTACAAGCTGGAATTTCCCGAAGAACTCGATGGTATACATAAGACCTTCAATGCGTGTTATTTGAGGAAATTTATGGGAGAAGTTCCCGACATAATTCCAATCTCAGAGTTAAGGATGGATGTGAATAAAAGGTTGATCAAAGAGCCTGAGGCAATTGTTGACCGTAAGACTAAGAAGTTACGACGCAAGATGGTTGACTTAGTGCTAGTCCGATGGAAACATTCGAATCGGCCGAATCTCACTTGGGAAAGAGAGGATGACATGATAAGTCGCTATCCACATCTGTTTGCTGATGCATGATTCCGGGAAGGAATCATCTTAAGGGGGAGAGAATTGTAACGCCCGGGTTTCGGGGCTAAGCATTTTTGACAATGTAGTAGTCTAGGTCAACTATTGTAACTCTTTTTGAAGTAATAAAGATGAAATATTTGAGATTATGTGAATTATGTGTATTTATGTGCTTATTATTTAATTATAAATGTACAAGTAATAAAGATTAAAAATAAGCGTCAAAATTAAAGTGTGAGATAATCCCTATATCATTATAAAAAGTTGTAGTGGTCGAAACAAGGATTCCGAGGATATAAAGAACGCCGAAATCCGAGTTATAACGAAGAAGTTATGACCCGTTGAAGTTTCGCGACGGAACCGACACGATACCGGGAAGCGTAAATAGTGAATTTACGATAGAGAGAGATTTAGACTTAGCGATCTAAACAAAAGTCGTAGAATACATTAAACCGAGAGCGTCCATAAAAAGAACGCCGAAATCTGACTTCGTATGAAGAAGTTATGATTTTTCGAAGTTTCGGATTAGCAGTATACAACCTGAAATTCGAATAATAGATCGAGCGGTTTTTAGCCAACACGACCTAAACAAGAATTGAAGATCTCGTTAAGAGTAGCATAACGAGAAAAAGATGGGCGAAAACGGACGTCGGATGAAGAAGTTATAAATCTTTAACGGACCAATCTTGTCCCGGCCTGTTAATAATATAACTTTTAAAATAAATTCAAAATTAGCCGAGGGAGTCTAAACGAAAGTTGTAGAGTACGTTCTGTAACGCCCGTAGATCCGGGCTAGTCAAATTAGAGACAATAGGGGTCGAAAACGACTTTTCGAGAAAAGATTATTTAGAATAAATAATCTTAACCAAGTTGTAGAATATGTCACAAGGTTTCCGTACATATAAAGAACGCCGAAATCCGAGTTATAACGAAGAAGTTATGACCGGTCGAAGTTTCGCGACGGAACCGACACGGCACCGGGAAGCGTAAATAGTGAATTTACGATAGAGCGAGATTTAGCCTTAGCGCTCTAAACGAAAGTCGTAGAATACGTTAAACTAAGAACATCGATAAAAAGAACGCCCAAATCTGACTTCGTATGAGGAAGTTATGATTTTTCGAAGTTTCGGAATTAGCAGTGTACAACCCGAAATTAGAATATTAGATCGAGTGATTTTTAGCCAACACGACCTAAACGAGAATCGAAGATCTCGATAAGAGTAGCGTAACGAGAAAAAGATGGGCAAAAACGAACGCCGGGTGAAGAAGTTATGAGAATTTAACGGACCAATCATGTCTCAGCCTGTTAATAATATAAAATTTAAAATCGAGTCAAAATTAGCCGATAGAGGTCGTACGCAAAAGTTATGAATTTTTAAAGTTTATGATCAAATTTGCGAAGGCTGATAAGGACTTGATGACGTGGCGCGTTGTGGGCCGTCCATCGCTGATCAGTGAACGCTTCGGATTAAGACACGCCTTGCTTCGCTACGCCCAACGTCCGAGGCTAATTACGCGCAGCGTACTTCGGTTCTTATCCATCCGACAAGTGCAAGCTACGTGCGAGACAACTGGAGCTCCTATCCGAAGTTACGCCCCGCGTAGCCAAGGATTACGCCCAACGTAGTCCGAGGCCTCGCTGGGTATATGTGACATCCCCATTTTCACGGCCAGAAAAGACTGATTTTGTTTATGCTTTGTAAAAATCAGAGTACTTCTTTTCATAAAAATGTTGTGGAATTTATTCCCAGAAAAACACGATAAATACGTTATCAAAGCATTTCCAAAGAAACGTATTTTATTCATTTTAAAACATTTGGGATGT
Source organism: Lactuca serriola (assembly GCF_051521515.1). Taxonomy (NCBI): domain Eukaryota; kingdom Viridiplantae; phylum Streptophyta; class Magnoliopsida; order Asterales; family Asteraceae; genus Lactuca; species Lactuca serriola. The sequence continues at coordinate 181,013,785 of NC_136414.1, forward strand.
CATCGTTAATACTGAAACATAAGCATAAACAGAACTTACATTCATTTACACTAGTGTTCTATATCTCCTTAATCTCTCAGTGTAATGTCACTTCATATCGACACCTGTGATATAAATAAACTGAGTGGGCCAGGTTGGGAAACCTGGTGAGTACATAGGGTTTTTAACCCACAATAATATAATTATTATGTTTAAACAATCAAACAATCAACCCAATTACCCATCCCCATTATCTTCTTTAGTCTTAAGGATCTACCCTAAGAATCAGCTATTCCTCGTTCATTAATTCCTAAGGATCATCCTAATTAATCGGCACGAAGTCCATCGTTGCCATGGTTTACACAACAGGCACTAAGTCTGCATAGTCGCCAGGGGTTAGGCATCAAGTCTGCATGATCGCCAAGGTTTACACAATGGGCACTAAGTCTACATAGTCGCCAGGGTTTAGGCATCAAGTCTGCATGATCACCAAGATTTAGGCACCAAGTCTGCATGGTCGCCAATGTTTAGAGTACACTGGGTGAACATATCGTTCACAACACCTACAGGTTGCGAGCCTGCTAGTGTTCCACCGGACTGTCTAGAATAGTCCGTGGTTGTCATCCATACTCTGCTGAATGACGGGGCCATCGTTTGGGAAAAGGCTTCTCACATCGTCCACCTCTCACCCTCACCTCGTGGTCTATAACACCTCTTAACTCATCATCCAACTCATATTCCATCTATGACATCTACCCATGTTTTACCCCAACATTATCGTAGATATAAAATACATATACATTTTAAATCATTTAAAACATGTATAAAATCGTTCATCCAGCAAAGACAGCAAGTATTCAGATAATATGCACACATAGCACGTAATTTATATAAAATACTTCATATCTATGTGTAAGATGAAAGTAACTATGCACTCACCTGAGAAGGTGGTGACTCGGTACTCGAACAACGCTTCGTTTAATTTAAAATAATTTTCCTTCGACGAAACCTAGTATTATTACCACTAGATTTTAGTCTAATATTTACCGTGACTAATTATTATTATTATTATTATTATTATTATTATTATTATTATTATTATTATTATATAAGCGTTTAAACAATACTTTCCAACCACTATGTACGGACAGGGGCCATACATAAAACACCGGAGGGCAGGACCATTTTGGCGTATAGCACTTCTGAAATCCAACAACCCTATGCGGCCCTGAAAACCAGATTCTCCGTACCGCGAGTAGTTAAAAAGATATTATAATGACACTTATATAAGTCATAATAATAGTTCAAATATTTATTATAAGTTCATAATAACAATATTAATTTTAAATATAAGCTATATTAAAATAGGGTAAACATAACTTACTTACAAGGGGATTTTAGCTAGGAGTCAGGCTCTGCAGGGGCAGAACTTCGTCGCTGAATCTTTCTAAGAAAGATTCGTGCAGCGCTTCAGTGCTCACCTTACTATACTAAAAACTACAGAAAGAGAAGTCGAATCACAAGGGACCGAAATGCTCGGGAGATAAGGAGAGAAAGACTCTTGAATCAAGAGAATGGTGCAAGAAATATGAGTGCCCAAGGCTCTTATTTATACTAATTGAATTTTCAAAAACTACCCTCCATAATTAATTAATGACCTTTTAGTTATATAAACAAATAAACACCCCTCTATAATACTATTTTAAATGGATTTAATGATATTTGTACTAAACTAATGTCGAAAGAACTCAACATTAGTCTTATAGTGACCGCATCATCGATCCCTTTCTAATGATATATACATATGTATATATATATATATATATATATATATATATATATATATATATATATATATATATATATATCTGTGTGTGTGTGTGTACGTATATATGATTTATATTTTATTTTAATACGTAAATATGCTATTATAATTTGTAACTCGTTCATACGAACTCCGTTTTTGACGTTCTTTATACCCACGCGTAGGTGGAGACGTACTCTACAACTTTCGTTTAGACTCTGTCGGGTAATTTTGACTTTATTTTTAAAGTTATATTTTTAACAGGCCGGGACAGGATTGGTCCGTTAAAATCTCATAACTTCTTCATCAGATGTCCATTTTCGTCTGTCTTTTTATCGTTACACTACTAATAACAAGATCTTCGATTCTCGTTTAGGTTGTGTCGGCTAAAAACCGCTCGATCTAATACTCGAACTTCGGGTTGTACACCGCTAAGCCGAAACTTCGAAAAATCATAACTTCCTCATACGAAGTCAGATTTGGGCATTCTTTTTATGGACATTATCAGGTTAACATATTCTACGACTTTCATTTAGATTACTAAGGCTAAAAGTCGCTCTATCATAAATTCACTATTTACGTCTTTGCGGTGTCGTGTCGGTTCCGTCGCTAAACTTCGACGGGTCATAACTTCTTCGTTATAACTCGGATTTTGGCGCTCTTTATATGTACGAAACCCTTGAGACATATTCTAAAACTTGGTTAGGATTATTTATTCTAAATAATCTTTTGTCAAAAAGTCGTTTTCGACCCCTGTTATCTCTAAATTGACTAGCCCGGATCTACGGGCATTACATTATAAAAAGGGGTGAGGGTCTCCAACATTTTCGCACCAATTCTTCTTCTCTCTCTAAAATACTTTCTCTCTCTAGCTCCCCCAACCACCCCTAAGCCCTAGATAAAATCCCTAGCTCCCGAGGGAAGCCCCGAGGCTCCCAGAGTCCCGAGAAAAAGAGCCTTTCGGTTTTGAAACGCTGCTCCAAATAAGTTCCGGTGTTCGATAAAATTCGTTGTTCTATCGAAGGAAAATTGTTTTGAGAGTATCTAAGCATTGTCCGAGTGCTGAGTCACCACCTTTTAAGTGAGTTCATGGTCCCTTTCATCTTACACATAGATATGAAGTATTTTATATAAACTACGTGCTATGTGTGCATATTGTCTGAATACTTGTTGTCTATACTCGATGAACGTTTTATACATGTTTTAAATGATTTAAACTGTACATATATATATGAATATGTTGGGTATGACATGGGTAGATGAAATATGAGAGATATAAGATGATGAGAGTATACATTGGCAGCTATAGACTTAGTGTCTATTGGACAAACACCGGTAGCTATGGACTTAGTACCTGTTAGACGTTGGTAGCTATGGATTTAGTACCTATTAGGAATTGGTAGCTATGGACTTAGTACCTATTAGATGTTGGTAGCTATGGATTTAGTACCTGTTAGGGATTGGTAGCTATGGACTTAGTACCTATTAGTTAGACGCTGGTAGCTATGGATTTAGTACCTGTTAGGAATTGGTAGCTATGGACTTAGTACCTGTTAGTTAGACGCTGGTAGCTATGGATTTGGTACCTGTTAGGAATTGGTAGCTATGGACTTAGTACCTATTAGATGAACATTGGTAGCTATGGATTTAGTAACCGATGAGTAGACTATAGCAGCTATGGAATTAGTGCTTTACGAACGAACATTGGTAGCTATCGATTTAGTGTCAGTCCTATGACCTGGAAGTAAGGGACTTCGGAATAAACGAATGCAGGATAGATGACTCTTAGGTTAAAACCTTAAGAGTAAAGAAGAGAATGGGGATGGGTAATTGGGTTGATTGTTTGAGTGTTTAAACATAATAATTATATTATTGTGGGTTGAAAACCCTATGTACTCACCAGGTTTCCCAACCTGACCCACTTAGTTTATTTATATCACAGGTGTTGATATGAAGTCACATTACACTGAGAGATTAAAGAGATGTAGATCACTAGTGTAAATAAATGTAAGTTCTGTTTATGCTTATGTTTGTGTATTGACAATGACATCCCAAATGTTTTAAAATGAATAAAATACGTTTCTTCGAAAATGTTTTAATAACGTATTTTTCGTGTTTTTCTGGGAACAAATTCAGCAACATTTTTATGAAAAGAAGTACTCTGACTTTTATAAAGCATAAACAAAATCGGTATTTTCTGGCCGTGAAAATGGGGATGTCACAGTTGGTATCAGAGCATTAGTTTAAGCGAACTAGGAATATGGATTTATTTCTAGACTTAAACTTAGAATGCTAAGCGATGATTGTGAGGTGTGAGCGCTAGCTTATTTTAGGAATGATGCCTAAATTGCTTTTATGTGCTAAATGCTTTGTGCATGATATGTTGTTAATTGTTTGGATCTATGGTCTGTTGCCGACCGGATCTGGAAACCTTATGTGTTTAGGATTCTAAACGTCCGACTACGATATTAGAACTAGCATGTAAACGTTTCGGAGTGATAAGGATGATTTAAACGTCAATCCTAAGTATAGGTCTAGATTCACCTTATTCGGTGTATTGATCAAGATGGAAAGGACCCATAGCGGAAACGTAAATGCAAATGGGAATAGAAACCAACCCCCAATGGTTCAGCAAATACCTGTTGTAGAAGAAGTTGCGCCTGAGCCAGTCACCATGGCTGGAGTTCAAGCCATAATTCGGGATATGCTAGCTGAACAAAGGGAAGAAATGAGACAGATGCTCCACGAAAATAGGGACGAACCTACCGTATATGTTGAACCGACGGAGCCAGTTCCCGAGCAATCTGAGGAAGGGAACTATAGCCGCCAAGTGAGTTAAGTAGGGACTCAAGGTGAGCAAAGGGATGGCCCCGAAGGGAGAAACAACAAGGATGGGCGGATGTACAAGAATTTCTTGGGTGCGAAACCACCAAGTCTCTCAGGAAGCCCAAAGCCTGTTGAGATTATGGATTGGATCTCCGAGATGGAAATGGTGTTTGAGAGCTGCAACTATAGCGAGAAACAGAAGACCGTCTTCGTCATAAGACAACTGAAAGCTGGAGTCTTGAGCTGGTGGAAGCTATTGGCAGATACGATGCCACGAGGAGAAGCCTTAAGGATGTCATGGGAAGAGTTCTTGGAACAGTTGAAAATGCAGTACTGCTCGGAGATAGATCTGATAGACCTAAACAACGAGTTCCAGAACCTGAAGAAAGGGAAGATGAGTGTGGATGAGTATGCCACCGCATTCACCGAGAGGATGAAGCTATTCCCCTACTTGGTGTCTACTTAACTCTCTAAGATCGATAGGTTGCTAATAGACTGCCCACTGACTTTGGCCCAATGGTCAAAATGGCAACTACCTTGAAAACAACTGTTAGGGCAGCTAAGAACGTAGAGGCCCAGATAAGAGAAAAAGGTCTAGAAAAAGATAAGGCAGGAGAGAAGCGGAAGTTGGAAGGATCTTCAAGGTCCAACAAGGAAAGCAAATTCTCAAAGCTTGGAGGAGGAGATGGAGGTGAAGCAAGATGGTGTGATAAATGCAAGAAGAAGCATGGTGGGAAGTGCAACGAAGAAGTGACTTGTTACAAGTGTGGGAGGACTGGTCACTATTCCAAGGACTGCACACATAATGATAAAGTATTCTACGGATGTGGAGGCAAGGGGAACATGTCCAGAGACTGGCCAAGGAAAAATAAAGCAGCTAGACCAGACACGCCACCAAGGCCAAGGGCATTTCACATGATCCTCGACGAAGCAGAAAACCATGCAAGGAATCAAGGATAAGGACTTTATACCCGAAGATCAAGTTATGCAGTAGCCATGGTATCGTATGATGTAGCCCATTAGAGGCATAGTTCACGGTGAACTTGAACACCTATGTAATAGTTTCAAGAAATAATAAAATCTTCGTTTTGTTATCTGGTGTATTAAATTATTATGTGATTTTCTTGTATGGTGACTTGGAAAACTGCGAGACAATACTTGGGACGAGTATGAGTAGGTGTGAATGGTAGTAGAGGCCTATACTACCGGAAGCACATGATTCACACTTGGATCAGGGAAAGTCACAAGGTTACCAAGAAGCTAGTAATCGATTTCGTTTTATTCAAGTATGTCGTTACCATTGTTTCGGTAATGACTAAGAAAATTGTTGTTATCCCGACCCTAGTAGTCATATCACATTGAGTCCGACTACGATGAGTAGGTTACGTGGTTCAGAGAACCAAGTTTGATGTAGCGTCCGACTTAAACCAAACAATTGAAATCAAAAGCGATCAATAGAAGTATCACGCTCGTTGTTAAAGAAGTTGGTAGCTAGAAATGCTACATATTAAAGTGTGATTATATCACATTAAAACATTAAGGAAGGAATAGTCTGTTTTCGAATTTAACTCTAAGAGACCTGAGTCTAAACGTGCATCACATGATGATAGGTCATTATTTGGAGTCTAACCTGAGGTAGAGAGCAGGTGCACGATCGAGTACTGCTTGCAGTCAATGAGTCTAAGAGATAGACTTGAAGGAATATAGAAGTTATAATTATTACCTAGGATGAAGAGATGACGTATGGAGTCATTATACGACCCTGTTTCGTTGATGATTCCGGGACGTAATCATCCTAAGGGGGAGATAATTGTAACGCCCGTAGATCCGGGCTAGTCAAATTAGAGGCAATAGGGGTCGAAAATGACTTTTCGACAAAAGATTATTTAGAATAAATAATCTTAACCAAGTTGTAGAATATGTCACAATGTTTCCATACATATAAAGAACGCCGAAATCCGAGTTATAACGAAGAAGTTATGACCCGTCGAAGTTTCGCGACGGAATCGACATGACACCGGGAAGCGTAAATAGTGAATTTACGATAGAGCGAGATTTAGCCTTAGCGCTCTAAACGAAAGTCGTAGAATACGTTAAACTAAGAACATCGATAAAAAGAACGCCCAAATCTGACTTCGTATGAGGAAGTTATGATTTTTCGAAGTTTCGGAATTAGCAGTGTACAACTCGAAATTAGAATATTAGATCGAGTGATTTTTAGCCAACACGACCTAAACAAGAATCGAAGATCTCGATAAGAGTAGCGTAACGAGAAAAAGATGGGCGAAAACGAACGCCGGGTGAAGAAGTTATGAGAATTTAACGGACCAATCCTGTCTCAGCCTGTTAATAATATCAAATTTAAAATCGAGTCAAAATTAGCCGATAGAGGTCGTACGCAAAAGTTATGAATTTTTAAAGTTTATGATCAAATTTGTGAAGGCTGATAAGGACTTGATGACGTGGCGCGTTGTGGGCCGTCCATCGCTGATCAGTGAATGCTTCGGATTCGGACACACCTTGCTTTGCTACGCCCAACGTCCGAGGCTAATTACGCGCAGCGTACTTCGGTTCTTATCCATCCGACAAGTGCAAGCTACGTGCGAGACAACTGGAGCTCCTATCCGAAGTTACGCCCCGCGTAGCCAAGGATTACGCCCAGCGTAGTCCGAGGCCTCGCTGGGTATATGTGACATCCCCATTTTCACGGCCAGAAAAGACCGATTTTGTTTATGCTTTGTAAAAATCAGAGTACTTCTTTTCATAAAAATGTTGTGGAATTTATTCCCAGAAAAACACGATAAATACGTTATCAAAGCATTTCCAAAGAAACGTATTTTATTCATTTTAAAACATTTGGGATGTCATCGTTAATACTGAAACATAAGCATAAACAGAACTTACATTCATTTACACTAGTGTTCTATATCTCCTTAATCTCTCAGTGTAATGTCACTTCATATCGACACCTGTGATATAAATAAACTGAGTGGGCCAGGTTGGGAAACCTGGTGAGTACATAGGGTTTTTAACCCACAATAATATAATTATTATGTTTAAACAATCAAACAATCAACCCAATTACCCATCCCCATTATCTTCTTTAGTCTTAAGGATCTACCCTAAGAATCAGCTATTCCTCGTTCATTAATTCCTAAGGATCATCCTAATTAATCGGCACGAAGTCCATCGTTGCCATGGTTTACACAACAGGCACTAAGTCTGCATAGTCGCCAGGGGTTAGGCATCAAGTCTGCATGATCGCCAAGGTTTACACAATGGGCACTAAGTCTACATAGTCGCCAGGGTTTAGGCATCAAGTCTGCATGATCACCAAGATTTAGGCACCAAGTCTGCATGGTCGCCAATGTTTAGAGTACACTGGGTGAACATATCGTTCACAACACCTACAGGTTGCGAGCCTGCTAGTGTTCCACCGGACTGTCTAGAATAGTCCGTGGTTGTCATCCATACTCTGCTGAATGACGGGGCCATCGTTTGGGAAAAGGCTTCTCACATCGTCCACCTCTCACCCTCACCTCGTGGTCTATAACACCTCTTAACTCATCATCCAACTCATATTCCATCTATGACATCTACCCATGTTTTACCCCAACATTATCGTAGATATAAAATACATATACATTTTAAATCATTTAAAACATGTATAAAATCGTTCATCCAGCAAAGACAGCAAGTATTCAGATAATATGCACACATAGCACGTAATTTATATAAAATACTTCATATCTATGTGTAAGATGAAAGTAACTATGCACTCACCTGAGAAGGTGGTGACTCGGTACTCGAACAACGCTTCGTTTAATTTAAAATAATTTTCCTTCGACGAAACCTAGTATTATTACCACTAGATTTTAGTCTAATATTTACCGTGACTAATTATTATTATTATTATTATTATTATTATTATTATTATTATTATTATATAAGCGTTTAAACAATACTTTCCAACCACTATGTACGGACAGGGGCCATACATAAAACACCGGAGGGCAGGACCATTTTGGCGTATAGCACTTCTGAAATCCAACAACCCTATGCGGCCCTGAAAACCAGATTCTCCGTACCGCGAGTAGTTAAAAAGATATTATAATGACACTTATATAAGTCATAATAATAGTTCAAATATTTATTATAAGTTCATAATAACAATATTAATTTTAAATATAAGCTATATTAAAATAGGGTAAACATAACTTACTTACAAGGGGATTTTAGCTAGGAGTCAGGCTCTGCAGGGGCAGAACTTCGTCGCTGAATCTTTCTAAGAAAGATTCGTGCAGCGCTTCAGTGCTCACCTTACTATACTAAAAACTACAGAAAGAGAAGTCGAATCACAAGGGACCGAAATGCTCGGGAGATAAGGAGAGAAAGACTCTTGAATTAAGAGAATGGTGCAAGAAATATGAGTGCCCAAGGCTCTTATTTATACTAATTGAATTTTCAAAAACTACCCTCCATAATTAATTAATGACCTTTTAGTTATATAAACAAATAAACACCCCTCTATAATACTATTTTAAATGGATTTAATGATATTTGTACTAAACTAATGTCGAAAGAACTCAACATTAGTCTTATAGTGACCGCATCATCGATCCCTTTCTAATGATATATACATATGTATATATATATATATATATATATATATATATATATATATATATATATATATATCTGTGTGTGTGTGTGTACGTATATATGATTTATATTTTATTTTAATACGTAAATATGCTATTATAATTTGTAACTCGTTCATACGAACTCCGTTTTTGACGTTCTTTATACCCACGCGTAGGTGGAGACGTACTCTACAACTTTCGTTTAGACTCTGTCGGGTAATTTTGACTTTATTTTTAAAGTTATATTTTTAACAGGCCGGGACAGGATTGGTCCGTTAAAATCTCATAACTTCTTCATCAGATGTCCATTTTCGTCTGTCTTTTTATCGTTACACTACTAATAACAAGATCTTCGATTCTCGTTTAGGTTGTGTCGGCTAAAAACCGCTCGATCTAATACTCGAACTTCGGGTTGTACACCGCTAAGCCGAAACTTCGAAAAATCATAACTTCCTCATACGAAGTCAGATTTGGGCATTCTTTTTATGGACATTATCAGGTTAACATATTCTACGACTTTCATTTAGATTACTAAGGCTAAAAGTCGCTCTATCATAAATTCACTATTTACGTCTTTGCGGTGTCGTGTCGGTTCCGTCGCTAAACTTCGACGGGTCATAACTTCTTCGTTATAACTCGGATTTTGGCGCTCTTTATATGTACGAAACCCTTGAGACATATTCTAAAACTTGGTTAGGATTATTTATTCTAAATAATCTTTTGTCAAAAAGTCGTTTTCGACCCCTGTTATCTCTAAATTGACTAGCCCGGATCTACGGGCATTACATTATAAAAAGGGGTGAGGGTCTCCAACATTTTCGCACCAATTCTTCTTCTCTCTCTAAAATACTTTCTCTCTCTAGCTCCCCCAACCACCCCTAAGCCCTAGATAAAATCCCTAGCTCCCGAGGGAAGCCCCGAGGCTCCCAGAGTCCCGAGAAAAAGAGCCTTTCGGTTTTGAAACGCTGCTCCAAATAAGTTCCGGTGTTCGATAAAATTCGTTGTTCTATCGAAGGAAAATTGTTTTGAGAGTATCTAAGCATTGTCCGAGTGCTGAGTCACCACCTTTTAAGTGAGTTCATGGTCCCTTTCATCTTACACATAGATATGAAGTATTTTATATAAACTACGTGCTATGTGTGCATATTGTCTGAATACTTGTTGTCTATACTCGATGAACGTTTTATACATGTTTTAAATGATTTAAACTGTACATATATATATGAATATGTTGGGTATGACATGGGTAGATGAAATATGAGAGATATAAGATGATGAGAGTATACATTGGCAGCTATAGACTTAGTGTCTATTGGACAAACACCGGTAGCTATGGACTTAGTACCTGTTAGACGTTGGTAGCTATGGATTTAGTACCTATTAGGAATTGGTAGCTATGGACTTAGTACCTATTAGATGTTGGTAGCTATGGATTTAGTACCTGTTAGGGATTGGTAGCTATGGACTTAGTACCTATTAGTTAGACGCTGGTAGCTATGGATTTAGTACCTGTTAGGAATTGGTAGCTATGGACTTAGTACCTGTTAGTTAGACGCTGGTAGCTATGGATTTGGTACCTGTTAGGAATTGGTAGCTATGGACTTAGTACCTATTAGATGAACATTGGTAGCTATGGATTTAGTAACCGATGAGTAGACTATAGCAGCTATGGAATTAGTGCTTTACGAACGAACATTGGTAGCTATCGATTTAGTGTCAGTCCTATGACCTGGAAGTAAGGGACTTCGGAATAAACGAATGCAGGATAGATGACTCTTAGGTTAAAACCTTAAGAGTAAAGAAGAGAATGGGGATGGGTAATTGGGTTGATTGTTTGAGTGTTTAAACATAATAATTATATTATTGTGGGTTGAAAACCCTATGTACTCACCAGGTTTCCCAACCTGACCCACTTAGTTTATTTATATCACAAGTGTTGATATGAAGTCACATTACACTGAGAGATTAAAGAGATGTAGATCACTAGTGTAAATAAATGTAAGTTCTGTTTATGCTTATGTTTGTGTATTGACAATGACATCCCAAATGTTTTAAAATGAATAAAATACGTTTCTTCGAAAATGTTTTAATAACGTATTTTTCGTGTTTTTCTGGGAACAAATTCAGCAACATTTTTATGAAAAGAAGTACTCTGACTTTTATAAAGCATAAACAAAATCGGTATTTTCTGGCCGTGAAAATGGGGATGTCACAGTTGGTATCAGAGCATTAGTTTAAGCGAACTAGGAATATGGATTTATTTCTAGACTTAAACTTAGAATGCTAAGCGATGATTGTGAGGTGTGAGCGCTAGCTTATTTTAGGAATGATGCCTAAATTGCTTTTATGTGCTAAATGCTTTGTGCATGATATGTTGTTAATTGTTTGGATCTATGGTCTGTTGCCGACCGGATCTGGAAACCTTATGTGTTTAGGATTCTAAACGTCCGACTACGATATTAGAACTAGCATGTAAACGTTTCGGAGTGATAAGGATGATTTAAACGTCAATCCTAAGTATAGGTCTAGATTCACCTTATTCGGTGTATTGATCAAGATGGAAAGGACCCATAGCGGAAACGTAAATGCAAATGGGAATAGAAACCAACCCCCAATGGTTCAGCAAATACCTGTTGTAGAAGAAGTTGCGCCTGAGCCAGTCACCATGGCTGGAGTTCAAGCCATAATTCGGGATATGCTAGCTGAACAAAGGGAAGAAATGAGACAGATGCTCCACGAAAATAGGGACGAACCTACCGTATATGTTGAACCGACGGAGCCAGTTCCCGAGCAATCTGAGGAAGGGAACTATAGCCGCCAAGTGAGTTAAGTAGGGACTCAAGGTGAGCAAAGGGATGGCCCCGAAGGGAGAAACAACAAGGATGGGCGGATGTACAAGAATTTCTTGGGTGCGAAACCACCAAGTCTCTCAGGAGGCCCAAAGCCTGTTGAGATTATGGATTGGATCTCCGAGATGGAAATGGTGTTTGAGAGCTGCAACTGTAGCGAGAAACAGAAGACCGTCTTCGTCATAAGACAACTGAAAGCTGGAGTCTTGAGCTGGTGGAAGCTATTGGCAGATACGATGCCACGAGGAGAAGCCTTAAGGATGTCATGGGAAGAGTTCTTGGAACAGTTGAAAATGCAGTACTGCTCGGAGATAGATCTGATAGACCTAAACAACGAGTTCCAGAACCTGAAGAAAGGGAAGATGAGTGTGGATGAGTATGCCACCGCATTCACCGAGAGGATGAAGCTATTCCCCTACTTGGTGTCTACTTAACTCTCTAAGATCGATAGGTTGCTAATAGACTGCCCACTGACTTTGGCCCAATGGTCAAAATGGCAACTACCTTGAAAACAACTGTTAGGGCAGCTAAGAACGTAGAGGCCCAGATAAGAGAAAAAGGTCTAGAAAAAGATAAGGCAGGAGAGAAGCGGAAGTTGGAAGGATCTTCAAGGTCCAACAAGGAAAGCAAATTCTCAAAGCTTGGAGGAGGAGATGGAGGTGAAGCAAGATGGTGTGATAAATGCAAGAAGAAGCATGGTGGGAAGTGCAACGAAGAAGTGACTTGTTACAAGTGTGGGAGGACTGGTCACTATTCCAAGGACTGCACACATAATGATAAAGTATTCTACGGATGTGGAGGCAAGGGGAACATGTCCAGAGACTGGCCAAGGAAAAATAAAGCAGCTAGACCAGACACGCCACCAAGGCCAAGGGCATTTCACATGATCCTCGACGAAGCAGAAAACCATGCAAGGAATCAAGGATAAGGACTTTATACCCGAAGATCAAGTTATGCAGTAGCCATGGTATCGTATGATGTAGCCCATTAGAGGCATAGTTCACGGTGAACTTGAACACCTATGTAATAGTTTCAAGAAATAATAAAATCTTCGTTTTGTTATCTGGTGTATTAAATTATTATGTGATTTTCTTGTATGGTGACTTGGAAAACTGCGAGACAATACTTGGGACGAGTATGAGTAGGTGTGAATGGTAGTAGAGGCCTATACTACCGGAAGCACATGATTCACACTTGGATCAGGGAAAGTCACAAGGTTACCAAGAAGCTAGTAATCGATTTCGTTTTATTCAAGTATGTCGTTACCATTGTTTCGGTAATGACTAAGAAAATTGTTGTTATCCCGACCCTAGTAGTCATATCACATTGAGTCCGACTACGATGAGTAGGTTACGTGGTTCAGAGAACCAAGTTTGATGTAGCGTCCGACTTAAACCAAACAATTGAAATCAAAAGCGATCAATAGAAGTATCACGCTCGTTGTTAAAGAAGTTGGTAGCTAGAAATGCTACATGTTAAAGTGTGATTATATCACATTAAAACATTAAGGAAGGAATAGTCTGTTTTCGAATTTAACTCTAAGAGACCTGAGTCTAAACGTGCATCACATGATGATAGGTCATTATTTGGAGTCTAACCTGAGGTAGAGAGCAGGTGCACGATCGAGTACTGCTTGCAGTCAATGAGTCTAAGAGATAGACTTGAAGGAATATAGAAGTTATAATTATTACCTAGGATGAAGAGATGACGTATGGAGTCATTATACGACCCTGTTTCGTTGATGATTCCGGGACGTAATCATCCTAAGGGGGAGATAATTGTAACGCCCGTAGATCCGGGCTAGTCAAATTAGAGGCAATAGGGGTCGAAAATGACTTTTCGACAAAAGATTATTTAGAATAAATAATCTTAACCAAGTTGTAGAATATGTCACAATGTTTCCATACATATAAAGAACGCCGAAATCCGAGTTATAACGAAGAAGTTATGACCCGTCGAAGTTTCGCGACGGAATCGACATGACACCGGGAAGCGTAAATAGTGAATTTACGATAGAGCGAGATTTAGCCTTAGCGCTCTAAACGAAAGTCGTAGAATACGTTAAACTAAGAACATCGATAAAAAGAACGCCCAAATCTGACTTCGTATGAGGAAGTTATGATTTTTCGAAGTTTCGGAATTAGCAGTGTACAACTCGAAATTAGAATATTAGATCGAGTGATTTTTAGCCAACACGACCTAAACAAGAATCGAAGATCTCGATAAGAGTAGCGTAACGAGAAAAAGATGGGCGAAAACGAACGCCGGGTGAAGAAGTTATGAGAATTTAACGGACCAATCCTGTCTCAGCCTGTTAATAATATCAAATTTAAAATCGAGTCAAAATTAGCCGATAGAGGTCGTACGCAAAAGTTATGAATTTTTAAAGTTTATGATCAAATTTGTGAAGGCTGATAAGGACTTGATGACGTGGCGCGTTGTGGGCCGTCCATCGCTGATCAGTGAATGCTTCGGATTCGGACACACCTTGCTTTGCTACGCCCAACGTCCGAGGCTAATTACGCGCAGCGTACTTCGGTTCTTATCCATCCGAAAAGTGCAAGCTACGTGCGAGACAACTGGAGCTCCTATCCGAAGTTACGCCCCGCGTAGCCAAGGATTACGCCCAGCGTAGTCCGAGGCCTCGCTGGGTATATGTGACATCCCCATTTTCACGGCCAGAAAAGACCGATTTTGTTTATGCTTTGTAAAAATCAGAGTACTTCTTTTCATAAAAATGTTGTGGAATTTATTCCCAGAAAAACACGATAAATACGTTATCAAAGCATTTCCAAAGAAACGTATTTTATTCATTTTAAAACATTTGGGATGTCATCGTTAATACTGAAACATAAGCATAAACAGAACTTACATTCATTTACACTAGTGTTCTATATCTCCTTAATCTCTCAGTGTAATGTCACTTCATATCGACACCTGTGATATAAATAAACTGAGTGGGCCAGGTTGGGAAACCTGGTGAGTACATAGGGTTTTTAACCCACAATAATATAATTATTATGTTTAAACAATCAAACAATCAACCCAATTACCCATCCCCATTATCTTCTTTAGTCTTAAGGATCTACCCTAAGAATCAGCTATTCCTCGTTCATTAATTCCTAAGGATCATCCTAATTAATCGGCACGAAGTCCATCGTTGCCATGGTTTACACAACAGGCACTAAGTCTGCATAGTCGCCAGGGGTTAGGCATCAAGTCTGCATGATCGCCAAGGTTTACACAATGGGCACTAAGTCTACATAGTCGCCAGGGTTTAGGCATCAAGTCTGCATGATCACCAAGATTTAGGCACCAAGTCTGCATGGTCGCCAATGTTTAGAGTACACTGGGTGAACATATCGTTCACAACACCTACAGGTTGCGAGCCTGCTAGTGTTCCACCGGACTGTCTAGAATAGTCCGTGGTTGTCATCCATACTCTGCTGAATGACGGGGCCATCGTTTGGGAAAAGGCTTCTCACATCGTCCACCTCTCACCCTCACCTCGTGGTCTATAACACCTCTTAACTCATCATCCAACTCATATTCCATCTATGACATCTACCCATGTTTTACCCCAACATTATCGTAGATATAAAATACATATACATTTTAAATCATTTAAAACATGTATAAAATCGTTCATCCAGCAAAGACAGCAAGTATTCAGATAATATGCACACATAGCACGTAATTTATATAAAATACTTCATATCTATGTGTAAGATGAAAGTAACTATGCACTCACCTGAGAAGGTGGTGACTCGGTACTCGAACAACGCTTCGTTTAATTTAAAATAATTTTCCTTCGACGAAACCTAGTATTATTACCACTAGATTTTAGTCTAATATTTACCGTGACTAATTATTATTATTATTATTATTATTATTATTATTATTATTATTATTATTATTATTATTATATAAGCGTTTAAACAATACTTTCCAACCACTATGTACGGACAGGGGCCATACATAAAACACCGGAGGGCAGGACCATTTTGGCGTATAGCACTTCTGAAATCCAACAACCCTATGCGGCCCTGAAAACCAGATTCTCCGTACCGCGAGTAGTTAAAAAGATATTATAATGACACTTATATAAGTCATAATAATAGTTCAAATATTTATTATAAGTTCATAATAACAATATTAATTTTAAATATAAGCTATATTAAAATAGGGTAAACATAACTTACTTACAAGGGGATTTTAGCTAGGAGTCAGGCTCTGCAGGGGCAGAACTTCGTCGCTGAATCTTTCTAAGAAAGATTCGTGCAGCGCTTCAGTGCTCACCTTACTATACTAAAAACTACAGAAAGAGAAGTCGAATCACAAGGGACCGAAATGCTCGGGAGATAAGGAGAGAAAGACTCTTGAATCAAGAGAATGGTGCAAGAAATATGAGTGCCCAAGGCTCTTATTTATACTAATTGAATTTTCAAAAACTACCCTCCATAATTAATTAATGACCTTTTAGTTATATAAACAAATAAACACCCCTCTATAATACTATTTTAAATGGATTTAATGATATTTGTACTAAACTAATGTCGAAAGAACTCAACATTAGTCTTATAGTGACCGCATCATCGATCCCTTTCTAATGATATATACATATGTGTATATATATATATATATATATATATATATATATATATATATATATATATATATATATATCTGTGTGTGTGTGTGTACGTATATATGATTTATATTTTATTTTAATACGTAAATATGCTATTATAATTTGTAACTCGTTCATACGAACTCCGTTTTTGACGTTCTTTATACCCACGCGTAGGTGGAGACGTACTCTACAACTTTCGTTTAGACTCTGTCGGGTAATTTTGACTTTATTTTTAAAGTTATATTTTTAACAGGCCGGGACAGGATTGGTCCGTTAAAATCTCATAACTTCTTCATCAGATGTCCATTTTCGTCTGTCTTTTTATCGTTACACTACTAATAACAAGATCTTCGATTCTCGTTTAGGTTGTGTCGGCTAAAAACCGCTCGATCTAATACTCGAACTTCGGGTTGTACACCGCTAAGCCGAAACTTCGAAAAATCATAACTTCCTCATACGAAGTCAGATTTGGGCATTCTTTTTATGGACATTATCAGGTTAACATATTCTACGACTTTCATTTAGATTACTAAGGCTAATAGTCGCTCTATCATAAATTCACTATTTACGTCTTTGCGGTGTCGTGTCGGTTCCGTCGCTAAACTTCGACGGGTCATAACTTCTTCGTTATAACTCGGATTTTGGCGCTCTTTATATGTACGAAACCCTTGAGACATATTCTAAAACTTGGTTAGGATTATTTATTCTAAATAATCTTTTGTCAAAAAGTCGTTTTCGACCCCTGTTATCTCTAAATTGACTAGCCCGGATCTACGGGCATTACATTATAAAAAGGGGTGAGGGTCTCCAACATTTTCGCACCAATTCTTCTTCTCTCTCTAAAATACTTTCTCTCTCTAGCTCCCCCAACCACCCCTAAGCCCTAGATAAAATCCCTAGCTCCCGAGGGAAGCCCCGAGGCTCCCAGAGTCCCGAGAAAAAGAGCCTTTCGGTTTTGAAACGCTGCTCCAAATAAGTTCCGGTGTTCGATAAAATTCGTTGTTCTATCGAAGGAAAATTGTTTTGAGAGTATCTAAGCATTGTCCGAGTGCTGAGTCACCACCTTTTAAGTGAGTTCATGGTCCCTTTCATCTTACACATAGATATGAAGTATTTTATATAAACTACGTGCTATGTGTGCATATTGTCTGAATACTTGTTGTCTATACTCGATGAACGTTTTATACATGTTTTAAATGATTTAAACTGTACGTATATATATGAATATGTTGGGTATGACATGGGTAGATGAAATATGAGAGATATAAGATGATGAGAGTATACATTGGCAGCTATAGACTTAGTGTCTATTGGACAAACACCGGTAGCTATGGACTTAGTACCTGTTAGACGTTGGTAGCTATGGATTTAGTACCTATTAGGAATTGGTAGCTATGGACTTAGTACCTATTAGATGTTGGTAGCTATGGATTTAGTACCTGTTAGGGATTGGTAGCTATGGACTTAGTACCTATTAGTTAGACGCTGGTAGCTATGGATTTAGTACCTGTTAGGAATTGGTAGCTATGGACTTAGTACCTGTTAGTTAGACGCTGGTAGCTATGGATTTGGTACCTGTTAGGAATTGGTAGCTATGGACTTAGTACCTATTAGATGAACATTGGTAGCTATGGATTTAGTAACCGATGAGTAGACTATAGCAGCTATGGAATTAGTGCTTTACGAACGAACATTGGTAGCTATCGATTTAGTGTCAGTCCTATGACCTGGAAGTAAGGGACTTCGGAATAAACGAATGCAGGATAGATGACTCTTAGGTTAAAACCTTAAGAGTAAAGAAGAGAATGGGGATGGGTAATTGGGTTGATTGTTTGAGTGTTTAAACATAATAATTATATTATTGTGGGTTGAAAACCCTATGTACTCACCAGGTTTCCCAACCTGACCCACTTAGTTTATTTATATCACAGGTGTTGATATGAAGTCACATTACACTGAGAGATTAAAGAGATGTAGATCACTAGTGTAAATAAATGTAAGTTCTGTTTATGCTTATGTTTGTGTATTGACAATGACATCCCAAATGTTTTAAAATGAATAAAATACGTTTCTTCGAAAATGTTTTAATAACGTATTTTTCGTGTTTTTCTGGGAACAAATTCAGCAACATTTTTATGAAAAGAAGTACTCTGACTTTTATAAAGCATAAACAAAATCGGTATTTTCTGGCCGTGAAAATGGGGATGTCACAGTTGGTATCAGAGCATTAGTTTAAGCGAACTAGGAATATGGATTTATTTCTAGACTTAAACTTAGAATGCTAAGCGATGATTGTGAGGTGTGAGCGCTAGCTTATTTTAAGAATGATGCCTAAATTGCTTTTATGTGCTAAATGCTTTGTGCATGATATGTTGTTAATTGTTTGGATCTATGGTCTGTTGCCGACCGGATCTGGAAACCTTATGTGTTTAGGATTCTAAACGTCCGACTACGATATTAGAACTAGCATGTAAACGTTTCGGAGTGATAAGGATGATTTAAACGTCAATCCTAAGTATAGGTCTAGATTCACCTTATTCGGTGTATTGATCAAGATGGAAAGGACCCATAGCGGAAACGTAAATGCAAATGGGAATAGAAACCAACCCCCAATGGTTCAGCAAATACCTGTTGTAGAAGAAGTTGCGCCTGAGCCAGTCACCATGGCTGGAGTTCAAGCCATAATTCGGGATATGCTAGCTGAACAAAGGGAAGAAATGAGACAGATGCTCCACAAAAATAGGGACGAACCTACCGTATATGTTGAACCGACGGAGCCAGTTCCCGAGCAATCTGAGGAAGGGAACTATAGCCGCCAAGTGAGTTAAGTAGGGACTCAAGGTGAGCAAAGGGATGGCCCCGAAGGGAGAAACAACAAGGATGGGCGGATGTACAAGAATTTCTTGGGTGCGAAACCACCAAGTCTCTCAGGAAGCCCAAAGCCTGTTGAGATTATGGATTGGATCTCCGAGATGGAAATGGTGTTTGAGAGCTGCAACTGTAGCGAGAAACAGAAGACCGTCTTCGTCATAAGACAACTGAAAGCTGGAGTCTTGAGCTGGTGGAAGCTATTGGCAGATACGATGCCACGAGGAGAAGCCTTAAGGATGTCATGGGAAGAGTTCTTGGAACAGTTGAAAATGCAGTACTGCTCGGAGATAGATCTGATAGACCTAAACAACGAGTTCCAGAACCTGAAGAAAGGGAAGATGAGTGTGGATGAGTATGCCACCGCATTCACCGAGAGGATGAAGCTATTCCCCTACTTGGTGTCTACTTAAATCTCTAAGATCGATAGGTTGCTAATAGACTGCCCACTGACTTTGGCCCAATGGTCAAAATGGAAACTACCTTGAAAACAACTGTTAGGGCAGCTAAGAACGTAGAGGCCCAGATAAGAGAAAAGGGTCTAGAAAAAGATAAGGCAGGAGAGAAGCGGAAGTTGGAAGGATCTTCAAGGTCCAACAAGGAAAGCAAATTCTCAAAGCTTGGAGGAGGAGATGGAGGTGAAGCAAGATGGTGTGATAAATGCAAGAAGAAGCATGGTGGGAAGTGCAACGAAGAAGTGACTTGTTACAAGTGTGGGAGGACTGGTCATTATTCCAAGGACTGCACACATAATGATAAAGTATTCTACGGATGTGGAGGCAAGGGGAACATGTCCAAAGACTGGCCAAGGAAAAATAAAGCAGCTAGACCAGACACGCCACCAAGGCCAAGGGCATTTCACATGATCCTCGACGAAGCAGAAAACCATGCAAGGAATCAAGGATAAGGACTTTATACCCGAAGATCAAGTTATGCAGTAGCCATAGTATCGTATGATGTAGCCCATTAGAGGCATAGTTCACGGTGAACTTGAACACCTATGTAATAGTTTCAAGAAATAATAAAATCTTCGTTTTGTTATCTGGTGTATTAAATTATTATGTGATTTTCTTGTATGGTGACTTGGAAAACTGCGAGACAATACTTGGGACGAGTATGAGTAGGTGTGAATGGTAGTAGAGGCCTATACTACCGGAAGCACATGATTCACACTTGGATCAGGGAAAGTCACAAGGTTACCAAGAAGCTAGTAATCGATTTCGTTTTATTCAAGTATGTCGTTACCATTGTTTCGGTAATGACTAAGAAAATTGTTGTTATCCCGACCCTAGTAGTCATATCACATTGAGTCCGACTACGATGAGTAGGTTACGTGGTTCAGAGAACCAAGTTTGATGTAGCGTCCGACTTAAACCAAACAATTGAAATCAAAAGCGATCAATAGAAGTATCACGCTCGTTGTTAAAGAAGTTGGTAGCTAGAAATGCTACATGTTAAAGTGTGATTATATCACATTAAAACATTAAGGAAGGAATAGTCTGTTTTCGAATTTAACTCTAAGAGACCTGAGTCTAAACGTGCATCACATGATGATAGGTCATTATTTGGAGTCTAACCTGAGGTAGAGAGCAGGTGCACGATCGAGTACTGCTTGCAGTCAATGAGTCTAAGAGATAGACTTGAAGGAATATAGAAGTTATAATTATTACCTAGGATGAAGAGATGACGTATGGAGTCATTATACGACCCTGTTTCGTTGATGATTCCGGGACGTAATCATCCTAAGGGGGAGATAATTGTAACGCCCGTAGATCCAGGCTAGTCAAATTAGAGGCAATAGGGGTCGAAAATGACTTTTCGACAAAAGATTATTTAGAATAAATAATCTTAACCAAGTTGTAGAATATGTCACAATGTTTCCATACATATAAAGAACGCCGAAATCCGAGTTATAACGAAGAAGTTATGACCCGTCGAAGTTTCGCGACGGAATCGACATGACACCGGGAAGCGTAAATAGTGAATTTACGATAGAGCGAGATTTAGCCTTAGCGCTCTAAACGAAAGTCATAGAATACGTTAAACTAAGAACATCGATAAAAAGAACGCCCAAATCTGACTTCGTATGAGGAAGTTATGATTTTTCGAAGTTTCAGAATTAGCAGTGTACAGCCCGAAATTCGAATATTAGATCGAGTGATTTTTAGCCAACACGACCTAAAAGAGAATCGAAGATCTCGATAAGAGTAGCATAACGAGAAAAAGATGGGCGAAAACGGATGTCGGACCAATCCTGTCCCGGCTTGTTAATAATATAAAATTTAAAATCGAGTCAAAATTAGCCGACGAAGTCTAAACGAAAGTTGTAGAATACGTTGCCACCTTCGTGTGGATATAAAGAACGTCGAAAACGGAGGTCGTACGTGAAAGTTACGAATTTTCAAAGTTTGTGATCAAATTTGCGAAGGCTGGTAAGGACTTTATGACGTGGCGCGTTGTGGGCCGTCCATCGCTGATCAGTGAACACTTCGGATTCGGACACCCCTCGCTTCGCTATGCCCAACGTCCGAGGCCAAGTACGCGCAACATACTCTGGTTCTTATCCATCCGACGAGTGCAAGCCACGTGCGAGACAGCTGGAGCTCCTATCCGAAGTTACGCCCCGTGTAGCCAAGGATTACGCCCAGCGTAGTCCGAGGCCTCGCTGGGTATAAAAAGGGGCGAGGGTCTCCAACATTTTCACACCAATTCTTCTTCTCTTTCTAAAATATGTTCTCTCTCTAGCTCCCCAACCACCCCTAAGCCCTAGATAAAATCCCTAGCTCACGAGGGAAGCCCCGAGGCTCCCGGAGTCCTGAGAAAAAGAGCCTTTCGGTTTCGAAACGCTGCTCCAAATAAGTTCCGGTTTTCGATAAAATTCGCCGTTCTATCGAAGGAAAATCATTTTGAGAGTATCTAAGCGTTGTCCGAGTGCTGATTCACCACCTTTCAAGTGAGTGCATGGTCCCTTTCATCTTACGCATAGATATGAAGTATTTTATATAAACTACATGCTATGTGTGCATATTGTCTGAATACTTGCTGTCTATACTGGATGAACATTTTATACATGTTTTAAATGACTTAAATTGTATACGTATTTTATATATACGAATATGTTAGGTATGACATGGGTAGATGAAAGATGAGAGATATAAGATGATGAGAGTATACATTGGCAGCTATAGACTTAGTTCCTATTGGACAAACACCGGTAGCTATGGACTTAGTACCTGTTAGACGTTGGTAGCTATGGATTTAGTACCTGTTAGGAATTGGTAGCTATGGACTTAGTACCTGTTAGACGTTGGTAGCTATGGATTTAGTACCTGTTAGGAATTGGTAGCTATGGACTTAGTACTTATTAGTTAGACGCTGGTAGCTATGGATTTAGTACCTGTTAGGAATTGGTAGCTATGGACTTAGTACCTATTAGTTAGACGCTGGTAGCTATGGATTTAGTACCTGTTAGGAATTGGTAGCTATAGACTTAGTACCTATTAGTTAGACGCTGGTAGCTATGGATTTGGTACCTGTTAGGAATTGGTAGCTATGGACTTAGTACCTATTAGATGAACATTGGTAGCTATGGATTTAGTAACCGATGAGTAGACTATAGCAGCTATGGAATTAGTGCTTTACGAACGAACATTGGTAGCTATGGATTTAGTGTCAGTCCTATGACCCTGGAAGTAAGGGACTTCGGAATAAACGAATGCAGGATAGATGACTCTTAGGTTAAATCCTTAAGAGTAAAGAAGAGAATGGGGATGGGTAATTGGGTTGATTGTTTGAGTGTTTAAACATAATAATTATATTATTGTGGGTTGAAAACCCTATGTACTCACCAGCTTTCCCAACCTGACCCACTTAGTTTATTTATATCACAGGTGTTGATATGAAGTCACATTACACTGAGAGATTAAAGAGATGTAGATCACCAGTGTAAATAAATGTAAGTTCTATTTATGCTTATGTTTCTGTATTGACAATGACATCCCAAATGTTTTAAAATGAATAAAATACGTTTCTTCGAAAATGTTTTAATAACGTATTTTTCATGTTTTTATGGGAACAAATTCCGCAACATTTTTATGAAAAGAAGTACTATGACTTTTATAAAGCATAAACAAAAGCGGTCTTTTCTGGCCGTGAAAATGGGGATGTCACACGTTCCCACTTTCACGTGGATATAAAGAACGTCGAAAGTGGAGCTTGTATGCGAAAGTTACGAATTTTTAAAGTTGAAGCATGAAATTGCGAGACCTGATGAAGAATCAATGACGTGGCAGTGATCTAGACCGTCCATCGCATATCAAAGCTCGCTTCGGATGAAGGATACGTCGCCCCTTCCTACGCCCAACGTCTGAGCTCAGAACGCGTTGCGTACGCAAGTCTTCCCTCGGTCCAGCTTAAGCCACGTCGCACCATCCGGAGCTTGTCACCTGCTGACCTTATCCGAGACTACGCCCCGTGTAGTGCTGCTGAACGCCGCTCGTAGTGCGAAGCCTCACACCTATAATAGCGGTGCGAGGGCAGCCATTTTTTCACACCAAATCTTCTTCTCTCTCTAGATTTCTTTCTCTTTAACGCTTATATAATAATAATAATAATAATAATAATAATAATAATAATAATAATAATAATAATAGCTAGACTATTAATTAGTCGCGGTTGACGTTAGACTAAATCCTAGTGGTATTGATACTAGGTTTTTATCAAAGGAAATTTATTTTAAGAGTATCGAAGTGATGTCCGAGTGCTGAGTCACCACCTTTCAGGTGAGTGCATAGTTACTTTCAGCTTACACATAGATATGAAGTATTTTATATAAATTACGTTCTATGTGTGCATATTATCTGAATACTTGCTATCTATGCTGGATGAACATTGTTATACATGTTTTCCATGATTTAAATTGTATATGTATTTTATATCCACGAAAATGTTGGGGTAAAACATGGGTAGATGTAATAGGTGATGTGTGATAAAATGATGAGAGGCCTCGATGTTGATGTTGTTGAGTCTATCATCTAGTGGAGTATGGATGACGACCACGGACTCTTCTAGACAGTCTAGTGGAACATTAGTAGGCTCGCAACCTGTAGGTGTTTGTGAACAATGTGTTCACCGGTGTACTCCATCCCCCAAATGGTTGTCTTTAGGACATTAATTGCCGAGGAATCCCCTTAGCAGTAGTGTCCATCCCGATGATGATCCTTAGGCTAGGTCCCTTATGATAGGTGTTTAGGGACGTAAAGTGAGGATAACGGGAACAGATAATCAGGTTATTATTGATTGATGAAATTAATAAACTTATTTATTGAGGGTTGAAAACCCTATATGCTCACCAGACTCCTAAGCCTGACCCACTCAGTTTCTTGTATTACAGGTAGTGGCGCATGAGCATAGATGTGATGTTTTGGATGAGGGATTACGGATATAGGCCTGTAGATATGCAATAATGTAGTAAGGCTTATATTGTATTGTTTATGCTTTTGATCTGTAATGAACATGACATCCCAAGTATTTTAATGAAATACATTTTTTTGGAAAATGCTTTTGATAAATCTTTATCATATTTTGTTTTGGGACAAATTCCGCAACACTTTTATTTAAAATGTTACTTTGATTTTTAAACAAAGCATATACTAAACCGGTCTTTTCTAGACGTGATTTTGGGGATGTCACAGATATAGACCGGACCGAAGGGTCCAACGATACAAACTGGACCGAAGGGTCTGACGAGCGATGACCGGACCAGAGGGTCCAACGTGCTACGGGACTGGAGGTTCCCGCTGAGACACATCGACCGAAGGGTCGTACTGTAGCCTCGAGTAGCATTTGTGTTGTATGTGTTATTTTGGGGAACTCGATGAGCCTTTGTGCTTACAGTTTTTGTGTTATGTCTTTCAGGTACCAGTGAGGATCGCAGGAAGGCACCAGCATGATCAGTACACACTATTGGAGTTTCATACATTTGATCTTGGGATGTGATTTTATAGATTTGTTATGTGATACATTGAGAATTGAGAATCTTTATGAATGAAATTACATTATTAAAAAGTTAAAAATTGTTTTGAAATTTACGTTGTTACAAGTTGGTATCAGAGCCTTGGTTTGAGGGATTCGGATGCACCTTCGGGCGTGTCTGAACTCAAACTGAGGATTTGAGGTAGTTATTCATAAAATAAATAATTTTTCTAAAGAAGTAAAAGAGTTTGAGAAAAACAGAAGGAAGCAGTGTGTACGATCAGCCAACGCCCGAAGGGTGATTTCCCAAAATGCCCTTACATTATGTGTTATAAGATTTGTTATGATGTGTTCTGCATGCTAGAGTAGGCTGGGTATTCATATTAGGACAAGAGTGGCCTAATTTGTGATGCCTTAGCCTAGGAAGATTTTTGCTGCTATTAGATGCTTGAGAGTGAGTAGGTAGCAGTGAGGAGCTTATGAGAGGTCTACCAAAGGGTAGCCTATGCTAGCGAGATGTAGAGTACTTGTGATATGGGATCCAGGGAGGAGGACATGGCGTGAATACTGATGCGGTGTGGGCGGTAGTATAGGGCCCGTACTACCAAAGACACTGTATCAGTGTGCAGTCCAAGTAAGAATCCTTAGGGTACGAGGGAGCAAGTAGGGTTGAGTTATCGAGTGCGAGTATGCTCGAGCGGATTTCTGATATTTTGTTTTGTATTTAAGAGAGACATCATGCTTGGGACACGCCACACACCTGAGAGCAGTAGTGTTAGTGACGAGGAGATCCGCATGTTGATTCATGAGGAGGTGGCTGCTTCCATCCGAGCCGAGATACCAGAGATGTTTGGGTCTGTCTAGTCCACTCTGATCGAGACCTTTGACGAGCGTTAAGCTTCTCTTACTGAAGTTGCTGTTGTTGCGGCCACCACAGCTGTCGTTGCTGCGAGGACGCAGGGGGGTGAATCGGTTATATACCGAGAGTTCAGCAACACGAAGCCACCAGAGTTTGACGAGATGCAGGATCCGATCGCTGCAATGAGATGGATTTCTGATATTCAGGGATGTTTCTATACTTACTCGAGTCCGAAGCATTTGAGATTTCAGTTTGCACTGAACCATCTTCGCTTGGGGGTGAAGGACAGGTGGAAGTTTGTGACGGCAGACTTCACTACGATAGAGCTTACTATGGTGACCTGGGAGAGGTTCACCATGATGTTTCGAGATGAGTATGTTCCCCCTGTGGAGAGGGAACATCTAGCCTAGGAGTTCTTGTCCCTCAAGCAGCGAACTAAGTCTGTTACAGTGATTACGAGGATGTTTCATGAGAGGGCACTGTTTTGCCCTGAGCACGTGTTGACTGAGCAGGAACGTATGAGTCGGTACTTGAGCATATTGAGGAGGGATATCCATGAGTTCGTGGCGAACTCGTCATACCGGAAATTTGCCGAGCTCCAGGAAAATGCCCGGAAGAGAGAGATTAAGATGGAGACTCAGGTCAGGGAGGAGGCCGAGTATCAGAGGAGGGACAGGCGACCGGCACAGGCGTAGCCGGCAGCCAAGCGGGCAAAGCCTGCTGATTCAAGATATGGGGGTCCGAAGGGCCGCACTTGTGGGAAGTGCAGAAAGATCCATGAGGGAGTGTGCAGAGTTGGGGTGTGTTACAAGTGTGGGAAGGAGAGGCACTATGCGAGGGATTGTCCCCAGGGATTCACGGTTGGCTTCCGTTGCAACCAGACCGGCCATTGGAAGGCCGAGTGCCCACATAGCGCCTGCTGCCCGAGCTACTGAGGTTTTGCCGGTGAAGGTCAAGGCACTGAAAGCTCACGGGAGAGCCTTCCAGTTGACAGTGGAGGAGGTCCGCATAGCGCCCGATGTCGTGGCTGGTATGTACTCTTTCCTTTATTTATGCTGAGTTATGAGATATTGTGCTTATATTACGATAAGTGTAGGTGCTTTTCTTGTGAGTTCTGTACCTGTTTTGGTGTTATTTGACTCGGGTGCGAGTCAGTCATTTCTGTCTTTAGTGTTTAGTCAACACATCAGTACCCATCGGGAGGCGTTGAGTCGACCTCTACGAGTTTCCATAGCTGACAAGCGAGCGGTGTATGCCACTGATGTGATTCGAGGATGTGTGCTCGAAATTTCCGACATTGAGTTTCCTATTGAATTGGTCCCGATTGCGATGGGAGATGTCTGTGTCATCGTGGGCATGTACTGGTTGAGCAAGTTTGGAGCGGTTATCGACTGCGAGCGACAGCTGGTGACCATACGAATCCCTAGTGGGGGAGTTCTTACGTGTTATGGCGAGGGTACCCGTTCTGGGTCAGCATTTTGTTTGGCTGCCAGAGCGAGAGAGAGTTTACAATAGGTCTGCATTGGGTTTGTAGCCTATATGATGGATACGCGAGTGGCCAAGTTCGATTGATGATAGTGCGCGAGTTCCCAGATGTTTTTCCCGAGGAGTTGTCGGGTGTGCCTCCCGAGAGGCAGGTAGACTTCCACATTGATTTGGTTCCGGGGGCAGCGCCTTATCGCCTTACGCCGCCAGAGATGCAGGAGTTATCCTCACAGCTTCAGGAGCTGTTGGGGAAGGGGTTTATTAGACCGAGTAGCTCACCGTGGGGAGCGCCGATCCTTTTTGTCAAGAAAAAGGATGGCTCACACCGGATGTACATTGATTACGGGGATTTGAACAAGTTAACGGTCAAGAACCGTTACCCATTAACGAGGATCGACGATTTGTTCGATCGGTTGCAGGGAGCGTCTTGGTTCTTTAAGGTTGATCTGAGGTCTGGATATCATCAGATGAGAGTGCGTGATGAGGATATCTAGAAAACAGCGTTTAGGACTCGTTATGGGCATTACGAGTTCGTGGTGATGCCTTTCGGGCTCACCAATGCACCGGCGGCGTTCATGGATCTCATGAACAAGGTGTGCAGGCCGATGTTGGATCGTTCGGTGATCGTGTTCATTGATGATATATTGGTGGATTCGAGATTCAGAGAGCAGCATGAGGAGCATTTGAGGGAGATCCTCGGAGTTCTGAGACCGGAGAGGCTTTATGCCAAATTCTCCAAGTGCGATTTCTGGTTACGAGAGGTCCAGTTCCAAGGTCACCTCGTCAACCAGAATGGGATATTGGTGGATCCGGCCAAGATTGAGGCGGTTAATAGGTGGGAGGTGCCGAGATCACCCACCGAGATCAGGAGTTTTCTAGGGTTGGCTGGCTATTATCGGAGATTTATCATGGATTTCACCAAGATCGCCGTTCCACTCACCAGGTTGACCCGGAAGGGTATTCCTTTTTCATGGGGTCCAGAGCAGCAGACCTCGTTTGAGACACTTCGCCAGAGATTGTATGAATCCCTGGTGTTAGCCCTCCCGAAAGGGATGGAGGATTTTGTGGTGTACTATGACGCATCGATATCGGGGTTGGGTGCAATACTTATGCAGAGGGGGCATGTGATAGCCTATGCATCGAGGCAGTTGAAGCCTCATGAGACGAGGTATCTCACCCATGATCTGGAGTTGGGGGCAGTGGTGTTCACCCTCAAGATCTGGCGTCACTATTTGTATGGGGTTCGGTGTACCATATACACGGACCACAAGAGCTTGAAGTATTTGATGGATCATCCCAATCTGAACATGCGCCAGAGGAGATGGTTGGACGTGGTAAAGGATTACGATTGTGAGATCCTGTACTACCCAGGCAAAGCCAACGTTAGCTAATGCCCTAAGCCGTAGGGCGAAGAGTGCCTCGGTTTGATACATTTGTATGAGGTTGACGGTGATGACTCTGGTGTGGGACACCATTCAGGAGGCCCAGGCAGAGGCTGTGAGACCGGAGAACCATAAGAGAGAGCGGGTGATTGGGCAGATATCTGAGATCGTTACCGATAGTCGTGGGCTTATGACCTTTTAGGCTTGGATTTGGGTGTTGTATGCAGGCGGGGCACGTGACACATTGATGGAGGAGGCACATAGATCAAGATTCTCGATCCATCCCGGGGGCCACTAAGATGTATTTGGACCTGAAAAGAGAGTATTGGTGGCTTGTATGAAGAGGGATGTTGCGTGGTTCGTTGAGAGGTGCTTGACCTGTCGCAGGGTTAAGGCTGAGCACCAGCGTCCGCATGGCAAGTTGTAGCCACTTGAGGTTCCCCAATGGAAGCGGGAACAGATTTCTATGGATTTCATCACCAAATTGCCAAGGAACGCGAGGGGTGTCGATGCAATTTGGGTGATCGTCGACCGACAGACGAAGAGCGCTCATTTTCTTGCTATCAGTGAGAGCTCTTCCGCTGAGAGGCTAGCAGAAATGTATGTGAGGGAGGTGGTAACGCGGCATGGAGTGCCGATCTCGATTGTGTTAGACCGAGATGTACGTTTCACTTCCAGATTCTAGAAGAAGTTCCATGAGGAGTTGGGCACGAGGTTGCATATCAGTACCGCCTACCACCCACAGACGGACGGGCAGAATGAGCGGACGATCCAGACGCTCGAGGACATGCTCCGAGCATGTGTGTTGGACTTCGGAGGAAGTTGGGACATCATTTGCCATTGGCTGAGTTTTCCTATAACAACAGCCACCATTCGAGTATCGGTATGCCTCCATTTGAGTTGTACGGGAGGAGGTGTCGGACTCCCATCTGCTGGGAAGAGGTCGGGCAGCGAGTGTTGGGGTAGCATTGAGTTAGTGCTTCAGACGACAGAGCAGATACAACAGGTCAGGCAGAGGTTGTTGACAACTTAGAGTCGCCAGAAGAGTTACGCGGATAGGCGACGAACCGAGCTTGAGTTTTAGGTCGGAGATTTTGTACTCCTGAAGGTGTCTCCTTGGAAAGGATTGATCCGATTCAGGAAGAGCGGAAAGTTGGGGCCCCAGTACATCAGTCCATTCAGAGTGTCCGCGAGGGTGGGAAAGGTGGCATATCATTTGGAGCCACCTGCGGAGTTGAGCCAGATTCATGATACCTTCCTCGTGTCTCGGTTGAGGAAGTGTATAGCCGACGAGTCGGCAATGGTACCGCTGGAGGATATTCAGGTGGATGCGAGCCTAAATTATGTTAAGAGACCGATCACGATCTTGGACCAGAAGATCAAGGTTCTGAGGAACAAGGAGGTGCCTTTGGTTCAGGTCCAGTGGCAAAATCAGAGAGGGTCCGAGCTGACTTGGGAGACAGAGTCAGAGATGCAGGAGCAACATCCAGAGTTGTTTGCGGCATGAGACTTCGAGGGCGAAGTCTAGTTCTAGTGGGGGAGAATTGTAACATCCCGAATTCAGGTGCGTCTCTTAAACCCTTCTCCCTTTTCCAAGTTGTCAACTTAAGCTCCTAAAATGAAATGTTAAGGCAAATGAGTACGCTGGGCGTACTGAAGTGTACGATTCACGTACTCGCACGCTTAAGTTGGATGCGGACTCGCCTAGGTATGCTGGGCGTAACCAGGGTTATGCTGGGCGTAGCAGGCCCAGATGTCAACCTTAATTTGTGACTTCTGCACTATAAAAGGAAAGCTAAGGCCTTATCCTCAACCACCATTTCAGAGAGTGAAACCCTAATAGAGAGTCATCCTTCGTTCTAGCTTGTGTGTTTTTGAATGAGTGTCTTAACCGTTTAAGACCAAAATCCAAGAAAAGGCTGAAAATGAGACTTATGTTGGGCGTAAATCTCAGTACGCGCAGCGTAAGGGGTTGAGACCCCGATTATGGTTCGCCGGTGTACGCCCCGCGTATAGAGAAGGTACGCGCCTCGTATTGCCTCCTGTTGACTTTCGTTGACTTTTATGGTTTTGATCAACCATTGGACTTTTGAGTCAGGGAGGGGTAAAATGGTCTTTTACCCTTCTGTGGGATTGTAGGAGTGGATTTAATCTAGCCTTTGAGAGCCATTATTTATTTAAGAGTGTTGTTTATGTGATTAGGCGGGGGTTATGTAACATCGTTAAATTTCAAACAATTTTTCAATTTATTTTAATTAAACATTTCATTTCCAAATCATTCAAATTCATGTATCCAATATTCTCTCAGAAATACATAACAAAATCCATATCCCAAGATCTCCATATCCCAAGATCTCGAAAACATGTCGTCTACAAGTGTGTACTGATCATCACGGGTACCTGAAACACATATCACACATAACACGGTAAGCATAAATGCTTAGTGAGTTTCCCCAAAATACCACGTATAGCACATACGCCCTTCCAGGCCAAAGGTTCTTCTGATCCAAGTGTCTCAGTGGAATTCCATCCCAAAACCCTGTTGACCTTCCGGTCCATATCATCATATTCATATCCTAACATATAACATATACAACATGCATCACATTTTCATTATACACATGAGACCTTCCGGTCACACTTAATCACCCCATCGGGTAAGGCATAGTGAGAAGACTCACCTCAGATGTCTCGATAAATCTCTGACTCGGTAGAAATATGATTTAGCCTCCGCCTAATCACATAAAATAAATACTCTCATAA
Source organism: Lactuca serriola (assembly GCF_051521515.1). Classification (NCBI taxonomy): domain Eukaryota; kingdom Viridiplantae; phylum Streptophyta; class Magnoliopsida; order Asterales; family Asteraceae; genus Lactuca; species Lactuca serriola. Next base: position 181,045,849 of record NC_136414.1, read on the forward strand.
ATATAACTATACTGAACCCTCTCTTAGCACCCTCAGAAGGGTAAAAGACCATTTTACCCCTCTCTTGGCTTAAAGGCCTCATTGTTGACCAAACCCTAAAAGTCAACAAAAGTCAACGGTCAAACTTTGACCCGACTCGTCGAGTGCACTTGGGCGACTCGGCGAGTCTACACGTGTCCACTAACTCTTTAGTCCCGCTTGGCACGTCGAATTCCTCCCCCTGCTCGACGAGTCACACCTGGCATGAATCGTGGGGCCACCCTGACTCAACTCGCCGAGTCTCAAGAACAACTCGACGAGTTCCGCCTTGAACTCCAGACCTCTAATCCCCCTCTGATTCACTGAGTTATTTCCCCAACTCGGCATGTCTACTCACTGAGTGATTTTCGGGAAACCCTAACCCTACTCGCCGAGTCTGATCTTTGGACTCGGCGAGTTCATGCCATGCACAAACTCCATAGACCTCCTGAGGTCAGATCTGTTCCTTTAATCCACAGATCTGACCTTCCCAAGCAAGATAATCACGTAAACTTCAGACCTTGACACTCATATAACATCTAGATGGTCTTACTGTTGGAATAGTGTCTAAGGCTGTAACTATATCCGGTTGTGCATGGTCCTTTTGGGTTGCCTTCACCATAGCAACTTGATAGGATGATTTATTAAGAGAGAATAAATATTATTAATATATTATGAGAATAATATATTTGTTATTTGATTAATATAAGTCATAGAATTAATTAGAATTAATTTGGTGACTTAAAGAGATTAATTAAATAAAGGGGTATAAACTGTCAACTGTTTGATAGTTAAGCTTTAGACTGTAAATCCATTTGGATATGGTATGGACGAATTCTAAGAGGTTTAGGATAGCCAAAATCGTCCATTTGCTTATCTAGGAATGGATTTGGATAGCCTTGAGAGAAGATTATCCAATTAGGGTTTAGGTTGTAACCCTTAAGGAGTCTACAAGTATAAATAGACCCTATGGCTGATGGAATTCGAGACTTGATAGAAAGTAAGGAACCTCTGGTTGAAATTCCTCCCCTCTCCTCTCTCCCAAATCATCCTCTTTGCTTTGGTGTTTGTAAGCCATTAGAGGAGTGACATTTGTGACTCTAGAAGCTCCAAGATCTCAAGATCAACAAGGAACTCAAAGGTATGATTCTAGATCTGTTTCATTGTTCTTATTTAACCTAATTAGTAATTAGAAGTCTTGGATTCAAAGCATGTTTATTAGAAAGCCTAGATCCAAGCATTAGGGTTTTGCATGCGCACATAGGAAAGTTCTTATGGCTAAAACCCATCAGTGGTATCAGAGCCTAGCTTGGTTTTCTGTAAATTGTTGCTTGATTAACTGAAACAAACCTGCAAAAATTCGATTTTTTGGTTTCTGAGTCATGGACTCGGCGAGTCTCAAAGTGGACTCGGCGAGTAGGCCTGACTCGGCGAGTCCCTTTGTGCACTCGGCGAGTCCAGGCGTCAGGAATGACCAGATTCGGGATTTCTTTGTGTTTATCTTATCTTAACTTACCATAAACTAATTAGATCAATATTAATTCGTTTTTCTGATAAATACAACTATTATCTTGATCTAGTTAAAGGTAATTATCAACTAATTAAATATTTAATTTCCTTATATGATAATTAATTAATTATTTTGATTATTTTGGTAATTATCTTAAAAAGAAATCTTGAATAAATCAAATATAGATAATTAGGATATTAATTGTTAATTGGAATTATTTGTTATTTGATCCTCCATGTTTTAAATGTTTAAAACCTACCCTCTTGTTTTGAAATTTACTTTTGTGATTAAAAGTTTTAATTTAGACAACTTAAATTTCAAACCCTAGATTTTAAAAGTTTAAAATACAACCCTATACTAATATGATATTACTAGAATAATATATATATATATATATATATATATATATATATATATATATATATATATATATGTATGTATAACTAAATGCTAGTCTTACCGTTAGTAGGCCTCATTCACGAAGCCGATCTATAAGGCGGGTATAAGGTTGCGGCCTATAAAATGGCGCTTAATGGGTGTACACTCACACCTACCGCTTGCTTGATTGGTGGAGGGTCGTTAGCCGAACGGGTAGGATAGGGCAACCTCATCCTCTCATTAAAAGTATAATAAGAAATATAAAGTAACTACACATTTTTTTTAAAATTTCCCAATCCTAGTTACTTTAGGAAAAGTGAATTGATGCAATCCCATGAAATTACACTTTGCACCTTGCTAAGATGTTAGTGGAGCGCGTGTGGTATACCGGCACGCTAATTGGTTCTAAGCGAAGGTGGCAAAGGGTGATTCATTGTATATCATAGTTCGATGGAGCGTGTGTGGTTTACCGGCACATCGAATAGGTGATCGTTATAATGAAGGCACCATGTGAATTTGCATGGTAATTCACACTCGCTTTGTGATCCTCGGCATCCCAGTCACAAACAAGAGGGGCATATCGAGATTTAAACATGCCATTGAATAGTTTCAATGAATCTCATCCGAACCTAGGAATTCTCAAAAAAAAACACTTAGGACTAATAGTTTAAGTTTCGTGATGGAGAATTAGTGAATCGTCATTCACTTACCTTCAATTTATTTGCATGTTAGATTACGGCATCCCTTTTCTAGTATGTAAATGTTATTGTTGGATCCTAGCCCTAATTTTCTTATTGGGTGATAATTAGGGATTCTTATTCTAATCTATCTTTGTCCTTTTCTAATTGTAGATGTCAAACGCAAACAACACTGCTGCTAGTTCTTTCACATTGATGAGCCTTTGCCAAAAGGTCACCTTCGATGGAACGAACTTTAGCGAATGGATAAGATACATTCGCACCATTGCTCGCTATGAGGACAAAGAGTATGTCCTTGATGAGAAGCTCGAGAAAATCAACATCGAAATCGCTACTCCGGCCGAAATCACCGCCTTTGAAACTCATGAGCGAGATGCAACGAAGGTACATTGCATCATGATCGCCACCATGAACTCCGAATTCCAAAAGTCCTACGAGGACATGTACCCGTACGAGATGCACCAAGACTTATTGGAGAGGTACCACCAAAACGCGAGACAAGAAAGGTACGAGATTTTCACTAACATGATTTCCGCGAAGATGGGTCATGGAGAATCTCTTACCGTGCACTTGCAAAAGATGCAAAGGTATGTCGACCGCCTTCGCAAGTTAAATTTTGACTTCGGTGAGGATTTGGCGATCGACATGGTGCTTCACTCTTTGCCTCCGATGTACAATCAATTTAGGATGACCTACCACATGAACAAAGAAGAGGTCACCCTAAGCAAGCTCCAAGGTCTCTTGAGGGTTGCTGAGAGCAACTTCAAAGACAAGTCTGTTGCACCTACTCCCAATCCGCCCGCTGCTCCTGTCTTGGCTATTGGACAAGGGAAGGGAAAGAAGAGGAAAGCTTCATCAAAGAACTATCGCAAGGTGAAAGCCCGAGATGGTGCCTCTTCTAGTGGGACCAAAGTTGATCCCGCCAAGCCCTGCTCTAACCCGAAGGAGGCAGAGTGCCACCACTGCCACAAGATAGGACATTGGAAGAGAAGCTGCCCGGATTACCTGCAAGCAATCAAAGAAGGAAAGATCAAGCCATCTTTCGCAGGTATATATACAATCAAATCTAACGATTCTAATCATGCTATTTCTTGGGTTCTTGATACCGGTTGTGGTTATCACATTTGTTCTAATGTGCAGGGACTAAGAAGAAGTAGGGATGTGGAGCAAGGAAGGATCAATCTAATCATGGGGAACAGAAGATCGTCGCCTGTGACCAAGATTGGAGTGTATTCCTTAGTTCTTAGGAATAGTTTAGTTTTAGATTTGAACAATTGTTGCTATTCGCCAGAAATGGCAAGAAACATCATTTCATTTCATGGTTTATATAGACAAGGATTTAGATTTTCTTTTAATAATGAGAATGGTTCTATTTTGGCTTATCTAAATGGTGTCTTTTACTTTGAAGCTATACCATGTAATGGAATATATGAAACCGTTATGATTGTTGATAACTTAGGAAATGATGTTTTGAATATTGATTCTTCCACTAGTATGGATAAAGCATCCTTGTGGCATTGTCGTCTTGGACATGTCAACAAGAAACGCATAGCCCAACTCCAAAAGGATGGAGTGTTGGAGTCATTCGACCTTAGGGAAGATGACACATGCGAGTCTTGTTTGCTTGGAAAGATGACTAAGTCGCCCTTCACGAGTACTTGTGAAAGGGGCGAAGGTCTATTGGACCTAATACATACCGATGTATGTGGACCGTTTAGATCAACCACGAAGGATGGGAACCGCTTCTATGTGACTTTTACCGATGACTATAGTAGATATGGGTATATCTACTTAATCAAGAAAAAGTCAGACACCTTTGAAAAGTTCAAAGAGTTCAAGAATGAAGTGGAGAATCAATTGGGCAGGAAAATCAAGATGCTTCGATCCGATCGAGGAGGAGAGTACCTAAGTCTTGAATTCCACGATTATCTCAAGGAGTGTGGAATAGTTTCGCAATTGACGCCTCCTAGGACACCGCAGTTAAATGGTGTGGCAGAAAGGCGTAATCGAACCTTATTGGATATGGTTCGCTCTATGATGAGTCGTGCTTCACTACCAATCTCTTTTTGGGGGTATGCCTTAGAGACTGCCGCCCATATCCTTAACCGAGTCCCTACTAAGAAGGTTGCCAAAACACCTCACGAGATGTGGACAGGGAAAGCTCCCTCGTTGGCACATATCAAGGTTTGGGGTTGCGAGGCTTTCGTAAGACGAGATACTCACGACAAGCTTGAACCTCGAAGTGAGCGATGTATTTTCATCGGCTACCTGCAGACATCCTTTGGATATCTCTTCTATAGACCGAAGGACAATGTTGTCTTCGTTGCGAGGAGAGGAGTTTTCCGAGAGCGAGAACTCATAAGCCAAGGAGACAGTGGGAGGCAAATCGAACTTGAAGAGATTCAAGAATCGATAGATGAAGGAACCTCTACCGCTGGCACTCAACCCGAGGAGGAAACTCCAGTTGAACCAATTGACGAATCCTTACCTCTTAGACGTTCCGATAGAATTAGAGTTCATCCCCAGTTTTATGGCTTTCATATTACTACCGAAGGGGACACGTATATTAGTGATGGTACACTAGTAAATCTTGATGAACCTAATAGCTATAAGGAAGCCATGGCAGGCCCGGAGTCTGTAAAGTGGAAAGAGGGAATGGACAGCGAGATCCAATCCATGTATGATAACCAAGTTTGGAATTTGGTTGATTACGTGCCCGGACGTAAGACCGTTGGGTGCAAATGGATCTTCAAGAAGAAGACCGACGTGGATGGGAACGTACACACGTATAAAGCGCGATTGGTCGCGAAGGGCTTTACTCAAACTCCCGGAGTTGACTATGATGAGACCTTCTCACCAG